>NC_090726.1:104038041-104060541 GCF_036898095.1 Palaemon carinicauda
TATTTTCTTTTTCATTCTCACAAGCACTATTGACACCTATTTCTTTTACAAGAGGCATAAATATAGATGAGTGTTTAAATTTTTTACAAGTGAGTGAACTGGATAAAGGCATATATGATCCCTATGTCACAGACATGTATAATTTCAATCTCACACCATAAAAATACAAAATCTCACTTACCTTTCACAAAAAGGTAAAAATCATTGAAACTATATTAGCTGCTATTTCCCAAAACTTCACATCACTGACACAGTTAGGAAGAAAAGGTTTATTGTTAAAATATTGTAATATAAATCAAAATGTGAATTACTATTAAGACATTCAGATAATAAGAATCTATACTGATCTCAATTGTGTCTGCAGTAGTATAAGAACATAACAGAAGTGCTATACAATACTACTTCTATGCCATAATTTTAGAGTATTGTAGATGAAATGATAAGCCAGTTATAACTAAACTTTAATCATATTACTAAAAAACATCATGAATAAATGCATAAGGAGTAGATTTTACTTCTAAATTTAATAAAAACAAAGTAGCTATGCTTCAAAATCAATATAAACAAGGAGTGTAGTAGGTCAATATGGTACTAATGTTTGTGCACCCAAACTTAAAAAATACTGCAAAACATAAAAGAAAACTGCAGAATACTGAAGATTAAATTTTACACAAGAAAATATATTGAATTTATTTAAGATAACTAGTCTTACTGCAGTTTTTTTCTTCTCAGTTTTCCACAAATAAAGAAATTTAATGCATAACTACTGTGGTGAGAATACAAATAACTCCACGTTTAAAACTTTCCATTTTTCATAGCCATCTGAGGTAGCTTTATTATCTGAATAATTTTAAGGGGGAACATAAGTTGGTGGCTTCCTGTAAGTTGGTGGCATATTGGGACGAGGATGGCGTGATGCTCCATTGGTGGCAGTGAATGGAGGAGGAGGTTGGTAAGATGGGGTATCATCAGTAACATCTGAAATTGGACGGCGACGATCAGAAGCAGGTGGGGTAGATGAGGCTGCGGGAGAGGACCCTCTCTGATATTCTGGGGGTGGAAGAGGTGGCTTCTCGTCTTTCATGATGACTGGACTTTTGGCAGGGTCAGGTCGATCATCTAACTCCTCTGCAAATATAATAGGTATACCCTTGCTGACAAATGTGCGATCATCTGCCATGGTCATTTTGCCATAACGCCGGCGACGATACAAGCAGCAAGCAATGATAGCTGCTAGAAGTAGCATAGCTGCAATTATAACAGCTGGAATAATGAAATTGAGAAGATAATCATTTTCTTCTCCTTCCACTCTTTCTTCAACTGGTGGATGGTGAGTTTCCTCATCAACATGAACTGGGGTATCTTCACCAAGACAAGAACCAGTAGGCCTAATAGATGCATTTGTGACTGTGAATTCAGGTGAAAACTTGTTAATAAATTCTTGTAAAAGATTGCCACTGTGGTCAACCATGACTTTCTTTAATTCCATAATCTCTTCATTGGGACATGGGTCTGCTGGTAAGGATAAATTATACCATGTGACAACTACTGACCCTCTACGGAAGCTGTCAATTTCAATCTGCTTTGCATCAGAGTCATTGAATGCTTTCCCAATGCGTTCAATCAGGCGGGCTTTCTGATGAGCATTCTTCATGAAATCCTCATACTTTGTATCAATTTTCATTGAGAATTCAACCGGTGGAATCTTCTTTGTTTCTCTCTCTAAAACATTAACAAAAAGAGCATCTGTTACCTTCTCTCCTTCACTATCAACACATTCCTGTAAAATTTTACAAGAAAGCTTATTAAAAAGGAATAATTAAAATATCCAACAAAAAACTATCTAACTGAGAATAAATTGATTTTGAAGGCATTCTCTACCAGAGAAACCTGACTTACACTGTGAATGTAAATAGTCTTAGCATGAAAGAAAAGGTAGAACATAGACAAAAATTAAAATCCAATGCCCTAAAATGGAAATTAATAAAAGAAATCCATACATTAATATACATTATATTAAAAATTTTACTTAAAATTTCCCATTATAGTGATTTCTTATATTTTCTAAAAAAAGAATAATTAATCATGGCCTATTTAGCATACTTTCATATAAAAATGACAAATTTGGATGTACTGTAATTTGCATTTCAATCTTTGCGCTGAAAAACCTGGCATATATGTGTGATGGGTTTGCTTGAATCAATTCGTATGGCATATATATATAACATAATGGGTTTGCATGGTTACATCACATTCCCCCTCGTAATGAGAGCGGGGAAGACTTCTATACCCGAGTATAGAATATCTACACACAGAGGAGCTTAACTGCATCTAAATAAAGTCCAGCTAACGATGGTTTTAAAGCTGCGCCCCAAGAGAGGGGAAGACTGAAAGGAAAGGAAAAGCCAGTCATTCTTTAACTTCATCTCAGACTTATACGTAACCTTTGCCCTGGATCCGATGTTAATGGTCCTGTATGAAGAGCCAAGGTAGCTAATACCACCTGCTGTACAGATACGACAGGCCCTAAAGCAAAAGTGTTTTAAGACCTGTGGGTCACATTCTACAGGTTATGGGCAGTAAACTTCGTCTGATGTTTTCACACCCTGCTTGCAATACCTGCGTCATAAGATATTTTTCTTGGAAGCTAAAGTCATGCTTACATTTCTGGTTTTATGCACTCTGATTTGAGTTCTTCCTGAAGAAGGAGAGGGTGGCGAGAGGGTCGGGTCGATGACCTCTTTCATCTAGGAAGAAATTGTTCTTCATAAATTTTCTTCACCCTCCTGTGCTGATAAAAAGATGCTGCAGGTGTGGTCTAATTGCGTGAATACGCTTGAGATTGCGCCTTGGCACCCTCAAAAAATGCAATAAGTGATCAGGATCATTAGTTACCTCACTAAAGATGGCAATCTGAAAAAAAATAAAACCTGGAATCAAGAACTAGAGGCTTCTGGATTTTGGCATCAAACTCTGGGATGAAGAACATCAACTGCCTCCATCCCCTTGAATGTGATATGTTAAAAGGGACCATGCAGCTTACGGACTCATTTAACCGAGGCCAAAGCAAGCAGGAAAACTGTTTTAAGGGTGAGGCCCTATCTAAAGCTGGCCCCTACAGTTCATAGGATGTTCCCTTCAGAGAACACAACACCTTAACAATGTCCCATGGCGAAGATCTCACTTCAATTAGCGGGCAGGTCTATTCAAAGCTACGTATAAGCATAAAATCCTAACCGAAGAAGAAATATCTACTCCCTTTAGTCTAACGATCTGGCTTAAGACTGAGAGAGCCTTTACCACTGAAAAGGAGCAGTTCTCCATTCGGAAGTAAAGTAAAAAGTCGGATACTAGTGGAATAGAGGCTTTGAGAGGAGAGAGATCTCTTCCATGACACCAACCATAAAAGATGGCCCATTTAGCTTGATACACAGTGGTTTAGGATCTAAGGAGATATACAGATATCTCTCGTGCAGCTTCACGCAAAAAGCCTTTCTCTGAGACGAGATGCTGGATAATCTCTATGCGTGAAGCCAAAGGGATTCCACCACACTGTGGAATATCTGGATGGGTGGTTGGCACAGCAGGTTGAGAAGAGGAGGCAATTCCTTTGGAGTCTTCACCAACAGTAGTAGGTCTGGGTGTAATGACAGAGATCCTTCATTCAACTAAATGGCAATTCCCTTAACAGTTACTGGACTGAATATAGTAAATGAATTGGTTTTCATTCCATTGACGTTAACCACACAAAGTTGAGACAGGTTGGGATTGTGTGCATACGTAGGTGCGTAAGATAAGCGTAAACAAATGAGTACTTGTGTCTACGATCGAGTGTTCGTACGTAAGCGAGAAAAGGTAAACAAAGGCGTAGTTGTGCGAGCTCAGAGAGCTGTTTGAGATGACAACGATGAGTCGAGCGGGAAAAGCGTAGCTCCCTTTACAATTATGTGAAAAGCTAATTTCTCTCTTGTAAAAGGTTCGCACTTGTCCTAGTTATATTGTATGTGTTTTCATAACACTTCATAATCTTCATTTGTGGTTATCTCTTAAAAACAGAATTACCAGTTATGATAATGTTACATGAATTAATAATTGCTCAATGCTGAGCTTGCATGTGACTGGAATTGTGCCACCAACAGTAGCTTAGGATGTGCAATATTCTTCCAAGGTTTTGCAAAAATATTGATTCGCGAGTTACCAGGCTAACTGTGCACTGAAACCAGTAGGTTAGGTAAGAATACAATGGCGCCTGGGCTACAAATTGCATGTTGTTTGACATAGGATCGTTGTCCTAAATGAAGTTTTTGTATTACAGGGTACCAGTTTTGGAGTACCTGTTAATATACTAGCAATAAAGTCATTCCATCATGTATACAACTACTAGCAACAAATAAAAAAATTATAAACACCATGGGGGATCAGCATTTCCTTCAACCTCCACTACAAATGAAGATTCATCCATCTCCGTCAAGTGCCAAATTAAATTTAAGACTAGGCCTAGGGTATTAGTCTATGCCAATGAGGTACATGGTATTAACCTATGGCAAAGTTTGGATTGTTATATATAGGCTAGCCTTGAAAAAGTTAATTGTCCTAAATTGAATGATAGCCTCCAAATGTAAGTTGGAAAAATTGACAACTGCACAAATTTAAGGTAAAAAATTATCGATGGTGACAGCAGTGTTGGATGTATTTCTCTATTATTACGATTATCATTATTATTATTACTAGCTAAGCTACAACCTGAGTTGAAAAGCAGGATGCTATAAGCCCAAGGGAGAGAGTCTGCCTTGTAAGGCAAAAGGATGCCCGTCGTTATGAGAGTAGTAAAACAAAGATCCAAGATTTTACGAAGAAAGCCATGGAAAGGGATGGGGCCATTTTGATGTAATTGAGAAGTTCTAAAGAGAGCTCGCATGAGCAATAACCTTCAAAACACAATATTGAAGCAAGATGGAGAGTGGTTTTTTATGTATATCAGTGAGAAAAGGAAATAAGGAAATAAATAAACTATATGAGAAGAAATGAACAATTAAAATAAAATATTCTAAGAACAGTAACAACATTAAAACAGATCTTTCATATGTAAACAATAAAAAGACTAAATGTCAACATGTTCTACATGAAAACACTTGCTGCATTTGAACTTTTCAAGTTCTACTGATTCAACTATCTATTTAGGAAGATCATTCCACAACCTGGTCATAGCTGGAATAAAACTTTTAGACTACTGTATAGTATTGAGCCTCATGATGGAGAAGGCATGACTAGAATAAACTGCATACCTAGTGTTACAAACAGGATGATACTGTCCAGAAAGATCTGAATATAAAGGATGATCAGAATTATAAACAATCTTATGCTATATGCATAACTAATTGAATGACGATGCCAGAGATTAAGATCTAGATAAGGAATAAGAAATCTATTAGTCTGTAAGTTCCTGTTTGACAAATTAAGATGGGAATTAGCTGCTGAAGACCAAACAGGAGAACAATACTTGAAACAAGATAAAATGAAAAATTTAAAACTCTTCTTTAGAATAGACTGGTCACCTAAAATCTGACAAGGCTTTCTCAATAGGCCAATTATTTGTGCAATTGAAGAAGAGAGAGACCTAATGCGTTTCTCAATAGTAAATTTGCTGTTGTGAATCGAACCTAAAATTTTCAGTCATACAGAGTTAAAGAAACATTATCAATGCCAATATCTGAATGTTGAGGAGCCATTGTCCTCAACATACTTATAATCATACATTAAGTTTTGTTAGGATTCAACTTCATGCCCCACAATTTACACCATGCACTAATTCTAGATAGATCTCTATTAAGGGATTCAACAACCCCAGATATACATTCAGGCGATGGAATTGATGCAAAGAGTAGCATCATCTGCACATGCAACGAGCTTGTGTTCTACACCAAACCACATGTCATGTGTATATAGTATGAAAAGTAATGGGCCAAGAACATTACCCTAAGGAACACCAAATAACACATTACTATATTCACTAT
The DNA here is from genome assembly GCF_036898095.1 of Palaemon carinicauda. Lineage (NCBI taxonomy): Eukaryota > Metazoa > Arthropoda > Malacostraca > Decapoda > Palaemonidae > Palaemon > Palaemon carinicauda. The sequence goes on from NC_090726.1 coordinate 104,044,056, forward strand.
GGTGCCCATCAACAACTCCTCTTTGAGATCTATTATTTAAAAATTTGATAATAATGCTAAGAAAATACTTGCCAACTCCCAAATATTTGAGTTTGAAAACAAGGGCCTCATGATTAATACGGTCAAAGGTAGCACTAAAACTGAGGCCATTCATACGAACTTCCCAACCAAAATCAAGGGATTTCCATCCTAAAGTAGCAACGAAGCCATTAGGTCTATCTCATCCTAGCCTAAGGTACTGTTCTATTTGGCCTATTTTGTATTGTAGTCTATGCTAATGATTTTACCCATGTTCTTTGTATAACATGGCCTACAAAATGGAAGGTGAGGTTGAGACAAAAGATTTTTAAGGATGATCTGTTATCTGCCATGGATAGTCATAGTTGTCAAATGCAACAAGTGTATGCTCAGCTTACTGATATGAAAAGGGAAATATCTAGTTTATCAAAACATTCACTTCCACCCCCATTCAATTTTAACAGAACTAACACATCTGACATTAACCCATTTATTACAGTACGCAGAGCAGACATAACAATGACCTCACAATCAGCCAACTTCAATATTGACACAATTTATCAAATACACAGCCCAGTAATCCTTTTCAGGGTAGTAACAAAGTTAATAACCAATTTATTCGGGTAGGTAATATGCATAACCCTATCAATTATCAGTCTAAGGGATTTTGCTAAAACTTAAGGATATTTTGATGTTGAAGTTGTCAAAATTACAAAGTATTGTGACTCATAATAGACTAGCTACTTTTGTTCAAGTAAAGTTCTGTGTTTCAGCATATATGGATAGTATCCAAGTAGCACTTACCAGAGTGGAATAAGAAATTGTAACACTATAACTGTTGAAATGGCCAAAAGGGGAAATAACATATCTTGAGAGTCAAATTAAGAACTTTCTGAATCACCACTGCTTGTTCAATTAATATTACACAGTTTTGGTGGGATATTCAGATGTAACATGGTTACAAAATTTGGATGTAGGGGCAAGGGCAGTTCCCCTCTTCACATTCAGGGATGACCTAAAGACTTCGACTGTGTACTGGATCTAAACACTTCAATGAAGTTTTAGATCCTGATCTATGTATTGGGCTGCCATAATCTATTCTTGATAAAATTAATGCCTTATAGATCATTAGTAAGGCCGATTTCTTTGCACCCCATATTGTATTAGATAACGTTTTCACCAGGTTTAGAGCATTATAACATTTAGATTTGACTTAAGATACATGCACTTTCCAATTGAGGACAATTTAAAAAATTAGTCCCAAAAATTTATACTTTATTTTCAAATTGGATTCGATTATCACCCAATGCGAGATTTTTTGGGGGGGTTTTCCTTCCATCTGCTAATTACATTATTGTCAAAGTTCTTTTTTCTGCAAAAGTTTTAAACCAACAGACACAGAACAAACTTCTATTTTCTAAATTGAGTTATTTATAATTCTTTGTAGGATACGGAGACTGTTTGATGAGTAATATATTGCAAAGTAGTCCAGGTAAAGGCTGCTTTGCACTCACTGAGGCACTTGAGCAACTAACATCCTTAATTTCCAATGGAAAAAGAGTCCCACTTACAGCACTATACCGGGATACACCACAGTCAAAGTTGTAGTATTCAGATAAATATTCTCTATAAATATGGAAGGTGTCCAAGAAAACCATTACCATTTAAGGATTTCAGTATTGAATGCCTACAAGTGGTATGGTATGCCTTCCGAGTGTAGCTACTGTGATTTACTTTCAATCAAAACCTCAAAAAATATAATTTTCCAAGTATGAAAGAGTCCAAAGTAGATGGCCAATTGGGAGCCAAATTGCAAGGCTGATAGAATCTTGTTGCGATGTAAACACCAATCCAATAATCTATCCTCTTTCCAGTAATTTGCAAACACAACTGGTGAGTGAAATTGGTCTGTAAATATTTGGCTTGCTTAGATATTTTCCTGATTTAGTTATTTGTATGACTACTGCATGCTTCTATGCCTTTTGAAATAGATGTTTGGTCCAAAAATTATTACAAAATTCTAATAACTATTACATCAAAATTTATATTATCTATGCCAAAGGCCAATGATCTACAATTTGAGAGTAAATTTCAACTCCAACTTGGTTAAAATTTATTATAATAGATATCTTCACTGTATCAAAATTCAATGCAATTACTTATTCTTTTATTTTAGTGGATCAGACGTAGGCATACATATTAGATGCTTATGCTTTCAATAAAAAAATAAATTTAAAAAATTCAATTAAAACCATAAAAGCAAAGGTGTCATTTTAAAAGTTGATCATCTTTCAGAAGACCTGATTCTAAAATAAAGCTAAAAATATCACTAGTATGGTAGGGAACATCATTTCCAAGAATCCTGGCAAGGCTGAACCTACCATCCTTACCTCGAGCCTCAAACAGATATCTATTTCTTTCACTACTGTATGTGGGGCATTCGGGCAACAAATGCCTCACTGTCAATGGTACCCAACAGTTATCGCAATATGGTTGATGTTAGCCAGCAAGCAAAAATTTGTGTCAACCGAATGTGACTAATGTGGAGATGACAAAGAGTAGTTTCCAACATTTGGGGCATCCCGTTATACCTCCAAGGAGATGAAACATTACTTATTTCTCTCATCTTATTTTCAAGTAAACTATCCCAATGTCATTGCCAATTATTATTAATAAAATTCTTAATTGTAGGTAAAAAATTTATTACTGGGGATGGGATACCTTCTTGGTAGCAACTCAGCTGCAGCATTCTTGGCCAGTGAATCTGCCTTGTCATTTCCACACACCTACATGCGCCGGAACCCAACAAAATCAAACTGTTATACCTTCCATACCAATAATTAAAAGCCACTCTAAAATCTTTAAAACTAAAGGGTTACTGGAAATAAAACCTTCTAAAGCTTGAAGGACACTTCTTGAATCACTGAAAATGGTAACATTGCCCGTCTTGTAATGCTATTTTCTCGATAACAGTTAGTATGCCGTACAGTTCGGCGGTAAATATGGAAGCTGTTAGAGGAAGTGAACCTTTACAATTAAAATCATTACTATATACTCCAAATCAAATGCCAGCATTGGATTTGGAGCCATCAATAATATATATATATATACAGTATATATATAAGTCGATTCCTTATGTTCTGCAACATGTACCATAAAAAGAGACCTGCTCCCAAGTCAAGTCATATTATTTTTAACCCCAATAAAATATTTACAAAAAGATACCTCTAGTAATTTCTATGGAGACGTTGATGATACCTTAAGGGGACCGTCTGTCATGCCATGAATTTCTTTTTTCTAATTATTCAAAATACACAATTTCTATAAATGTTTTAGACAGATATGACACCTTCATCGTATAAAAATTTCAGGACTCATACTTTAAAAAAAATTAGGTACATTATTCTCCACTGATATGACAATTGTTTTGAAAATTATACCATCAAAACTTCTTTATAAATCGAATAATTCTGTGTGTTTTTTTTTTATTTTCATATTTCTTTTTTTCAATTAATTTTTTCCTAATTTTTTTCGTCGACGTAAAATATTCATAAAAAAAATAAGAAAAAGGGAAATAGAAAATCTGGTACACAAAATTGTGGGATTTTTATTCCTCTTTTCAATGATATCTTTCTCTCCAAAATCGAACAATAAATAAGTGAGAAAATGTACCCGTGTGTGAATAAGTATGTTTTTGAGTTATGAGCTCCCAAGGATGTGCAGAATATTTTCGCTCTTCTTAAAAAAAAATCAGGATAACATTATTATGATAGCCTTACTTTGCACTTTTATTGTTTATTCCTACATAAACGCACCCTAAACGAGATATTTAAACCCTAAGTTTACTATTACACTTGACGTAAGGGTGTCATGAGTTGCCAGAAGCCTCTCACTGTTGCCAGTGTTTTAGTTAGCATGTTTCAGCTTTGTACTCTTTGTACTCTTCTTGGTTTTTTTTTTTCTTGCTCTGTTTACTTTTTGTTCTTTCTATCAACTTAGGTAACATTGGCATTGCTATAAAGTTCCGTAGGATGTTGTGAAAACACAATGCACATACGAACTGCAATGCATTATAACTTCTATACGTTTTTGGAAACTCTGGCTGCTGTTCTCGTAGCTCATAGTTTTCGTTCCCCTACCCTCTAACAATGCCTTCCATTTCTGCCAGATGTACGAGATTTCGTAACATAAGTGAAAATATAGCTATATGTATACAGAAAAAAAAAACGCACAAAGACAATTCTGTCAAACACAATCATGCAGACGACGCAGTACAGATGACGTCATCATTTAAAGACCGCTATATGTTCATTATTTGTAAAAAACAATTGGCTGAAACTTCTGAAAAGCATATGGGATATGTTTCTGCATACATAGAAGCAATAAAACGATTTTCGATTTCTGAAAGTTGGTATGTCAAAACACCGTGGCAGACAGTCCCCTTAAATGAAAGCAACTCACTTGTAACTGTATCGAGACTGTCTATCAGTTGTTTCACCTGAAAACTATAAGGTTGAGGGGATTTTGGGTGCATTTCAAAGTATGTTGAATGCTTTACAAAGCTTGCAGTCTGACAGGCTAAAGAATTAGGAAGCCTTTGCAACCTAAACCATACTAAATAATAGAAGACTTTTGGTAAAGGTCTAACGGTAATTCTCCAGCATCAACAACGAGGCTTGGAATAGAAGTTCTAAATGCTCCTGTTGCCAATCTGATACCAGTATGATGTATAGAATAAAAAAATCTTTAGTCGTCATGGGGTGTCTGAGGAATATATCTCACACCCATAACTAATTTTTGAAAAATTAGGGCCTTGTATGACTTTAAAATAGTTTTGCAGTCTGGCCCACGGGATGTATGGGACAAAATAGTTTTGCAGTCTGGCCCCCGGGATGTATGGGACAAAACATTTAAAAGCTTCAAGGCATCAAGACATTTGGCTTTTAACGATTTTAAGTCAGGTACCCATGTCAACTTACAATCAAATATCAAGCTTAAATAAAACAAGTTGACCTTTCATGTATATATCAGGGTCTGCGCATACTCCCCGAATACGACAGAAATGGGCATCAACAGTTTTACTTCTCAAAAACTTAAATCTATTTATATTGGCCTACTGGATAATTCTGTCAATTGAAAGTTGTAGTTTTCTCTCAACCTTTGTCATTCTAGGCCCAGCAAATGATATGGAGAGATAAGCCAAAAATAGTATTGAGAACATCCCGGGGAATAAATGAGGATATCCCATTAATTGCTAGTGCAAATAGGGTTACACTCAGCACAATAACCTGAAAAACTCCCTCTTCCTGACATTTCCTCTTAGATAGGGCTTCCCTACTCTCACTTGAAAAACTATGTGAAAGAAATTATTGAATGACCAGGGGAAGCTCTCCTCTTAATCCCAATTCATGAATGGTTTCATGTAAACCATATCTCCATGTAGTCTCATATGCCTTTTCAAGGTAAAAAACTGTCACATGATGCTGTTTGGAAGTAAAAGCTTCACAAATATAGGACTGAAGTCGTATCATCACTCGTCAAGTACATTTTTCCTAAATCCACACTCAATCGGTGATAAAATACCCTTCTTTTCAAGGTACCACATCAACCTTGCATTGACCATCTTCTCCATGATTTTACATAAACAAGATACCAATGCAATAGGACGATAGTTTGCTGCTAAAATCTTGTCCTTACAGGGTTTTAAAAAGGCTAAAATAATGGCTAGTTCCCGAACACTTGGGTAACTATGATCATGGCATATTCTCTTAATAATGCTTAAAATAAATAACTTTGCATTAAAAGGTACATGTTTAATCATTGCATATGGAATTCCATCAGTTCCAGGGGCTGTATCATTGCAATGAGCAAGTGTGGAATCAAATTCTCTTTCAGTAGAAGGAGAATTATACAACTCTTCCCTCCCTGTTGCAAAATTTAAAACTTTCTTTTCTTCAATGCTCCTATACTGGTGACCAGGAGCTCCTTCACACTTGCATGATACTGTACATTTGTAAATTGATTAGCCAGGGCATTGCTAACATCATTTGCTTCAGTTACATACTGACCATTCACCTTCAACAATGGTGGTGCGTGTCATGGGTAGACATTATACTTTTAAAGGGACATGATTACAAGACAAAAATATCTATTCCCAGTGAAAACAGCGAGGCAAGACAAGATTCGACTCTGGCCCTGTTTGGGCAATCCTGTCATCTCTTCATTTTCATCAGCATTTTGGAAGTAAACCAAGCCTCGCTGAGAGCGCCTGTCATGATAAGGGAACCATCCTGCTTTGACCAAGATGTCATCGTCTTAATTATTGGAGTCAGCATATTTTGAGAAACCGAGCCTGAAGGAAATCCTTGTTTAGGATATATGTCATCATGGAAGGACACGTGCTGCCCTTTTGTTATGACTTAACACATGGTGCAGATTGCATCAGAAATTTCTTTTAGAAGCTTCCATGACGTGATCGAAGTGGGCATTTTTGAGGAAGCCAATAGAGATGCAGAATTGTTAAAAAGAACGCCTTCTATGGAGATGACCACTGCCCACTGTAATTAACTCCGCACATACATGGGTACTGTATATAAACTTCAAGAAGAGAATGCCCAAGGGAAATAGGACAGGACATAAGGCAAGAGAGGAACTATGTCTGAAGCAAAGATAAAAGTCCTAGTGAGATAAGAAACAGAGAAGACCAGAAGTCTGATAGAGCCAGATTCTAACCTTCCTTTCAGACAACAAAAGCCTATCTCCAAAAGATCCTGCTATGGCCGAGAAGAAGAGACAAATTGAAGCAGCCAGCCCTCCCTGCATGTGACAAGAAGTAGCCAACACTGCCTGGAGCCTGCCTTCGTTCAACAGTATCATCAAATTCTTGGAAGAAGACCTCTGATGTCCCATCTTGATGCCACCCTTTTGTGATGTCTTCGAATCCGGTCATCGTGCCAGTTTCATCTGAACTTTCAGGCCCCCACTGCAACGTTCTCAAGCCTTACTTCAACAGTATCATCGAATACTTGGAAGAAGACCTCTGGTGTCCCTTTTTGGTCCCACCCTTTCAGTGACGTCTTCAAATCCGGTCATCGTGCCAGTTTCACCTGAACTTCAGCCGCCCTTCTGCAACATTCTCAAGCCTGAAGTTTCCATACCAGTATCGTCTCGGCAGCTGCAGAAAACTATTCTTAAGTATTTCTACCTTATTGACTGTTCCCCCTTCCTGTTGATGTTTTGATTGGTTTGGTTTGTCAGTTAAAGTAACCGAAGAAGTAACATTAGTTTTTCTTTGTAAGGTTGTGATTAAACATGTTGTGTTTTTTTCGTGTGTTTCTTTTTATATTTATTTCCCATATTTCAATCGGTGTTGTTGATCTTTATTTCACTTATTAAAAGAACCTGTAACGATTTTAGGATCGTAACAGTTGGCGACCTTGCCAGGATTTTCAACAACGTATCCAATTGAAACGGAGAATATAGAAAGAAGCAAAACGAGTGAGATTACGAAAGATTTGATAACTTCAGGTAAACTTCTTGGTCTAGATGGGGATGATCTCCGTGAGTATGTTTTTAAGAGAGAGCAGGAAGTGTTTAAGAGAGATGAAAGAGCAGCTGAAAGAGAAGAAAATGAAAGACAGTGAGAAGAAAATGAAAGACAGCGAGAAAAAAATGTAAGAGCGTAAACATGAGTTAGAAATAGCTCGTTTAAGGCAAAATCTTCATAATAGTCCGCCTGGTAGCAGACCCGGAAGTAATGCGTCAGGTAGCAGAAGGGGTAGTAATTCATCGTTGAACGATGATTCTGATAATTTGGGTATGGGTGCAGTGTTGAAATTCCAAATTTGATGAGGAAGATATAACAAAATATTTCATGTCTTTTGAAAAGTTAATGAACAGAGTAAGTTGTCCCCAAAACAAGTGGACTTTGTATTTACACCCAGTCTTAAGTGGTAGGGCACTTTCTGTGTATAGTTGTATGTCTGAGGATGAAAGTGAAGACTATGATATTGTGAAAGAAACTGTTCTTAGTGCATACAGGTTAGTACCAGAGGCGTACCGTAAGAAATTTAGAAGTTTGAAAAGAGATGAGGGCAGTACTTGTGTAGAATACGGAAAGAAGGTAGAAAGATCATTTGGTGATTGGTTAACTTCCGCTGAAGTAGATAGTTTTGATGATCTCAAGAACTTAGTTTTGTTAGAAAACTTCAAAGATAACATATCTCCAGACATTAAGCTACATATAGAAGATAGGCGTGAAGAATCTTTTAAAGATGCAACAAGGTTGGCAGATGAGTACAGTCATACTCATAGTTTAAGTGATAGTAAGAAAAATAATCCTTCTTCTAGTAAGATGCAATATAGGAGGAGTAGTTATAGCAATAGTAATAGAGGGAAATATGATTATCATTATTATTGTTATACTTGTGGAAAACCAGGTCATACTGCCAAGTTTTGTAAGAGCAAATGGGAAGGTAGTAGTAGTTCAGAGATAATTTGTTATCGATGTAATAAGAAAGGGCATATAGCAAGGAATTGTATAGTAGAGGAGAAGAATATCAAGAAACCAGTGTCTCTAGTTAAAAATCTTTCGTCAACCAGAAATGACATGATGAAAGAAACTAGGAAATTTTACGGGAATTTTTTGTTTGAAGGTGTAGTTTCTTCGCTTGAAGGAGGGGGATTCGAGAGAAGTTACATTCCCTATTGACATCGGAGCAGATGTTTCCCTTATTAGGATAGTGTGCCAACAAGGGCAAAAATCAGTATGAAAGAAAAAGTTATGTTAGGTGGGTTTCCGAATACTTGCGTCGTTTGTCCTTTGTTGAAAATGAACTTGAAAAGTCAGGGATTGTCAAGAGATGTAAAACTAGCAGTTGTAGACTATTTGCCAGTTGACGGCGTTGACATTATTGTTGGTAATGATTTAACTACATCCAAATGTGTGAATCCTATTTTAAGTGAGGTTCCAGTGCCTGAAATGGTAGTAACTAGGTCAGGTTTAGATACAGATATAGACTACAGTCATAATTTGTTCAAGGATTCGAACGTGTGTGATGGAGGTGGTGAGGTTGATCTTAGCCAGTGTGGGGCTGAGAAGACCGACTCCATCGGTGTTGACAGTGTTAGCAAAGTTGATGATGTAGCTGTCGAAAGTAGTGACGAAGACGTAGTCGATGTAGGGAATTCAAGTAATAGTTACTGCAATGGTTTAGGCACTAACATTTTGAACAGAGATGAGCTAATTAAGTTGCAGAGAGAGGATGGGACACTGTCTCGAATTTTTGAAAGTGAGTTGGATGATGATCCTGATAATGTTTGTAAGGGAACCTTTTGTTTAAAAGATGAAATTACAGTATGTGTCGTTATGTTCGCCCCAAGTCAGTTAGCAAAGAGGAAGTTATAGAACAATTAGTAATTTCTAGGTAGTTTCGCGAATTAATTATGAAATTAGCACATGCTGATCAAGGACATTTAGGGGTAAATAAAACTTTCAAGATGAAAAGTGACGTGAAGAGATATGTATTAAGCTGTCACGAATGTCAAATTGCTGGTAAACCTAATCAAGTAATTCCCAGGGCTCCCTTATGTAATATTCCATCAGTGGGAGAACTTTTTGAGAATGTAGTAATTGATATAGTTGGACCTTTGCCTATAAGTAAAGGAGGGAATATATATCTATTAACAATCATTGACAGACTAACCCGTTATCCAGAAGCAATCCAGTAAGAATCTGCAATGCAAAAACTGTAGTTAAACGTTTGTTGAACTATTTTTCAATGTTTGGTTTGGCTTGCGTTATACGAAGTGATAATGGCAGTAATTTTGTGTCCAAATATTTCAAAGACAAAATGAAAAAACTAGGTATCAAACTTGTAACTTCCACACCGTATCACCCAGACTCGCAAGGGATTGTAGAACGTTTCCATTAAACATTAAAAAGTTTTTCTTACCAAAATTATGCAATAACTCTGAACATAACTGGGAAGAAAAACTACCTTTTGCCTTGTTAGCCTTACGATTGGCACCTAATAACACTACAGGATTGAGTCCTATTGAATTGCTGTTCGGTCACACCGCTGAAGGACCTTTAGAAATTTTAAATGTAAATTAATGCTTCATGAAGGTAAAGAAGATTACATTCAGAATTTAGAGAATTACAAGGAGAATTTAAGTAAAGCTTGGAAATTAGCAATAGAAAACGAGAGCAACAATCAAGGGAAACTAAAAGAAGATAAGATCTTAAGGCAAAGGAGAGAAATTTCCGTGTGGGAGATAGTCTTAGTATTAATTCAGAAAGGAGATCCCTCATTATCTTATAAGTTTGAAGATCCTCATCCTATTTTAGAAAAAAGGAGTAATTTGAATCACTTAATTGATAAGGGTAGACGTAGAGCTAAGTGGCTGCACATAAACTTGCTAAAGAAATACAACGAACGCCCAGTACCAGTAATAACTGTGTCGCAGCGAGAAATTAGTTTTGAGAAAAACTCTGTGATGTGCTTAAGAATTTCAAGTTATTTAACTCTAGCTTAGAAGAAGAAAAACCGAGGGAATTATATAATGTCTTTCTAAATTATCCAGAAACTGTTAGTGGTGAATTAGGTTTAACTAATCTTTTAGAACATGATATTGAGTTACAGGACAATAAACCCGTCAGACAAAGTCCGTATCGTTTGAGTCCAGAGAAGGCAAATTCAGTACCAAAGGAAATTAAGTATATGTTAGATAATGATTTGATAGTTCCTAGCAAGAGTGAATGGTGTTCTCTGATAGTTCTAGTAAAAAAGGAAGATGGATCAGATAGGTTGTGCATTGATTTCTGAAAAGTAAATAGTGTTACTAAGCAAAGTAATTTTCCACTTCCCAGGATCGACAATTGCTTAGATAGGATCGGGAATGCTAAATTCATCTCCAAGCTTGATTTGGCCAAAGGTTATTGGCAAGTGCCTCTAAGCAGACGAGCTAGGAAAATATCCGCTTTTATAACACCGTTCGGTAGTTATGAACCTAAAGCAATGCCCTTTGGGTTAAGAAATGCAGCCAGTACTTTCCAAAGATTAATAAATAAAGTTTTAAATGATAGTCGTGTATTTAGATGATCTTGTTATATTTTCAGAAACTTGGGAAGAGGATTAACGAATTTTAGCTAAAGTCCTGACAGCCCTTGAAAAAGCAAATCTTGTATTAAATTTAAAGAAATGCGAATTTGGGAAAACCTATATCACTTTAGGGCATAAAGTGGGTCTCGGGAAGATTTGTCCTAAGAGTGGGAACACGGAAGCTATCATCAATTTCCCTATCCCAGCAACTAAAAAGCAGGCCATGAGATTTCTCGGGATGGTTTCATATTTCCGTAGATTTGTACCCAATTTTTTTTCAGAAATAAGCGCTCCCATAACTAATCATTTTAAGGAGGGGAGAAATTTCTGTATTTGATGAGGAATGTGCAGAAGATTTCAATAAATTAAAGGCCGTAATGCTTTACGAGCCAGTATTGTTGTTACCTGATTTTAGCAAGGAATTTAATTTAGCGATCGATGCTGGTGACATTGGTATAGGCGGAGTCTTGTTACAAGAAGTGAATGGAACAAAGAACCCAGTCACATATTATTCAAAGAAACTGAATAAAGCTCAACAAAATTATACAACTATTGAAAAAGAATTGTTTAGTTTAGTTTCAGCCTTGCAGCACTTTGAGATTTATGTACGTAGTAGGCCTGTTTTAACTGCGTATACAGATCACAATCCGTTAGTTTATTTGGAAAGATTTAAGAATAAGAATAAACGTCTCATGCGTTGGAGTTTAGAGCTACAAGATTATAATCGGATGATAATTCATATAAAAGGAAAGAATAATGTTATAGCTGATAGCTTTTCCAGAGATTTTTCAGAATGAGAAATAATTTTTTTTTTTCAATGAATGTTTTTTTTTTTTTTTTTTTTTTTGCTGAAGCTTTGCGTTGAGTGAATGGAATGCGAAAGAAGAATATTTTCCTGGTGTGAAGTTGGAGTTTCATGCAGATGTTCCTCAGTTCAGGGATGAATGAGTACAAAAGAAAAGTAAAATCAGATTTTCTTTTTTTTTTCTTTTGGGGGAACGTGTCATGGGTAGACATTATACTTTTAAAGGGAGATGTTTAAAAGACAAAAATATCTATTCCTAGTGTGAGCAGCGAGGCGAGACAAGATTCGATTGTGGCCCTGTTTGGGCAATCCTGTCATCTCTTCATTTTCATCAGCATTATGGAAGTAAACCAAGCCATGCCGAGAGTGCCTGTCATGATACGGGAACTGTCCTGCTTTGACCAAGATGTCACCGTCTTAATTAGTGGAGGCAGCATATTTTGAGAAACCGAGCCTGAAAGAAATCCTTGTTTAGGATATACTGTCATCATGGAAGGACACGTCCTGCCCTTTTGTTACGACTTAACACCTGGTCCGGATTGCATCAGAAATTTCTTCTAGAAGCTTCCATGGCGTGATCGAAGTGGGCGTGTTATAGGAAGCCAATAGATATGCGGAAAAGAACGCCTTCTATGAAGAAGACCACTGCCCACTGTAATTACCTCTGCACATACATGGGTATATAAACTTCAAGAAGAGATTGCCCAAGGGAAATAGGACAGGATATAAGGTAAGAGAGGAACTATGTCTGAAGCAAATAAGATACAAGTCCTAGTGAGATATGAAACAGAGAAGACCAGAAGTCTGATAGAGCCAGATTCTAACCTTCCCTTCAGACAAAAAGATCTTGCTATGGCCGAGATGAAGAGACAAATTGAAGCAGCCAGCCCTCTCTGCTTGTGACAAGAAGTAGCCATTACTGCCTGGAGCCTGCCTTCGTTCAACAGTATCATCAAATTCTTGGAAGAAGACCTCTGATGTCCCATCTTGATGTCACCCTTTTTGTGACGTCTTCGAATCCGGTCATCGTGCCAGTCTCATCTGAACTTTCAGCTACCCACCTGCAACGTTCTCAAGCCTTACTTCAACAGTATCATCGACTACTTGGAAGAACACCTCTGATGTCGCTTTTTGGTGCCACCCGTTCTATGACGTCTTCGAATGCGGTCATCGTGCCATTTTCATCTGAACTTCAGCCGCCCTTCTACAACGTTCTCAAGCCTGAAGTCTCCATACCAGTATTGTCTCAGCAGCTGCAAAAAACTATTCTTAAGTATTTCTACCTTATTGACTGTTCCCCTTTTCTGTTGATGTTTTGATTGGTTTGGTTTGTCAGTTAAAGTAACCGAAGAAGTATCATTAGTTTCTTTGTAAGGTTGTGAATAAACGTGTTATGTTTCTTTTTTGTGTGGTTCTTTTTATATTCATTTCCAATATTTCAATCGTTGTTGATATTTATCTTACTTGTTAAAAGAACCTGTAACAATTTTAAGATCGTAACAGTGGGTTTGGGGTGAATTTGCCAGCTATCTTTTTTGCTTTCCTCCACACAGAAAAGTGGTGTTCTACTGTTAATGGAGGAAACAAAAGACATCCACGACTGGCACCTAGCTTCTTTCATGGCACAACAGAACTGTGCTTTACATTTCTTGTATATAATTAAATTCTCATCAGTTCCGCGTCTACGCAATTGTGTTAAGAGATCTTCTTGTGGCTCTGTGCAGGGCAGTTAGTTCTGAAGACCAACAGGGGATTGGTCCTCGTTTGAATAACCCTGTTGTTTTGGGAATTGAATTGACACCTGCTATATGAAGATTTCCATTCAATAAGTCAATGGCATCATCAATATTTTCAACCTATTCTGCATCCCCCTCAATTTTGCTTAGCTCACGAAATTTATCCCAGTTAGCCTTGTCAAGATTCCATCGTGGTGATCTCTGTAAAGGTGGACCATTGTTGGTGTTTATAATAATTGGTGTATGATCACTAGTATGCCAATCATCTAATATCCTCCAATCAAAATCGAGAAGGCTATTAGAGCTTACGATTGATAGGTCAATACATGACAAGGTACCTGTCTGGACATGAAAGTGAGGGGGCTCTCCTGTATTAAGGAGTCCCACATCTTCATTTTCCACAATTGATGATATGATATTTCCCCTCGTGTTTGCTAAAACATCACCCCACAAAGGATGTCTACCATTCAAATCTCCAAGTAAAAGATAAGGTTGAGGGAGTTGTTAAATCACCTCTTCTAAGTTATCATATAAAATGTTCCCATTTGGAGGCAAGTACAGAGAACAAATTGTATATTTTCTCATTATATCAATCTGTACAACCACTGCCTGCAGAGGTGTATGAATAGACAAAAATACTTGGGGAACATCTCGACGAATGTATACGAGACTTCTCCCATGGCTCCCCACTTGGTGATGATATATTTGCGAGGACAAGGAGTATTATAATCAAGTTTGCTCTCCTGTAGGCATATAATTATGGGAGGAATTTTCATGAATAAGGAGCCTAAGTTCTTCATATTTGGCCCTTAAACCCTGACAATTCCATTGCAAAATGGAGGGAAAAACTATGATTTATAATTTGGTAGACCCCTTGGATAGATTCTCCCCATTAGCAGTTTTTGATCTAACACTATTCCAAGGTGGTTTTATTAATGAGGGTCTTAATAGAGTAGGTTTTGCATTCATGATCTTCTTTTTGTCTTTTGGATCTAATTGTTGAGGAGGATGGTGGACCTCCACTTGAAATTACGATTTATTTAAATTGATTTTCACTTGATCAGAAACAACAACGTATCCTATTTATTTGATGTAGTAATTTTGATATTTCTTATGGAAGGGGGCGAGAGAGATGGAGGTCTCTCTTTTCTGATTAATAGGTGATGAGTTACTAGGTTTTCGCACCTTCCCCAATACAGGTGCACCTGGTAACTTGGTGTCAGGTGGAAACTCCATCAAATCAGGCAAGGACATGGCTTGAGAGAGGTTATATAGTACTGTTGTTGGTAATGGGGGATGAAGGCTATACAGAAATGGGCAATGACCCAGTTTTAATACACCGTGGCAGAGCCTCAGAAGGCAATATGTTTACCTTGTCATGCAGTACTTTATTATTAGTAGTTGTATTACTTTTCTTGGAATTACTGACAGTGCTGGGTGGGTTTGATGTCTCCTGTAGTAAATTTCCCTTTGATTTTAAGGCCTTTGCATGGCTAGTTGATTTATTCAACTGTCTTTTTGCATGTCCCACACTTATGTGTTCTAAACTTGATTTGTTTAGGGCAGCTTCCTCCAACTTATACAGTTCACATCTCCTGTCAGTTGATTTATGATTCCATTTGCAGTTTAAACAACTGGTCTCAAGTGTACATTCTCCATGATAAGTTTTGGAGTAATTACTACCCCTTTTTCTCATTTTAGCAAATTTTGGATGGGTGTCCGAATTTAAAACAATTAAAGCATTGCAGGGGCTTTTGTTTGAAAGACCAAACTTTAATCCTTTCATTTTCAATAACAATATGGAAAGGTACATCAGCATCCTGGAAAGTATAATCATTGATGTTCCAGGAACTTTATGCACTTTCCCCACATTAAGTGGACACATGGAAAGTATCTCCTCCTCTGTAAATTCGTACAGGTCTTTATTAAAGACCAATCCCCTTCCATAACTAAAACTTAGATGAGGTTTCATTTCTAATGTAATTTAATCACTGCCTGTCTGTAAGTTAGATAGTATTGCAGACTGCGTCAAGAATAGGGCATGGATGAGATAACTATTTTTGCTGAAACGAGATATATCTCCAGGTGCAATGGTTCCTACTTTTTTCTGAATCTACTTACATATTCTAAAATAATTCCCTATTATCACTTTAGGTTCAGCTACAAGCCACTTCTGTGGTTTGGACTTTCTCTGTGGGACCTTATCACAAAGAGCTCCCATGATGTTCAATTTGTTAATTTTAATACTACTAATATTACAAATGGCATTAAACGCTTCATTATGACTATCAAAAGTTACCCAAGAGTCCCATTTTTCATCTCTGAGTCTCATCATTATTTCCTTTATCAATACACAGCGCTCAAATGCTCTATACATTTCATCAAAGTTTGTCTCTAATGGAATTTGGGAAATATGGAGGATTCGCAGTTTCCTTTTGCTACCCAAATTGCCAGATTTTATAACATCAGTAGAGTGGTCCTTTTTAGTTCGAGGGTTGTCAACAGAATTTTCCTTAATTTAACTAGTAGAGGTTGTCAACAGTGCCGGGGAAGAGTCAGCATATCTAGGGGATGGGGGTTCGTTATTTGTGAAATCCATAAAGCAGGGGTCGAGAAAGGGATTCATTAAGTGAGGTTTACCTGCTTGAGAATATTGAGGCATCATACGTCAGATAGAAAATTTGCAGTCTCCACTATCGGCACAATGAGAGTATACTTCCCAGATGGTCCACTCCATACCCTACCCGAAGGATAGCATTAAAACAGATATAGAGGCACAAGTGAAAGCTGAACCCGCCTGTTAGGACCGAGACCAAGAAAATATG
>NC_090726.1:104068041-104238041 GCF_036898095.1 Palaemon carinicauda
GTATTGGTTACGTTGTATGTTGGAGCAACACTTCGTATGTTGAGACAGAAATTTGGTTGAATTTTACTTCATATGTTGGGAAAATCGTATGTAGAGGTTCCACTGTGTCCCCGGAGAGGGATGAGGGCATGTGGGGAGATGCTCCACAAGGGGGGAAAACAGCGAGAACAAGCCGAAGGAGGGGGACGAGGTGGTCACGTGGGCCCGCGAGCGGACAGGAGTACCAACCTAGCCAACACCCAACATACACGAATGATCATAATTAACTGGTAAAAATAAACGAAACAGGAATATAACTAGGTATGTGGCATGCAGAATAAAGCTAAAATAACTCAGTAAGAGAGGGACGCAGGAGAACAACAGAATAAAAGAATGAGGGAAGTAGGCCTAGCCCACCAGACTCGGGTATGTACTAAACAGGATGGGGGGACTACGACACAAAGGCTCGATCGGCTAAAGTGCCGATCCGTAGAATAAATACGTAAAATAAATGTAAACCTGGAGTCCCTCTCCAACCAAAACAGGACCTAACTCTTATAAAGGTAAAAGGAATGAATAAGAGCAACAATCCTAGCATAAAAGGCACCGAGACGCGATGCAAAACTGCCTTCAAGGCACACGGCCTAGAAGGGTAGCAAGCAAGCCCATGACCTAAGATATAAATACGTTCCCGTAAATGAAATCACGAAAGTTGAATGAAGCATCGCGTAAAGTGACACGGAATTGAGTAAAGGCAAAAAAGTTCGAAACAAGTTACAATTAGTAAGGGAGACCAATTGCAAAGCGTCAAGAACGAGATGAGGAGGTAGCGAGACCAGGCATGGCGTCGTGAGTCGGGACTCCAGACCTGGGTGACACGTTAACACTTAAAAATAAAAGAATAATAAAGGTATCACTACCTCCAAAACTCAAAATCCATAGTTCTAGTACTTAACTTGGAGGAGGAAGTTTGAACATCCGACATCTCGTACCAAAAAAGCACCAAAACAACGAAAGGTCACAAGCAAGGGAACGCACAAGTGAACACCGCAGATGCTATGAAAGGAGCGACGTAGTTGGCGTGGGTGGGGATGGTGGTAGTAGCATTCTATAGCGGTTGTAGAACGGCACCTCGTTGTAACGGGGATATTTGACGAGGAGATATCTAAATGGCACGAGACCTCTGGTTGTGGATATCACGCCCCAGTTACTTATACCGACACCTATTTAGATGAGCGAGTTGGGTTCATCCCTGGCATTCCTATGCAACTTTTTTCTCTGGTAATACATAGCAGTTATATACCTTAGAAATGATGCTAAAGGAGCATTTCACTGGGCGGCACAGGTCTCTCGCCCAGAAATAGATTTTTCCTTCGTCAAAATCCCTTATACTGTGTGTATATATATATATATATATATATATATATATATATATATATATATATATATATATATATATGAGCTAATCACAGTCAGGTTGTTACTGAGTGGGAGGAGTGAGTGCCAACAGATTTTTCTTCTTTGTTAAAGGAAAGACGGTTACGATATGGCTATGGAAAAATGTCGTTATCGGCGTGGCTTGGACACTCAAAAATGTTCGTTAAAAGTTAGCGTCCCCAAAATCTCTCCCTATTGGTTCTCATAAGACTTTCGGGTCAAAACAGCCAATCATCGATCAGGCATAGAAAGGCCGAGGTGGGCGCTTGAACTTGCCCCATAGGTTTGTCAGTTAGAGTTGGGAGGCTTGAGTGTTTAGACCTACGTTCAGGTCACGGGTGCCAGCATGAGTGCCAACAAGTACCATTTTTCTGAGGGCTTTTTCTTAGTCACGTAACGTAATCATAATTAAGGGCAGCCCTTGTAAACTTAAGTTAATACATCATGTATAAAACGATCAACTCGGCTATTATTTGTGCATGACCTTCCCTCTCAAATTGTGTTAACTATAGAATGGATTTTCTCTATCTTTGTTTCCCCCAAGATGTGAATTGTGAACCCCCCCCCCCCTTAATACGACCTAGATCGGGTCATATTAAATGGTGTCAGGTGTTGTGGGGAAATAATAATAATATTAACGATTAACGTCTGTGCTAAGTGATTTTAGCCGACGTGAGATTTTTGAAAAAGTGGAAACAAAAGATAATAGTGACAATGGTTAACACGAGAAGTTCAACGTCGAGTAGAGGTGACGGAGAGAGAGAGGGGTGAAATGAAGTGTAGCTCGTGTATGCCTGGTACTTGGTGAACGTTTTCTCAACGCACATGATAGCAGCTACACAACCATCGAGAGGCAGCCCGGCACCCAACCGACATCAACAACCTTCCCAGGATGGGGTGTTTTTAGAAGAGAACCTCAAAGAGGCAGAGGTCAGAAAGGTAGGATGTGGCGACTGGCGGTTGTTGGAACTGTTGGGTGGTACTAACAGATGGCCACCTACAGGCTCTATGCCCCTACGATGACCAGCAGTAGTGATATGGATGTCAGGCCACAAACCACCATCTGAAAGCTGTTTAAAAAGAAAACAGCGTCGGCAGAAGAAATCATGTTTCCCCTGTACCAACGAGAGGGAGGGGAAGACGACGCAGGAAGGGGAAGACAACGCGGAAAGGGGACTAACGGTCCCTCGGGCCGTCCGTCAGACCGCAAGGACTGGGGACGGGAGTGCCAAGGAGTCAGCCTGCCATCTTTGCCCCAGAGTGTGGGGGAGGGGAGCTAGACGCTCCCCCAGTGAGCAGTAGGGGATGCCCACCTACCAGCGAGTGGTAGTGCGTCTTCCCAGGGAGTGCATAAGGAGGAGTAGGGGTGGAGCAGCAACCCCTCACCACCGCTCCCGATCATGGAAGTCGGAATGCTATTCCCGTCTTGGAATAGAAGTGGAATCATGTGTGTAACGAGGGTGAAGAACCGTTCGTAACGGATGCCCGCAAAACGTAGGAGCGTACGGTGCTTACCATGGCCAGAGCCCACACACGGGCTCAGTGACCCTACGACGAAGAAAAGATGTAATAACTCGACGTGAAGCAGAAGGAACAACAACGAAAGAAATTAGGTTCAAGTAGACCTATGGATGGAGCGCATAGAAAACGGGAAGAGCTTGACGACTACGGAGAGCGAGAGAGGGAGTGCATGCCCCGTGACTGTGAGTGATGTCCAGCGAATGAGTGCGCGAATGAGGTAGGAGATCAAATTTCCCGGATTTTTTGCGCAGGTGGAAGGGTGTGTTCTTCATTGAAGACGGAATTTGATCTAGGGTTGTTTTTCCTTCCCCTTTGGTAGAGAAAGTCATCTGTGTAATTGATGTAAGACCTTATGCGTGGCATGTGGGTATAGAAAGTTCCCCTAAGGATGGCAAGAGTGTCAGTATTTTTAAGGAATTAGGTTTATCAATGAGTCATGTGTATAACTCAATGAGTAACCACAAGCATGTGGTACCAAGGGCCAGAACATGGTCGGTAGTACCTTTAAGTTTAATGGAGTGCATATGGACGTCAAAGGTCCATTCCCCCAGGGGACAGGTAGGGAAGTGAGGAAGTGACACAAGCATGTGTCCGTGCCGTCCTTCAAGCACGAGAGAGTGCGAGAGGACATGGGCCTTGAGATAATGTCTACCACGAGGTGATTGAGGTCATAAAAATCATGTTTCTTTTACGTATGTTCATTCCGATTGTTTTGTGAAAAGATGAATTGAGTTTTGTTTCGTTTTTTTGGTTTTGTTCTAAGCATATCATGAGTATATCATTTATCATACTGAGAAATTTCTGTTGCATTTATGTTATGTTGGAAATAATTCAAATTTCATTATTTTGTGTTTGTACCAATTTTGCTATTATCAATGGTTTTATGTATGTTTTTCCATTTTGTTGTGCTGGTTAAGAAAAAAATATATATTTCGGTGTGGTGACAGATAACTGAGACATTTTTTGTTGCATTTATGTTTATGTTGGAATTAATTCAAATTTCGTTACCCTATGTTGATACTTATTTTGCTATTACCAATGCTTTTATGTATGTTTTTCCATTTTGTTGTACTGTATTTAAAGAATTTCATTTCTCTGTGGAGGTTTTCAGTGCTCTTACAGGTAATTGTTAATCATGGGTTGAAAATTGAACATCATTACTTAATGTTTTTGTTTTTCAGGAGAAATAATGTTGCTCGGTTATTGATAAGTGGTTTTCTTTTTATTATTATTCACTGTTTGAGTTTGCTCTTTATTGCAGTGTCACGGATGGTTAGAAATGGTTTTCTTATAATGGTAAATGTATCAAAGAGTGCTGGGATTGTAAGTTATTCATTTTGATTTCTCTTAATTTTTATCATTTTCTTTATTTTGTGTATGTGATGATTTGTTGGTCCTTATGAAATTTTATTGCATTTAAAACATTATTATTTTTCTGATTTTGTGCTCCTAATTTCAGTGATGATGTATTTAAACCTGATTTTGTGTTTCTGTATGATCTATTGTGGGCGTGATATTCATCTTTGTGTAACTTGCAATTGTAGCACGCCAACCGGCCCTCTGATTTTGATTTAGGTATTTAATTTTAATGTTTGCATGCTCCCGACGAGGATGGTACTCAGAGGCAACATCTAGTGGGGAAAAAAAAAAAAAAAAAAAAAACAAGGATTGCAAAAGTTTCATAAAAAAAAGAGAGAGGAGAAAAAAATTGTTTTGAGAAGAAAATCTGATAAGTGTGAATTTTACGGGACGTAAAAATATGGGAAGGGAGTGGTGAACTAATCACAGTCAGGTTGTTACTGAGTGGGAGGAGTGAGTGCCAACAGATTTTCCTTCTTTGTTAGAGAAGACGGTTACGATATGGCTATGGAAAAATGTCGTTATCGGCGTGGCTTGGGCACTCAAAAATGTTCGTTAAAAGTTAGCGTCCCCAAAATCCCTTCCTATTGGTTCTCATAAGACTTTCGGGTCGAAACAGCCAATCATCGATCAGGCATAGAAAGGCCGAGGTGGGCGCTTGAACTTGCCCCATAGGTTTGTCAGAGTTGGGAGGCTTGAGTGTTTAGACCTACGTTCAGGTCACGGGTGCCAGCATGAGTGCCAACAAGTACCATTTTCTGAGGTTTTTTTTCTTAGTCACGTAACGTAATCATAATTAAGGGCAGCCCTTGTAATCTTAAGTTAATACATCATGTATAAAGCGATCAACTCGGCTATTATTTGTGCATGACCTTCCCTCTCTAATTGTGTTAACCATAGAATGGATTTTCTCTATCTTTGTTTCCCCCAAGATGTGAAGTGTGAACCCCCCCTTGATACGACCTAGATCGGGTCATATACGTATATATATATATATATATATATATATATATATATATATATATATATACTTATATATACATATTTAGATATACATATATATAGATATATATATACACACACACACACACACACACATATATATATATATATATATATATATATATATATATATATATATATATATATATATACACACATATATATATATACACACACACATATATATATATATATATATATATATATATATATATATATACATATATATGTATATACATATATATATATATATATATATATATACAGATATATATATATATACTGTATATATGTATATATATATATATCTGTATATATATATATATATATATATATATATATATATATATATATATATACAGATATAGTTTGGGAAATTTTTTGCAGAGATGAGACAGCAAAACAAAAAAGAGTTTATAAAATTAGGAGATGGTCGAAGTATTATTAAGAGGAAGAACAAAAATGAGAGAGAGAAATTTAGATTTGAACTGGGGGAGCCATTTCCCCAAGTTCGAGAGCCCTCTTGCCCGTCACCAAGATTCAGAACGGGAATGATATGCCGTGCTGAAGCTTAATGACTTCATCAAGGCATTCTCTCATTAAGAGGACTGTGTATCATTAATTAGTGTATTATGCAATAATGCATTTCTTGCAGTTCTACTATAGGAACCATTAATTTTTCTAAGGCTCTACCACTTTTCTGCATTGAAGTATTTTCTGATATACTAGACGTATTTGTCATATCTTCCCCTTTACTACTTTTCAAGATTTAGCGTAAATCTTATTGAAATACTGAACAACAAAACACTGTTGTTCCTATCTAACAACACTCGCTGATACTGTAGTGTATATTACTGTAATATATACACTAGACTATCAATACAGTACAGCTTAATTAGCTAAGGTAACTCTCAAAAGTGATCACAGTTTTCGGTAGGTGGGCTTCCATCGTTCCAACGAACCATACACATAGCCTATATCTACATTAATACAGTAAAGTACGGTATTTGTAATGTACAGTACTTAAGGGGAGTGTTTGAAAAAATTGATTGATTGATTTAATGTTTTCAGGCATCCTAAATTCTAAGGTCATTGATGCCGATATCATTTAGTATATATATATATATATATATATATATATATATATATATATATATATATATATATATATATATATATATATATATATATATATATATTATATATATAAATAAAAGAATATTCAATTAAAACCATAAAAATTGAATGTCATTAAAAATCTTAAATAGTTTTCAAAAGACCTGCTTCTGAAATAAATCTAAAAATGTCACTTGCATAGTAGGACACATGTCCAAGAATCTTGGCAAGGATGAACCTGCCATCCTCACCTCGAGCCTCAACCAGATGTCTATTTCTCAAGTTATTAAAATTGGGCATTTGGTCAACAAATGCCTCACTGTTAAGGGTACAAAACAGTCGTCGCAATACGGTTGGTGTTGGCCCTTCAACAGAAACTCGTGTCAACCGAGTGTGACCAATACGGAGACAACAAAGAGTCTTCTTCCATTTTCGGGGCATCATGTTATATCTCCAAGGTGATATGACATTTGTTACTTCCCTCATTTTATTGCCATCTACACTATCCCAGTGCTGTTGCCATTTACTACAAACCATTTTCTTGATGTAAGGTAACGGAATGGGATACTTTCTTGGTGGCAACTCAGATGCCGCATTCTTCGCCAGTAAATCTGCCTTCTCATTCCCAGACACACCTACATGTGCTGGAACCCAACAAAATTGAACTGTTATACCTCTCCGTCCAATAATAAAAAGCTCTTCTAAAATCTTTAAAAGTAGAGGGTTACTAGAATTAAAAACTTCTAGAGCATGAAGAACACTCCTTGCATCACTAAAAATTGTAAAATTACCCTCCTTTCCCAAAGCTATTTTCTCAATAGCGGTTAGAATGCCATACACGTCAGTGAATATGGAAGCTGTTAGAGGAAGTGCATCTCTACAATTAAAATCATTACTATGTACTACAAATCCAACGCCAGCATCAGATTTCGAGCCATCTGTATATATAAAAGTCAATCCCTTATGTTCTGCAACATGTTCCATAAAAAGATACCTGGATTCTAAGTCAATCATATTCTTCTTAACTCCAATAAAGTATTTACAAAAAGATACATCAGGTAATTTCCATGGAGGCAATGATACCTTGAATGGAAGCACCTTAATTCTAATTATATCAAGACTCTTTAATAATTGTTTCACCCGAAAGCCATAAGGTTGAGGAGATTTTGGGTGCAACTCAAAGTATGTTGAGTGCCTTACAAGGCTTGCAGTCTGAAAGGCTGAAGAATTAGGGAGTCTTAGCAATCTAAACCAATACCAAATTATAGAAGACATTTGGTAAAGGCCTAGAGGCAACTCCCAACATAAAAAAGGAGACTTATGATAGGTGAGGTTCTAAACGCTCCTGTGGACAATCTAACACCAGCATGATGTATAGAATCTAATATTTTTAAACGGCTTGGGGTGGGTGAGGAGTAGATTTCACATCCATAACTAATTTTGGAAAAATCAAGGCCTTGTATAATCTTAAAATAGTATTGCGGTCTGGCCACCATGATGTATGGGGCAATACTTTAAAAAGATTCAGAGCCTCAAGACATTTAGCTTTTAATTCTTTCAAGTGAGAATTCCATGTAAGCCTACAATCAAATATCAACCCTAAAAATTTAGCTTCACTTGCACATGGGACCCGTTGACCTTTGATGTATATATCCGGGTCTGGATGTACTCCCCGGATACGACAGAAATGGACAATAGTAGTTTTACTTGTGGAGAACTTAAGTCCAATCATATCGGCCCACTGGATAATTTTGTCAATTAAGAGTTGTATTTTTTGCTCAGCCATTGCCATTCTAGCTCCAGCAAATGATATAGAGAGATCATCCAAAAATAATGTTGAGAAAACATCCCGGGGAATGACTGAGGATATCCCATTAATTGTTAGTGCATTTACTCTCTGTTTGTGTTTCCCAACTCTCACTTGAAAAACTCTATGTGAAAGGAATGACTGAATAAATAGTGGTAGCTCTTCTCTCAATCCAAACTCATGGATTCTTCTAAGTATACCATATCTCCATGTGGTATCATATGCCTTTTCAAGGTAAAAAAAAGACTGTCACGTGGTGCCGTTTGGAAGCAAAGGCTTCACCAATAGAGGACTCAAGTAATACCAAGACATCAGTGGTGAGTGCATTTTTCTGAATCCACATTGAATGGGTGATAAAATACCCTTCTTTTCAAGGTACCACATCAGTCTTACATTGACCATCTCCTCCATGATTTTACATAAACAAGATGTTAATGGAATTGGCCTATAATTTGCTGCTAAAGACTTTCTTGTGGCTCTGTGCAGGGCAATTAGTTCTGATGACCACCAGAAGACTGGTCGTCGTTTGAATACAGTGATCCCTCGCTACTTCGCGGTTCGACCATCGCGGATTCACCACTTCGCGGATTTTTTTCATAACGCGTGAATATACATATATCGCGGATTTTCTGGAAATTTCGAAAATACCGCGATGTGACCGATGGTGCGAGATTGGAGAAAGTAAGGAAAATTGAATCATGATTGATTTTCAATATAAACGAAACTTTGAGGAGCAACAAAGATATCATTTGTTAGAGAGATAGAGAGGTAAGGAATGGGAGGTAGTGAAAAGTAGCCCACAGAGAGAGAGAGAGAGAGAGAGAGAGAGAGAGAGAGAGAGAGAGAGAGAGAGAGAGAGAGAGAGAGAGAGTGTGTGTGTGTGTGTGTGTTGATTTAAATGTAATAAACAAAAAAAATTTGATAGGTTATAACACAATGCCGTATTTTTAGCAACGATTGAAATGGATGTAAACTCGGCATAATTTTTTCGTTTCGTATTTAATTGACACTAAGAAAACTAATTTTAGTTTCTTCATCTACATGTAAGTATTGTATAACACGAGAGAGAGAGAGAGAGAGAGAGAGAGAGAGAGAGAGAGAGAGAATCAGCTGTTGTAATCGAATGTCGTGTTTTTGTTTCGTGAGAATTTCATCGCCACGACTATAACAACAACATACTGTACTGAACTTTACAGTATTATACAGACTACTGTAATATGATAAAGTAAAATATTTGTAATAACCTATTTTATATGAAATGGGGCTATTTTTTTTGTTTAAAATTTACATTTACGTACGTAAAACAACTCACTCTCTCTCTCTCTCTCTCATAAATTGTTTTCCTGCTTTGCTACGTATGTATGATTTTATATAGATACGGTAAATAATATTTGTAATAACATATTTTCTAAAAGCTTTTACTGTAATATCATTATTTATCACTTTCATCATGCGCGTTAAATGCCTTCGTTTGTTTACTGAGCGTACTTTATGACGCCGTCGTTTCAGGCGGCGTCATAAAGAAAAACATTTCATTTGGAAGTCCTAAGAAAAATTAAGTAAAACATTGGTAATAACAAAATCAACATACTGTACTGAATAATCAATATAATCGATGCAAAAACTAACCTATACACAGATGTGTAAATGCGTTTGTTTCTTCATTATGATCAGAGATAAACTAAACAAAACATTGGTTGCCATTTTTTATCGTGCTTTTTGGCGTGTTTAGGAAACGCATGATATAAAATCGCCTTTAATATTTGTGCCTGTTTTAGTTTAGGGTACTGTAGTACATGCATTAAGTGTTCTGTACATTAAAGGGTAGTTTGTCAACAGTACTACGTACAAGGGAAAGTTTTAAAAGTCTGAATATACATGTTAAATAAATACGTAAATATGGTGTCACTACTTCGCGGATTTTCACCTATCGCGGTCGGGTCTGGAACCTATCTACCGCGATAAACGAGGGCTCACTGTATCCCTGTTGTTTTGGGAATGGAATTGGCTCCTGCTGTGTGAAGAGTTCCATTAAGTAAGTCTATGGCATCATCAACACTTTCAAAGTGTTCTGCATTTCCTTCAATTTCACTTAGCTCCCGAAATCTATCCCAGTCCGTCTTATCAAGATTCCATCGTGGCGATCTCTATAAAGGTGGACAATTTTTGGTGTTTATAATGATTGGTGCATGATCACTAGTATGCCAATCATCTAATGTTCTCAAATTAAAATCGAGAAGACAGTTAGAGCTTGTAACTGATAGGTCAATGCAGGACAAGGTACCTGGTGTCCTATAGCTAACATACTCTCGAGGACAAGGAGTATTAGCATCAAGCTTGCTTTCCTGTAGACATACTGTTATAGGGGAGTGCTCATGTATGAGGAGCCTAAGTTCTTCATACTTCGCCCTTAGACCCTGGCAATTCCATAGCAGAATGGAGGAAAAAACTATGGTTTATTTTTTGGATGACACCTTGGATGAAGTCTTCCCATTGGCAATATTTGATCTAACAGTATTTTCTGGTGGGAGAGATTATCTTGATATATTGGGTTTTGTGTACATCTTTTTCTTTGTGTCCTTTTGATCTAATTGTTGAGGAGGATGGTGGACCTCAACTTGAATTTCTGATTTATTCAATTTACCTTCCAGTTGATCAGAAAGATCAGCAAACAAGACATCATATTTATTTGAAGTCGTGACTTTAATATTTTTTATGGTAGGAGGCGAGAGAGATGGAGGTCTCTCTTTTTCGATTAAAAGGTTGAGTTGTCAAGTTTTTGCACCTTTCCCACTACAGGTTCACCAGGTAAATTGTTTTGAGTGGAACCTCCATCAGATCAGACAAGGACACAGCCTGAGAGAGGTTTGTACCTCTTTAACTACTTTCGTATGTTTCTTTGTTAGAATTAGGGATAAAGTTTTTGTCTGTGTGCTTTGATAAGTTTTCTTTTTTCAGAGGCATTGAAAAAAGTTGCCATGTTCTTATCTGCTTTTCAAGAGCTCTTTTACGAGCCTCTTTAAAAGTAACCTTTTCCATGGTCCTAATGGCCTGAATTTCTTTTTGAAAAATAAACTTAATGCAGCTTTTAGATGTAGCTGGGTGTGCTTCCCCACAATGTATGCAATTTGGATTTTCTATGCATGCACCATGATTATTTTTTCCACAGTTGGCACAAATAGCTGGCATATTATTTAGCTTTTCCTTGCATTTCTGGGTTAAATGGCCACACATTTGGCAATGATAACATCGTAATGGTGAAGGGATATATGGTTTCACCTTCAAAGATAGCCAACCAGCTTTAATAACATTTGGTAATCTGCTTTGATCAAATGTTACAATCAAAGTAGCACGAGGAATATGATGTTCTCTAACTCTCTCTCATTCTAACTACTTTTACTACTCCTTGACTTTTCAGTTTATCCTCAATTTCTTTTTCCTCTATGTCCAGCAATTCTGGAGCATATATCACACCTCTACTCTGGTTGAAAGTGGGGTGCGAAACGACTTTTACACTATGACCATCCAATTTTGAAAGTTTTTAATTTTTCACCTTGTATTGGGGATACTGTCTCTATCAAGAGACTTCCATTTCCCTTGGAAAGAATTTTTGGCTGCCCTCCACATATAGCAACTATTTCCCTGTTGGCTTTAAAAAAAAACCTTAACACGTTCATGTCTTGCATTTTAAAATTCCAAAATAAAAAATTTCTCATAATTCACTACTTCATAGTGACCAGGTAATATTTCTACTTTTCTATATTTTTCTGTACTGTCAACATTTCTCACTCTCTTCTTCTCTAGTGTTTTCTTATCAATCTTAATATGATGAGAGTAAGGTTCTAATGTTATGATATTAGAACCCGAGTTTGAGCTGTCTGTACCAAGGTCCATGTTTGTATTTTCCAGGTCGTCAACAGAGGGGTTGGTTTTCTTTTAAAGAGTAAGCCAGGTGATCCACCTCTTATCGGAGGATGTCAGTCCTCCTATCCCATGTGGCCCAACATGAGAAGAGGCTTCAGCGGGGACCAGTCCTCTTATTAGAGGGGGGCTGCCTCTCAAGGTGGGCATACACTGGTCAGTGGGGGTGGTTAGCCCCTCCCACCGGCAACTCCAATGCCTGGCGTCACCCATTACCCGCAAATATGAGTGACTTACAACCGGATCGCTGGAGCCTGAATCTTAACAAACTTGGTCTACACCCAATGGGGTCTGCCAGAGGTTGATGGCGTCCAAATTGGAACAGGTCGAGATGGAATGCCGTCCATCCCACACTGTGCAGAATCCAAAGCAGCAGCCAAAGTATAATCAAACAAGCCAAAGTCGTCAACAAGTTCAATCCCAAAAGGAAGGTATGGGAGAAAAAAAGAAATAGGCAAAAGGAAAAGAGAAAGTGTGGACCAATTTAGTTGGATCAACAGTTGCACACCGAGGTCCAGTGGGAAAGTAGTTCCAACTGTTCATTAGAGCCCAGCTGCTAATCCCTAAGCCCCCCATCCTCATCAAGGCTTCAGTATCTGGGGGGTTACAATTAGCAAGTGCAGAATCAAATTTTCTTTCAGTAAATGGAAAATTATACGAATCTTCCCTTCCTGTTGCAAAATTTAAAATTTTCTTTTCTTCAATGTTCCTATACTAGTGACCAGGAGCTGCTTCACACTTGCATGATACATTTGAAAAATGATCAGCCAGGCCATTGATAACATAATTTGCTTCGGTCACACACCGACCGTTTACCTTCAACACCGGTGGTGGGTTTGCGGTAAATTTGCCTGCTATCTTTTTTATTTTCCTTCTTACAGAAAAGGGTGGTGTTTTAATGTTATGGAGGAAACAAAGGACACCCAAGACTGGCGTCTAGCTTCTTTCATGGCACGACAGAACTGTGTTCTACACTTTTTGTATGTTATCAAATTTTCCTCAGTACGGCACCTACGCAAACTAGTCGGAGATTTTCTGGTGGCTCTGTGCAAGACAGTTAATTCTAAAGACCACCACGGGACTGGTCGTCGTTTGATTAATCCTGTGGTTTTGGAAATTGAATTGACTTCTGCTGTATGGAGAGTTACATTCAGTAGGTCTATGGCATCATCAATACTTTCAAACTGCTCTGCTCTCCCCTCGATTTCACTTAGCTCACAAAATTTAACCCAGTCCGCCTTGTCATGATTCCATCGTGGCGATCTCTGTAAAGGTGGACCACTGTGGGTGTTTATAATGACTGGGGCATGATCACTAGTATGCAAATCATTTAATGTCCTCCAATCGAAATCAAGAAGGCAGTTAGAGCTTGCAATTGCAAGGTCAATGCATGACAAGGTACCTGTCTGAACCTGGAAGTGTGTGGGCTCTCCTGCATTAAGGAGTCCAACATCCTTATTTTCCACAATTAACGATATAATATTGCCCCTGGTGTTTGCTAAAACATCACCCCACAAAGGATGTCTACCATTCAAATCTCAAAGAAAAAGGAAAGGTTGAGGGAGTTGTTGAATCACCTCTACTAAATTATCATATGATATTACTAAATTATCATATGATATATCATCATTTGGAGGCAAGTACAGAGAGCAAATTCTATATTTTCTTCCTATACCAATATGTACAACCACTGCCTGCAGAGGTGTATGGATACCACTGCCTGCAGAGGTGTATGGATACCCAAGGATATTTGAGGAATATCTCGACGAACGTATACGAGACTTCCGCCATGGCTCCCTACTCGGTGTTTATATGGTGTCGTATAGCTAATATATTCGCGAGGACAAGAGGTATTAACATCAAACTTGCTCTCCTGCGGACATAATTATGGGGGAATGCTCGTGGATTAACCCTTTTACCCCCAGGCTATTTGGAACTTTCCAACCCTTAACCCCCAGGCATTTTTTTTTTCAAGCACATTGCAATATATATTTTTTAAATTGCTCTAACAGCCTCCATTTTTGTCATAGAGAGGTCAGGTTGGTCTCATTCTTTTGGAAAATGCCTGAAGTTTCTCAAAGTTATCAAAAATATGTAAAAAAAAAAAACGTAAATAGCAGTTTTTTGCAAGGACGTACCAGTACATTCATGGGGGTAAAGGGATGAGTTGTGAAACGAACCAGTATGTCCATTGGGGGTAAAAGTGTTAAGAGCTCAAGTTCTTTATATTCGGCCCTTAAACCATGACAATTCCATTGCAAAATGGAGGGAAAAACTATGCTTTTTTTTTTTTGGAAGAACTTTTGGATGTAGTCTTCCCTTCAGCAATTTTTGATCTAACACTATTTACCAGGGGTTTGATTAGAGAGAGAGTTGGTAAATTGGGTTTTGTTTGTTATTTTCTTTATGTCCTTTTGATATAATTGTTGAGGGGGATGGTGGACCCCAACTTGAATTTCTTATTTAAATTGTCTTCTGGTTGATCAGAAACATCAACAGACAAAACATCACATTTATTTGATGTCATAACTTTAATATTTCTTATGGAAGGGGATGAGACAGATGGAGGTATTTCTCTTTTCCGATTGATAGATTGTGAGCTACCAGGTTTTTGTGCCTTCCCCATGACAGGTGCACCTGATAGCTTGGTTTCAAGGGCAGTCTCCATTAAATCAGGCAAGGACATGGCCAGGGAGAGGTTATTACCATCCTTTGTAATGGGGGATAAAGATTGGATAATGGTGGACAATGTCTTCTCGTTGATACACATGGGTAAATCTTGGAGGAAATATTCTTGTCTTATTATGCAGCATTTTATCAGTAGATAGAGAATTTCTTTTTTGAGAACTACCTTCAATAGTAGGTGGGTTAGATGATTCCCGAGGAACTTTTTCTTCTTTTTTTAATGTCTTTGCATAGGCTAGGTAGTAGATTTATTTAATAATCTCTTGGCATGCCCTATGCTTACATGATCAATAATTGATTTAATGAGGGCAGCTTCTTCTAACCTATAAAACTGGCAGCTTTTATCATTAGATTTAAGACTAGAGTAGCAGTTTAAGCACCTGGCCTCAAGTGTACATTCTCCATGGTATGGATTTGAGCAAGTATTACATATTCTATCATTCTTACAAACTTTGGAAGGATGCCCAAATTTGAAGAGATTAAAACATTGCAGTGGCTTCTGCTTAAAAGTTTGAACTCCAATCCTTTCATTTTCTATGTCTATGTGGAAAGGTACATCAGCATCCTGGAAAGTAAGGATAATCATTGATGTTCCAGGTACTTTATGCACTTTCCACACTGATAGTGGACACATAGCCAATATCTCCTCTTCTGTAAATTCATATAGATTCCTATTGAAAACCACTCCCCTTCCATAGCTAAAGTTTAGATGGGGTTAGATGTCCAATTTTATATCATCATTTTCTGTCTTTAAATTAGACAATATAACAGACTGTGTGTATGACTTGACTTTATCAAGTAACTTGTTTTTACCAAATCGAGATAATCTCCAGGTGCGATCGTTCCTACC
Organism: Palaemon carinicauda; assembly: GCF_036898095.1. Classification (NCBI taxonomy): domain Eukaryota; kingdom Metazoa; phylum Arthropoda; class Malacostraca; order Decapoda; family Palaemonidae; genus Palaemon; species Palaemon carinicauda. Next base: position 104,083,719 of record NC_090726.1, read on the forward strand.
TTCCTCTGAAGAAATGTGCAGATCTTAAAATAATTTTCTGTACCTCCTGTAGATTGATCAAGAGGCCACATTGGTGGTTTTGGCTTTCTTTGGAATGGCACAACTATTTCTGTCTTTATCAATCCAGTTTCTGGTCTGTAGACATCCAGATCTTTAGGTACCCAATCACACAGAGCACCCTTAATAATCATATCACCTATTTCAATATTAATAATGTTACGAATTGCATCGAATGCTTCATCACAATTAAATGATAACCAAGAATCCTGTTTATCATCTTCAAGTTTCATTCTAATTTCTTTTATTAATCCTTGGCATTCAAATATTTTATGTAGCACATCATGATTAGCTTCTAATGGAATTTGGATAACATGCAGGATTTAAAATTTTCCTGTGTTGCCAAAATTACAATTTTTTTCGAATGTTCAAAGAATAGTCCTTTTTAGTTTATAAGTTATCAACAGAATTTTCTTTAAATGAATTGCCAGAGGTCGTCAACAGTGCCGGGGGTTAGTCAACATATCCATAAGAAAAAAGAAAAGAAATGTGATATTTATAATTGTTTGATTCACTTGCTTGAGAACATTAAGGCATCACATGTTGGAAAGGAAATTTTAACTCTCCACTATCAGCACAATGAGAGTATACTTCCCAGATGGTCCACTCCATACCCTACACGAAGGATAGCACCAAAACAGAGAGGCACAGGTGTAAGCTGAACCCGCCTGTTAGGAGTGAGACCAAGAAACTATGGAATCATCCTCCCCCTATCTATAACGATGGGCTTCTGGCCAAGAGCTGAGAATCCTACTCCAAGCATTGGATCCCCCTGGATTCCGAAGACCCAACACTTGACAACAGTTCCGCCAAAATGGTCCAAAACATCTTTGGGATGGTTGAGATCATCCAATACTCTCACATATAGCTTTGAGCGCAAAACCCTTCGAACCATGACACCACTTCCTATTCCTCAAAGCAGGCAGCAATAACCGATGTAGAAACATCCACGCCAGTAGCAATAATGGATGTAGAAAGATCCACGCCATTAAAATAAAAAAAAAAAAAACACATTTGTAAATATATAAAGTTACACAAATACATATGTGAGATTTTACTCATAGAGTTGGGACAGTAACAGGAAAGAAAGTTTATAAAATTAGGGGAAGGTCGAAGTAATATTAAGAGGAATAAAAAGTTGAGAAAAATTTAGATTCAAACTGGGGAAGCAATTTTCCCAGGTTCGAGAGCCCTCTTGCCCGTCACATAGTTTCAGCACGGGAATGATATGCCGCGCTGAAGCTCAATGACTTCATCAAGGCATTCTCTCATTAAGAGGACATCCATCAAGACTTCTTCCCCGAGGATTACATGGTGTTCTGTAACTGACGTATTCGCTAGGACATAGGGAGTAAAACCATCTAGCATTGGTTCTTGTAGAAATATAACTATAGGTAAATGGTCATGGATTAGGAGTCAAATTTTCATATTTGTTCCTCAGAACTTGATAGTTCCATTAGAAGAATATTGGGAAAATAAGAATACACATTTTGGAAGACTCCTTTGCTTAAGTCTTGCAATCAGTTCTATGAATTGAAGGGAATCTCTGATTCTCTCTTTGTAAAGTAGCTCTTGCTAAGCTTAGTTTAACAATTCTATTAGCAGCCCTCTTATTTACTTGTTGAAGTGGTCTGGCCGGAATGCCAATATATGGGGGTATAGGAAGGAAAACACAAAATCCTAAAAAAAAAATCACTAAGCTTGGTATGGCAATGGAGAATGCGTATACAAAATATTTCATCAAAATTCCTTTTACTTTCATAGTTACAGAGTAATTACTAAAAGTAAATCAATAAACCAAAAAGAATGTCCCTTACAAGAAAATGCAGTATTTCTTCTGTTACTGTATATTTTGATAATCATTACATTTTGATGTAGGAGAAATTGTAAACAATGGCATCTGTATAGCTTCCATGAGTCAAAAGACAATATATCACACAGTAAATTACACCCATCGCCCTTCAGTCCTACCACAAGACTCATAGAGAGTACATATCTGAGTTTGACCTCTGACATTTACTAATTTTTACATTTGCTTTTCTCATATTTGGCAAGAATTTTATTGGCATCTGTATAGCTTCCACGAGCCACAAGACGATACATCACACGGTAAATTACACCCTTCGCCCTTCAGTCCTACCACAAGACTCATAGAGAGTACATATCTGAGTTTGACCTCTGAGATTCACTCATTTTTTCGTTTGTTTTATCTCGTTTTCGGCAAGAATTTTATCATTTCAAAGAGGAGAAGATAATTTCAACATCTTGCTAACATAAGAAAGAAGAAAATTCACTCTTAATGTATTAAGAGTTCAGAAGAGGGTAATATCGTTATTGACGTACATAAAAGAGAGAGAGAGAGAGAGAGAGAGAGAGAGAGAGAGAGAGAGAGAGAGAGAGAGAGAGAGAGAGAGAGAGTGGTGTGGGTGTAGGAAAGGCCGCCTTGCTTGACACGAGCCAAAAGAATTAAGATATTGAGCAAAAGGATCTAGTTCATAATTAAATTAGGATAAATAACTTTTTGTCTTTTAATATCCAAAAAGGAACATAAAATTCATAATACAGTGGAACCTCTACACACAAACGTATCTACATCCGAATTTTCCAACATCCGAAGTAAAATTCAAGCAATTTTTCAACTCTACACCCGAATTTTATTTCGACACACGTCATACCGGTTGTATCCAAATTTTTCGACACGCGAAGTAAAATTCGAACACGTTCCTACTCTACACCTGAATTTTTTTTTGACACCCGAAGTAAACAATACCCGTGCACGTAGATGGTACTCATAGCGCCGGATGTATTCTTTATTTCTGCTGATAGAAGGCAGCATTTCTACCTCGGAGGGACCCTCAATTAGCGTGGCTTAGGACATTCCTCTGTTCTCGTCGGCTTCGTGTGGTTGTGCCCTGTACGTTCTGCTATTAACTGTGTTTTAATCGTGGTTTTTTACGTTCATCCTTTTACGGTACTTTACGTAAATCATGGGTCCTAAAAGGCTTAGTTTCGCAAGTGGCAGTGGTAGTGGTGAGAAAAGGAATAAGGATATGCTTTCTTTAGAATTAAAAGCTCAAGACAAGAGACGACTGGCGAAATCTAACCGAGGCCCTTTGCGTCAATAGGCGTAGTAGTAGTTGATGATGATGACATTTTTTATTAGAGGGGAGAAGAATAGTAGTCTACCTTTTCAACTAAAAGACGAAGAGCTATTGGGAATACATACCTCCTTTATGACAGGTGTATCTATTAGCTCTCTAGCAGAAAATTCTTTCCCCTAAATCCCACGATGACAACCTAAGGTTATACATCCAAGGTGTGAAAGATTCAAGGAATGCACAGATTCCAAATCACGAAGCATGGTATTTGTGTTCGAAGGTGATTTAGAAAGTGGAAGCTTTCCATTACCTAGGGTAGGTGGTGTTGCATCTCTCTCTGGATGTCCAGCATCATTGGATTTTAACGCTTTGGCCTAACTTTTTTTTGTTTTGCTTAAAAGTTGCCAAAGATATCCCACACTGACATGACCTGCACATGACTTCTGAAACGCTGTTTTTCTATTTAAATTAGAGGTCTTTTCTTATTGGTTGGCTTGTGATCCTGGCTACAATAGGTGCACTTTACAACCATTGCAGGTTTCATGCTCAGGATAAGAACAATTGTCACAGATCTTTTCATTTTTACATACCCTAGATGGATGTCCAAAATTGAAACAATTGTAGCACTGCAAAGGATTGTTTGTAAAGGCAAACTGGTATTCTCTCATTTTCATAGTGACGATTTGCTAATATATACATGTATGATTGCCCATTAGGTTTAAAGAGCATCCATACTGCTTCATAGTGACTATTTGCTAATATCCACATGTATGAATGACTTTAAAATTCCTTACTTTAACATCACCTTTCTAAATCTAAGATGAGTGGTCCTTTTTTAGTTTCCTAGGTCACTATCAGAATTTTCTGTAATTGAATTGGCAAAGTTTTCAAGTGTCAGGTGGGCCAAGGGTAGGCGTAACATTTTCAATGCTATTCATTCTATTTAGGAGAGTGGGATTAAAAAAATCAAATAAAAGTTTAAGGAAAAGAAAACTATAGTATCATAGACTCCTCTAGCCTTTCATGGAGCCAATTCCTCCACCAATAACACCTGTGAGAACCGACTCCCAAATTTCCACTCTCTACCCTACCTTGATGGTATGATTAGAGAGGCTCAAGTATGAGCTGAATAAGCTTGATGATATTGAGAGGCTTTCAAGAATACAATCATACCCACTCTAATCATAGTGGCAAGCAAACCGGACAGATTGTGGAGATTCCTATCTCTATAAAAGCAGCCCACCCACGGAATACAAGGGCCAAATTTCTGCACAAGATGTTTTTGCATATCAATATTGGAATAACACTCCTTTAGTCCAAAAATTATCGGGTAATTGGCAAGACCACCACAGCTCCCACAATTTGGTTTGAAAAAGAAACTCCAATCCCAGCAATAGTATCCCTTCCGATAAATCCAGACAGTAAAAAGGGGAAGAGAGATTTGACAGCAAGGTGGGAGATCATTGATTAAATATCTAGAAGGTTGAAGTAGTAATAAGCAATTGAATAAGTATGAGAACATTTTTTAGTTAAACTGAGGAAAAAATTATTTCCCTGTTCGAAAGACCTTTTACCTGTCACAAGGCTTCAACAAGGAATGGTATTTAGTGTTACACCTAAATGACTTTGTCAAACCATTCTCTCGTTAAAAGGGATCACACATTGTGAAATCCTGCAACAAATCTTATAACACTGTCATTATAAAGGAAAGAGAAATTCAATAAACACTGAATACAAACAACTAAGTACCTAAAGCAAATCAGTAACAAATAACTACAAATACTTGACAGTTTTTATTCACTTATCATAGGAAAAATGAGAAATGGTATTAAAATGAGTGATTAAGGAATGTAATGATGTAGATAAGAATAAAAGAAATTAATTAAAACATGGTTTACAATAGGATATACAACTAAAATTTTCATACTAAACCAGGAAGACATTCATCAGTGTCTATATTTCTATCAAATGACTGTTGAATAGTAAGCATAAAAGGACAGCCATTTACTGTATAGCTTACCTAAATTTCTTTTCTTTGAAACTTGAAAAGAAGTGTACTTGGGGAACATTGCAGTCAAAATTTAGGCTCAATATAATTGATGGATTTCTTATGAATGAAAAAAAATGTCTGACACAAATCCCTTATATTTCATTACGATATCAAACTTTCATGATATTTATCATTACTGTACTGGCTTAAATATATATAAAAAGAGCTAAACATTCTGGTTCACTGGTTTGGCTAAATAATCTTTTAATCTCTCTGACAATACAATAAACAAAAAAAAAGTTACTTTTTATGTTTAAAGTTAAAAATCCTACAAATACAACCAGCTTATTACATTAAGAATTGTAATTCAACAATAAATGCAACTAACTAAAAACTGAAATTACAAAACTCACTTTAGGATGAAATATTTAAGGAACAATATCTATATCTGCATCTATCCTGTGCCCATGTGATAATTAGAAAAAATAAACAGTAATGTATAAGAAGTTGTACTACACGGGGGTCCATTCCTGGTTGGGTTGGGTTAACTGGTGAGACAAAATGGTAGTAAAGAAAGACAACAACAACAAATGCAGCCGTTTCTAGTCCACTGCAAGACAAAGGCCTCAGATATATCCTTAGCCATGTCTGGGGTGTATAATGATCACACAGCAACTGACAAGCAATACTTAAAACTATTCAAACATACCAAAAGATACTCTGTTTTCCCAACATCAACCTCAAGTGGAATGCCAAAAAATTCCTGATTTGCTGTATCAAACTGTAGCCAAGAATGCAATGGTGGGGGTGCAAGACTTGTAGACATAAGAAGCCTCATACGTAGCCGACTTGAATCTCCATCTTCAAGATCGTAACATGTATCCTACAAAATGTAAAAAATATGTATATATATTTCTGAAGTGCAATATGCATTTAATAAAAAAATCCAACTTTGCAAAATGTGGGAATATATGCAAATAAATGAATAGTTCCTGTGCACATACCTTTACTTCAATTAATCATAACATAAAAAAGGACACTAGTATAAACTATATATCAATATTACATATAACTACAAATCTCAATACATTATTTGCTTCATCACATTAGAGAGAGAGAGAGAGAGAGAGAGAGAGAGAGAGAGAGAGAGAGAGAGAGAGAGAGAGAGAGAGAGAGAGAGAGAGAGAGGAGAGAGAGAGAGAGAGAGAGAATTAACTTTTATAACCAGGAAATACTACAAATACATACATACATATACCAAGGCACTTCCCCCAATTTTGGGGGATAGCCGACATCAACAAATGAAACAAAAACAAAAAAAGGGGACCTCTACTCTCTACATTCATTCCAGCCTGACAAGGGACTCAACCGAGTTCAGCTGGTACTGCTAGGGTGCCACAGCTCACCCTCCCCCGTTATCCCCCACAGATGAAGCTTCATAATGCTGAATCACCTACTGCTGCTACCTCCGCGGTCATCTAAGGCATCGGAGGAAGCAGCAGGGCCTACCGGAACTACGTCACAATCGCTTGCCATTCATTCCTATTTCTAGCACGCTCTCTTGCTTCTCTCACATCTATCCTCCTATCACCCAGAGCTTTCTTCACTCCATCCATCCACCCAAACCTTGGCCTTCCTCTTGTACTTCTCCCATCAACTCTTGCATTCATCACCTTCTTTAGCAGACAGCCATTTTCCATTCTCTCAACATGGCCAAACCACCTCAACACATTCATATCCACTCTAGCTGCTAACTCATTTCTTACATCCGTTCTCACTCTCACCACTTCGTTCCTAACCCTATCTACTCGAGATACACCAGCCATACTCCTTAGACATTTCATCTCAAACACATTCAATTTCTGTCTCTCCATCACTTTCATTCCCCAAAACTCCGATCCATACATCACAGTTGGTACAATCACTTTCTCATATAGAACTCTCTTTACATTCATGCCCAACCCTCTATTTTTTACTACTCCCTCAACTGCCCCCAACACTTTGCAACCTTCTTTCACTCTCTGACGTACATCTGCTTCCACTCCACCATTAGCTGCAACAACAGACCTCAAGTACTTAAACTGATCCACCTCCTCTAGTAACTCTCCATTCAACATGACATTCAACCTTGCACATTCCCTTCTCGTACATCTCATAACCTTACTCTTACCCACATTAACTCTCAACTTCCTTCTCTCACACACACTTCCAAATTCTGTCACTAATCGGCCAAGCTTCTCTTCCGTGTCTGCAACCAGTACAGTATCATCCGCAAACAACAATTGATTTACCTCCCATTCATGGTCATTCTCATCAACCAGTTTTAATCCTCGTCCAAGCACTCGAGCATTCACCTCTCTCACCACTCCATCAAGATACAAGTTAAACAACCACGGCGACATCACACATCCTGTATCAGCCCCACTCTCACCAGAAACCAATCACTCACTTCATTTCCTATCCTAACACATGCTTTACTACCTTTATAGAAACTTTTCACTGCTTGCAACAACCTTCCACCAACTCCATATAACCTCATCACATTCCACATTGCTTCCCTATCAACTCTTATCATACGCTTTCTCCAGATCCATAAACGCAACATACACCTCCTTACCTTTTGTTAAATATTTCTCGCATATCTGCCTTACTGTAAAAATCTGATTCATACAACCCCTACCTCTTCTAAAACCACCCTGTACTTCTAAGATTGCATTCTCTGTTTTATCCTTAATCCTATTAATCATTACAATACACTTTTCCAACTACACTCAACAAACTAATACCTCTTGAATTACAACACTCATGCACATCTCCCCTACCCTTATATAGTGGCACAATACATGCACAAACCCAATCTACTGGTACCATTGACAACACAAAACACATATTAAACAATCTCACCAACCATTAAAGTACAGTCACACCCCCTTCCTTCAACATCTCAGCTCTCACACCATCCATACCAGACGCTTTTCCTGCTCTCGTTTCATCTAGTGCTCTCCTCACTTCATCTATTGTAATCTCTCTCTCATTCTCATCTCCCATCACTGGCACCTCAACACCTACAACAGCAATTATATCTGCCTCCCTATTATCCTCAACATTCAGTAAACTTTCAAAATATTCCACCCACCTTTCCTTGCCTCCTCTCCTTTTAAAAACCTTCCATTTCCATCTTTCACTGTCTCTTCAATTCTTGAGCCAGCCTTCCTTACTCTCTTCACTTCTTTCCAAAACTTCTTATTCTCTTCATATGAATGACCCAATCCCTGACCCCACCTCAGGTCAGCTGCCCTCTTTGCCTCACGTACCTTGCGCTTTACTTCCACATTTTTCTCTCTATATTTTTCATACTTCTCTATGCTATTACTCTGGAGCCATTCTTCAAAAGCCCTCTTTTTCTCTTCCACTTTTACCTTCACTCCTTCATTCCACCATTCACTTCCCTTCCTCATGCTGCCTCCAACAACCTTCTTGCCACACACACATCACTTGCAATCCCAACAAAATTTTCTTTTACTAACTTCCACTCCTCCTCTAAATTACCAGTTTCTCTTACTTTCAAATGCTGTCTAATATTTGTTTCTGTCCCCATCATTAAGTCATACTCCACTTATTATTATCCGATTCCAGAACCAAAATAGGTATGAAAATAATTTGTATACATATAGTTTGTATGCAATGTTTGTAAACAAATTTACGTAAGGGATAAATTTGTTTCATAGAAGTTTGTATGCTCAAGTTTATGTGCATCTAAATTTTCGTTAACAACAAAATTTCACATAGAAAATTTCTTATGGAAAAATTTTGTAGATAAAATGTTTGTATGCAAACATTCGTCACGGATAAAGTTTGCCAGACAGAAATAATTACTGTATAAGTGGATAGCAAGAGTTGCCTTATTTGTGTTATGCATGTTTATGAAAAATAGTGGATGAAAGAGCTGTGTTACTTCCTGAGCAAAATTAATTTTACATTCAAAGGAGTGATATTACTTTAATTTTGAGATTACTCTAAAAATATTTGTCGAGTGCTTTTATAGATTGTTTTTGTTTTACAAGAAAAGTTTACATTAGATATCTTTTAAGGGAATACAATAAAGTTTCTACTAATTCATATTCTGAGTAAATGATCTTAACATAAATTCAAAGTATTTTGGAGGTTATTAGCAGCTTTTGTACTTTTCAATGAAAATTAAAATTATAAGACTTATAACATATTACCCACAGATGTTTATTGCAAATTTAATGAACACTTGTAATTACTCCCTGAAATTTTGCTGATAATTGGTTATTCTTAAAAATTTGTCCAATGAGTTCCAAATAAAATAAATTCATCTGGCTATTTTTCAATATGGTTCTAGGTATTGCTGAATGAAGTGTAGTATTAAGAAAAAAATTAATTATGCAAGTAGTCTAACACAAAAGTTCAACACCATGTGTGTGGGGTAAATGAGTACAAATTATCAACATTATCAAAATAAGACTACAATTAGTATAGGGAACTAACAGAAAGTCTTACAAAATAAAGAGATCCCGAGGAAGCGACACCAAATGGCCACATACACACCTGTAAGGGAGCGTCAACAAAGCGGCTGAGAGAAAAACCAACAAGGTTATCAAATGAACGTGTGTCGCTACCTAGAAATCCCAAACAGACAAATGAAATACTCAATGTGAGAGCAGGGATCTCCAAAATGCCTGACATCTTCAAAATCCCAAAGTAACACAGAGCTATGAAAAACACGTTCGAACGTTCACGGGTGCTTAGAAGGAATGATGGGTAGTGGTAGTGGTGGGGTGGGGGGCAGTAGCTGTAGAGAACGACACCTCGTAGTAACAGGGATGTTGAGGAGGGAGAAGTCTAATTGGTAAGGGACCTCTGGCACTGGTTTCACACGCCCAAGTTATTATACCGACACCCTATAAGGGTGAGCGAGCTGGGTATATTCCTGGCATTCCATACAACTTTTTTCTCTGGTATATTTAGCAGTATTTATACCTTAGAAATGGTGCTTTAAGGAGCATTTCACGGAGCGACACAGGTCCCTCACCCATTAGTCCTTTGACTGGCCAGATAGTACCACATTGGATCCCTCTCTGGTTACATCTCATCTTTCCTTTGCCTAGACATACAGCGAATAGTAGGTAGTAGATTGGCCATAGTACCAAGCACCCATTGAGATACTACCGCTAAAGTTACGAGGTCTTTTGACTGGCCAGACAGTGGTACATTGGATCCTTCTCTCTCGTTACGGTTCTTTTTCCCTTTGCATACACACACACACACACACACCGGATAGTCTGGCCTATTCTTTACATACAGTATTCTCCTCTGTCCTCAACACCTGACATAACTGAGATTACCAGACAATTCTTACTGCACTGTAATTGTTCAGTGACCACTTTCCTCTTTGTAAGGGTAGAAGAGACTCTTTAGCCATGGTAAGCAGCTCTTCTAGGAGAAGGACTCTCCAAAATCAAGCCATAGTTCTCTATTCTTGGGTAGTGCTATAGCCTCTGTACCATGGTCTTCCACTATCTTGGGTTAGAGTTCTCTTGCTTGAGGATCTTATTTCTCTTTCTCTTGTTTTGTTATAAGTTTTTATGGTTTATATAGGAAATATTTATTTTGATGATGTTACCGTACTTAAAATATTTCCTTTTTCCTTTTTTCCTTTCCTCACTGGACTATTTTCCCTGTTGGGGCCCATGGGCTTATAGCATCCTGTTTTTCCAACTAGGGTTGTAGCTTAGCAAGTAATAATAACAACAACAACAACAACAACAATAATAATAATAATAATATTAACCCTTTTACCCCCAAAGGACGTACTGGTACGTTTCACAAAAGCTATCCCTTTACCCCCATGGACGTACCGGTACGTCCTTGCAAAAATGTTATAAAATATTTTTTTTTCATATTTTTGATAATTTTTTGAGAAAATTCAGGCATTTTCCAAGAGAATGAGACCAACCTGACCTCTCTATGACAATAATTAATCCTGTTAGAGCAATTTAAATTAAATATACTGCAAAATGTGCTGGGAAAAAATAACCCCCTGGGGGTTAAGGGTTGGAAATTTCCAAATAGCCTGGGGGTAAAAGGGTTAATGGAGTTATTATTCACATGTACCTTTCAACTCCAGATAATTTAAATTTGAATGTGTTAAATATCTTGGCCTCTGTTAGATCTCACCCTCTAGAGCTTTTAAATCAATACTTCTCCATTCATCATCTCCTACCTCACGCTTAATAGATCTCAGCCATGCATGCCTAGGTCTTCCAATGCTTCTAATGACTTGTGGAATCCAGTTGAAAGTTTGGTGAACTAATCTCTCTTGGGGAGTGCAAAGAGCATGCCCAAAGCATCTCCATCTACCCTTCACCACGACCTCATCCACATAAGGCACTTGAGTAACCTCTCAGTTTCATTTTTAAACCTGTCCTGCCACTTAACTCCTAATATTCTTGAGGTCTTTGTTCTCAAATCTACAAAATCTTATGGATATTGCTTCATTGTTATACCATACCTTAAGTACGTAAGTAACACCGATCTCACTAAACTGATACGTAGCCTGATTTTTATATGTAATTTCAGGCAATTTGATTTCCACATTTTCCTTAAACTAGCCATTGTCTAATTTGCTTTTTTTTTCAATCTTTCATTGAACTCCTATTCTAAACAACCTGTAATAGAGATCGTAGTTCCTAATTATTCAAATGATTCAACCTCATTAATCCTTTCTCCTTCCAATGATATTTCATCTTCCATTGCATATTCCATTCTCATCATCTCTGTCTTTCTTCTATTTATATATATTTTCTTTTAATTTTACGAATTCAGAAATGAAGCAATTATTGCAGGCGTACATTATTTTGTGGGCTGCCTTATTCTCTATTCTGTTATGTAAAACATTGCTTTACCAGTGATTTCAATAACTGGAGAAGGATTTTTTTCTAATGGTACATAATAGATTGAGTTTCCTTCAGCTTCTTGACCATCATAAACATTCTTAAGGACCTCAACCTTTACTACATATTTGGTGGCTTGGTTAATTGCCAGGTTCAGATTTAGAATCCGGGAGTCGAGGTACCGTTTTTGTTTGAGCAACAGTTTAACTAGCTACATCAGCCACTGAAGATCTATACAGTAAATTTAGAATAAATCTCTTCAGGATCGCTCACACATCCATTATATGCTTTTACTGATTTTGAAAGGTTCCATTATCTTCTCTGAGATCCAAATTCTAGGGGTATGCTGCAGATCAACCATCTCTACTTCACCCGGACCTTCGATATCCTTGGAAGTATCAGATGTGTCTAGTGTGTCAAACCTGTTCTGTACAGAATCTGAGCTTATTGCTTATATAAAAGATTTTGAGTTCCAGTGCTTTTAGCATTTTCCTTTAAGCTTTTGGTACAAGTGTCTAGTTGAACGTTTAAGAACAATATCAGAGGTACTTGTATATGAAAATTTAGAGTACCTTAATGCACTGGAGGTGTATTGATCCATATTCTGTATATCAGTACCTGTGGGAGTATGGACAGATTTGGATTAATTGACTGATTTAAAGTTTTCTGGCTTCCTGACATCTAAGGTCATTGATGCTGATATTTCTTATATATAATAAATAAAAGAGCATTCAATTAAAACCATAAAATTCATGAAATTATAAAAGTTAAATAGTTTTCAGAAGACTTTATGTTGGAATAAAGCTAGAAATGCCACTTGCATAGTAAGACATGTCCAAGAATCTTGGCAAGGAGGAACCTGCCATCCTCCCCTAGAGCCTAAAACATATATATTTCCTAAGTTGCTATAATTAGGGCATTAGGTCAACAAATGCCTCACTCTTAAAGGTACCTAACAGTCGTCACAATACGGTTGGTGTTGACTCTTTGGCAGAAACTCGTGTGTCAACCGACAAAGAGTAGTCTCCCACTTTCGGGGCATCATTTTATACTTCCAAGGGGATATAACATTCATTATTTCTCTTGTCATATTTTGAACCAAACTATCCAAATGTTATAGCAAATTATCATAAACCAACTTCTTAATGCTAGGTAAAAAAAAAAGAATCATTACAAAGAATGGGATACCTTCTTGGTAGCAACTTTGGTGCAGCATTCTTTGCCAGTAAATCTGCCTTCTCATTTCCAGACAAACCTACATGTGCTGGAACCCAACAAAATGAAAAAGTTATACCCCTCACTCCAATAATGAAAAGCCACTCTAAAATCTTTAAAACTAAAGAGTTATTGGAATTAGAAACCTCTAAAGCTTGTAGGACACTTCTTGCATCACTAAAAATGGTGAAATTGCCCTCGTCTTTCAACGCTATTTTCTCAATAGCAGTTAGTATGCCATATAGTTTGGCAGTAAATATGGAGGATACTAAAGGATGTGCACCTCGACAATTAAAAGCACTGCTATATACTCCAAATCCAATGCCCACATCAGATTTGGAGCCATCAGTATATATAAAAGTCGAATCTATGTTCTTCAACATGTTCCATAAAGAGCAACCTAGCTTCTGAGTCAGTCATGCTCTTTTTTATGCTAATAAAATATTTACAAAAAGATATCTCCAGTAATTTCCATGGAGGGGTTGATGATATCCTCCATAGGAGCACTATTTCTACATAATATATCAAGACCACCTATTAATGATTTTACCCGGAAACCATAAGGTTGAAGAGATTTTGGGTACAACTCAAAATATTTACAATGCCTCACAAGGCTTGCAGTCTGACAGGCTAAAGAATTAGGGAGTCTTTGCAACCTAAACCAATACCGAACAATAGAAAACTTACGGTAAAGGTCTAAAGATAATTCTCTAGCATTAACAAGGAGGCTTAGGATAGATGAAGTTCTAAAGGCTCCTATAGACAAACTGATAAAAGCATGGTGTATAGAATCTAAAATCTTTAGTCGGCTTCTGGTGGCTGAGGAGTATATTTCACACCCATAACTAATTTTTGAAAAAAAAATGAAGGACTTGTATTATTATAAAAGTTTTGTGGTTTGCCTTCCTTGATGTATGGGATAAAACTTTCAAAATATTCAGAGCCTCAAGATACTTTACTTTTAAGGCTTTCAAGTGAGGAACCCAAGTAAGCCTACAATCAAATATCAACCTTAGAAATCCAGCTTCAATTACACAAGATCCACTGACCTTTGATGTACATATCCGGGTCTGATGTCATCCTTGAATACGACAAAAATGAACAACATTAGTTTTGCTTGTCGAAAACTGAAACCCATTCAAATCAGACCACTGAATAATTTAATCAATTGTGATTTGTAGTTTTCTCTCGACCATTGCTATTCTAACTCCAGCAAATATGGAGAGATCATCAACAAATAGTGTTGAGAGAATATCTTGAGGAATGACTGTTGATCTCCCATTAATTGCTAGTGAAAATAAGGTTACACTTAGCACACTACCCCAACGAACTCCTCCTTCCTAATAACGTATCTCAGATAGGGTTTCCCCAACTCTCACTTGAAAAAATTATGTGAAACAAATGATTGAATAAACAATGGTACAGTAACTCTCCTCATACTCCCAAATCCAGAATGGTTTCAAGTATACCATATCTCCATGCAGTGTCATATGCCTTTTCAAGGAAAAAAAAAAAAAAAAAAAAAAAAAAAAAAAAAAAAAAAAAAAAAAAGAGAGAGAGACTTATACGGTGCAGTTTGGAAGCAAAGCCTTCATAAATAGAGGACAAGTCATATCAACACATCGGTAGGGTGCATTATCCTAAATCCACACTGGATGAGTGATAAAATACCTTTCTTTTCCAGGTACCACATCAGTCCTGTATTGACCATCTTCTCCATGATCTTACATAAAATAGATGTCAATGCAATTGATCGAGAGTTTCCTGCTAGAAACTTATCCTTACCGGGTTTTAAAAAGGCTAAAATAATAGCTAGTTCCCAATCACTTGGATAACTATGATCATGCCATATTCTGTTAATAAGGCTTAAAATAAATAACTTGGTATTAACAGGTACATGTTTAATCATTGCATATGGAATTCAATCGGATCCAGTGACTATCATTACATGTAGGAAGTGCAGAATCAAATTTTCTTTCAGTAAAAGGAGAATTGTATGACTCTTCCCTTCCTGTTGCAAAATTTAAAATGTTCTTTTCTTCAATACTCCTATACTGGTGACCAGGAACTGCTTCACACTTGCATGATACATTTGAGAAATGATCACCCAGGGCATTGCTAACTTCAGTTGCTTCAGTCACATACTGACCATTCACCTTCAACACTAGTGGTGGGTTTGGGGTGAAAATGCCTGCAATCTTTTTTACTTTCCTCCACAAATATGATGTTGGAGTTCTACTATTATTGGAGGAAACAAACAACACCTATGACTGGCATCTAGCTTCTTTCATGGGACGATGGAACTGTGCTCTACATTTCTTGTATATAATTCAATTCTCTAAGTACGGTGTCTGCGCAACCCAGTTAAAGACCTTCTTGTGGCTCTGTGCAGGGCAGTTAGTTCAGAAGACCACCAGGGAACTGGTCGTCGTTTGAATAACATTGTTGTTTTGGAATTTGAATTAACCCTGCTGTATGAAGAGTTCCATTCCATAAGTCTATGGTATCATCAACACTTTCAAACTGTTCTGCATTTCCTTCAATTTCGCTTAGCTCCCGATATCTATCTCAGTCCCCCGAGTCAAGATTCCATCGTGACGATCTCCGTAAAGGTGGACCATTGTTGGTGTTTATAATGATTAGTGCATGATCACTAGTATGCCAATCATCTAATGTTCTCCAAATTAAAATCGAGAGGACAGAGCGTGCAACTGATAGGTCAATGCAGGACAAGGGACCTGTCTGAACATGAAAGTGTGTGGTCTCTCCTGTATTAAGGAGTCCTAAATCTTCTTTCTCCAAAATTGATGATATAATATTATCCCTTGCATATGCTAAAACATCCCTCCATAAAGGATGCCTACTGTTAAGATCTTCTAGTAAGAGAAAGGGTTGTGGAAATTTTTGAGTTCCCTCTAATAAACTATCATAAGAGATGTTATCATTTGGAGGCAAGTACAGAGCAGATTGTATATTTTTCTCCCAATACCAATCCGTACAACCACTGCCTGCAGAGGTGTACGAATAGACAAAGATATTTGGGGAACATCTCGATGAGCGTATATAAGACTTTCGCCATGGCTACCTAATCGGTGATCATATGGTTTCCAATAGCTAACATATTCGCGAGGCCAAGGAGTATTAGAATCGAGCTTGCTCTCCTGTAGACATACAATTATGGGGGAATGCTTGTGTATTGAGAGCTTAAACCTTGAAAATTCCCTTGCAAATTGGTTTCTGGAAGACATCTTGGATGTCTTCCCATTGCCAGTTTTTTATTTAAAAATATTTTCTGTATGCTTCTAAGTGTGGGCCTTATTAAGTTAGGTTTTATACTAGGCTTTTCAATGTTCTTTTTACCTAAATCTTGTGGGGGATGGTGGACCTCAACTTGAATTTTTGATTGATTTGAGAAGTTTTCCTGTTCATCTGAAATATCAAAAGATAGAACATCATGGATGGGGGTGAGAGAGATGGAGGTCTCTCTTTTCCTATTAACAGACGGTGATTTATTAGGTTTTGGTATTTTCCCAACTACAGTTGCATCTGATAACTCTGTTTTATGTGATATTCTAGCCCTATCATACAGAATTTTACCAGAAGATAGCGAATTTCATTTTTGGGGGAATAATGACAGTAATAGGTGGGTTGGATGTCTCCTGTCTCATTTTTCCTTCTGATTTCAATACCTTTGCATAACTTGTTCATTTACTCAATAGTCTCTTGGCATGCCCCACACTTATGTGTTCGATACTGGATTTATTGAGGGAAGCCTCTTCTGACTTATATTGCTGGCAGCTCCTATCAGTAGATTTATGATTCAAATTGCAGTTTATGCAATAGACCTCTAGTGTACATTATCCATGGTAAACATTGGTGCAAGTACTACACATTTTTTTGTTCTTGCAAACTTTAGAAGGATGCCCATACCTAAAGCAATCAAAAAATTGCAGTGGTTGATTGATTGAAAGTTTCCTGACATCTAAGGTCATTGACGCCGATAGCATTTATTACATATAAAAAATAAAAGAGAATTCAATTAAAACCACTAAAGTTAAGAAGTCATTATAATAGTTAAATAGTTTTCAGAAGACCTGCTTCTGAAATAAATCTAAAAATGCTGCTCGCATAGTAGGACATATCATGTCCAAGAATCTTGGCAAGGACGAACCTGCCATCCTCACCTCAAGCCTCAAACAGATATCTATTTCTTAAGTTATTATAATTAGGGCATTCGGTCAACAAATGCCTCACTGTTAAAGGTACTAAACAGTCCTCGCAATACGGTTGGTGTTGGCCCTTAAGCAGAAACTCGTGTGTCACCCGTGTGTGACCAATACGGAGATGACAGAGAGTCTTCTTCCATTTTTGGGGTATCATGTTATACCTCCAAGGGGATATGATATTTGTTACTTCCTTCATTTTATTGCCATCTAGACAATCCAAGTGCTGTTGCCATTTATTACAAACCAATTTCTTGATGTAAGGTAGGAAATCATTACAGGGAATGGGAAACCTCCTTAGTAGCAACTCGGATGCCGCATTTTTCACCAGTAAATCTGCCTTCTCATTCCCACACACACCATGTGCTGGAACCTAACAAAATCGAACTGTTATACCTCTCCATCCAATAATAAAAAGCTCTTCTAAAATCTTTAAACAAAGAGGGTTACTAGAATTAAAAACTTCTAAAGCTTGAAGAACACTCCTTGCATCACTAAAAATTGTAAAGTTACCCCCCTTTTCCAAAGCTATTTTCTAAATAGCGGTTAGTATGCCATATAGTTTGGCAGTAAATATGGAAGATGTTAAAGGAAGTGCACCTCTACAATTAAAATCATTACTATGTACTCCAAATCCAATGCCAGCATCAGATTTGGAGCCATCAGTATATATAAAAGTCGATCTCCTATGTTCTCCATCATGTTCCATAAAAAGAGACCTGGATTCTAAGTCAGTCATATTCTTCTTAACTCCAATAAAGTATTTACAAAATGATACGTCAGGTAATTTCCATGGAGGCATTGATGATACCTTGAATGGTAGCACCTTAATTCTAATTACATCCAGATTGTTTAATAATCGTTTCACCCGAAACCCAAAAGGTTGAGGAGATTTTGCGTGCAACTCAAAGTATGTTGAATGCCTTACAAGGCTTGCAGTTTGAGAGGCTAAAGAATTAGGGAGTCTTTGCAATCTAAACCAATACCGAGTAATAGAGGACATTCGGTAAAGGTCTAGAGGCAACTCCCCAGCATCAACAAGGAGACTTGTGATAGGTGAGGTTCTAAATGCTCCTGTGGACAATCTAATACCGGCTTGGGGTGGCTGAGGAGTATATTTCGCATCCATAACTAATTTTGAAAAAACCCAACCTTGTATAATTTCAAAATAGTATTGCAGTCTGGCCCCCATGATGTATGGAACAATACTTTTAAAAGATTTAGAGCCTCAAGACATTTATCTTTTAATGCTTTTAAGTGAGAATTCCATGTAAGCCTACAATCAAATATCAACCATAAAAATTTAGCTTTCCTTGCACATGGGATCCGTTGACCTTTGATGTATATATCTGGGTCTGGATGTGCTCCCCGGATACGACAGAAATGGACAATTGTAGTTTTACTTCTCGAGAACTTAAATCCATTCATAAAGGCCCACTGGATAATTTTATAAATAGAGTGTTGCATTTTTCTCTCAACCATTGCCATTCTAGATCCATCAAATGATATGGAGAGATCATCCACAAATAATGTTGCGAGAACATCCCTGGGAATGACTGAGGATATTCCATTAATTGCTAGTGCAAAAAGGGTTACACTCAGTACACTACCCTGAGGAACTCCTTCCTGGCATTTACTCTCTGATAGAGTTTCCCCAACTCTCACTTGGAAAACGCTATGTGAAAGAAATGACTGAATAAATAGTGGTAGCTCTCCTCTTAATCCAAACTCATGGATTCTTTTAAGTATACCATATCTCCATGTGGTATCATATGCCTTTTCAAGATCAAAAAAGACTGTCACACAGTGGTCTTTGGAAGCAAAGGCTTCACAAATGGAGGACTCTCGTATCAGCACATCAATCGTTGAGTGCATTTTTTCTGAATCCACATTGAATGGGTGATAAAATACCCTTCTTTTCAAGGTACCACATCAGTCTTACATTGACCATCTTATCCCTGATTTTGCATAAACAAGATGTCAATGCAATTGGCTTATAATTTGCTGCTAAAAACTTGTCCTTGCTGAGTTTTAAAAAGGTTAAAATAATGGCTAGTTCCCAAACTCTTGGATAACTATGATCTTGCCATATTCTATTAAAAATGCTTAAAATAAATAACTTTGTATTAAGAGGTACGTGTTTAATCATTGCATATGGAATTCCATCAGGTCCAGGGGCTGTATCGTTACACGTAGCAAGAGCAGAATCAAATTCTCTTTCAGTAAAAGGAGAATTGTATGACACTTGCTTTCTTGTTGCAAAATTCAAAACTAACTTTCTTTCAATGCTCCTATACTGGTGACCAGGAGCTCCTTCACACTTGCATGATATATTTGAAAAATGGTCAGCCAGGGCAATGCTAACTTTGGTTGCTCCAATCATATACAGGCCATTTACCTTTAACACTGGTGGTGGGTTTGGGGTGAATTTGCCTGGTATCTTTTTGACTTTCCTCCACACAGATGACGTTGGTGTTCTACTGTTAATGGAGGAAACAAATAACAGCCAAGACTGGCTCCTAGCTTCTTTCATGGCACGACGGAACTGTGCTCTACATTTCTTGTATATGGCTAAATTCTCCTCAGTACGGCGCATGGGCAATCGAGTTAAAGACTTTCTTGTGGCTCTGTGCAGGGCAGTTAGTTCTGATGACCACCACAGGACTGGTCGTTGTCTGAATATCCCTGTTGTTTTGGGAATGGAATTGACTCCTGCTTTGTGAAGAGTTCCATTAAGTAAGTCTATGGCATCATCAACACTTTCAAACTGTTCTGCATTTCCTTCAATTTCTCTTAACTCCCGAAATCTATACCAGTCCGCCATATCAAGATTCCATCGAGGTGATCTCTGTAAAAGTGGACCATTTTTGGTGTTTATGCCAAACCATCACCCCATAAAGGATGTCTACTATTAAGATCTCCTAGTACGAGAAAAGGTTGTGGCAGTTGTTTACTCACCTCTACAATATTATCATATGAGATGTTATCATTTGGAGGCAAGTAAAGAGAACAGATTGTGTATTTTCTCCCTATATCAATCTGTACAACCACTGCCTGCAGAGGGGCACAGATAGACAAAGATATTTGGGGAACATCTCGACGAACGTATGTAAGACTTCCCCCATGGCTCCCTGCTCGTAGATCATATGGTGTCCTATAGCTAACATACTCTCGAGGACAAGGAGTATTAGAATCGATCTTGCTTTCTTGTAGACATACAGTTATAGGGGAGTGCTCACGTATGAGGAGCTTAAGTTGCTCATATTAGCCCTTAAATCCTGGTAATTCAATTGCCGAATGGAGGAAAAAAACTATGGTTTATTTTTTGGAAGACACCTTGGATGAAGTCTTCCCATTGGCAATATTTAACAATATTTCCTGGTGGTATCTCTAGAGAGAATCTTGATATAGTGGGTTTTGTGTTCCTCATTTTCTTTGTGTCCTTTTGATCCAATTGTTGAGGAAGATGGTGGACCTCAACTTTAATTTCTGATTGGTTCAATTTACCTTCAGTTGATCAGAAACATAAGCAGACAAGATATCATTTTTCTTTGAAGTCGTGACTTTAATGTTTCTTATGGTAGGAGGCGAGAGAGATGGAGGTCTCTCTCTTTTTGGATTAAAAGGTTGTGATCTGTCAGGTTTTTTGCACCTTCCACACTACAGGTTCACCAAGTAAATTGGTTTCAAGTGGATCCTCCATCAGATCAGGCAAGGACACAGCCTGAGAGAGGTTTGTACTATTGTTCAGAATTGGAGTAGTTGGCTTTTGAATAACTTTCAGATCTTTAAGTATGTTTTGATTTTTCTGTAATTTCTGGATATAGATTTTTGATGGGACTTTCAACCTCTTTAACTACTTTCATTTGTTTCTTTATCTTGGAAGTAGAGATATAATTTTCATCAGAGTGGTTTGGCAAGTTTTTCTTCAGAACCATTGAAAAAGGTTGCCCTGGTCTTATCTGCTTTTCAAGAGCTCTTTTACGAGCCTCTTTAAAATTAACCCTTTCCATGGTCCTAATGGCCTGAATTTCTTTTTCAAAAATAAACTTAACAGAACTTTTAGATGTAGCTGGGTGTGCTTCCCCACAATGTATGCAATTAGGGTTTTCTATGCATACTCCATGACTACTTTTTCCACAGTTGGCACAAACAGCTGGCTTATTATTTAGTTTTTCCTTGCATTTCTGGCTTAAATAGCCATACATTTGGCAATGATAACATCGCAATGGTGAAGGGATATAAGGTTTCACCTTCAAAGATAGCAAACCAGCTTTTATAACATTTGGTAATCTGCATTGATCAAATGTTATAATCAAAGTAGCAAGAGGAATATGTTGTTCTCGAACTCTCTTTCTCATTCTGACTACTTTTACTACTCCTTGACTTTTCAGTTCATCCTCAATTTCTTTTTCCTCTATATCCAGCAATTCTGGAGCATATATCACACCTCTACTCTGGTTGAAAGTAGGGTGCGAAATGCATTTTACACTATGACCATCCAATGTTTTAAGTGTTTTTAACCTTTCACCTTGTAATGGGGATAGTGTCCCTATCAAGAGACTTCCATTTCCCTGGGGTAGAATTTTTGGCTCCCCTCCACATAAAGTAACTATTTCCCTATTAGCTTTAAAATAATTTACATGCTCATTTCTTCCATTTTCAAATTCTAGGATAAAAAATTTTTCATAATTCACTACTTCATAGTGACCAGGTAATACTTCTACTTTTCTATATCTTTCTGTACTGTCATCATTTCTCACTCTCTCTCTCTTCTTCTTCTCTAGTTTTTTTCTTATTATTCACATGACGTGAATAAGGTTCTAATGTAAAAATATTAGAACCTGAGTTTGAGCTGTCCATGTTTCTATTTTCCAGGTCGTCAACAGAGGGGTTGGTTTTTTTTTTAAAAGGCAAGCCGGGTTATCCACCTCTTACCGGAGGATGCCGGTCCTCCTATCCCATGTGGCCCAACACGAGAAGAGGCTTCAGCGGGGACCAGTCCTCTATTAGAGAGGGGCTGCCTCTCTTGAGGTGGGCACACAGTGGTCAGTGGGGGTGGTTAGCCCTTCCCACCGCCGACTCCAATGCCTGGCGTCACCCATTACCCGCAAATATGGGTGACTTACAACCGTATCACTGGAGCCTGACTCTTAACAGACTTGGTCTGCACCCAATGGGGTCTGCCAGAGGGTGATGGCGTCTAAATTGGCACAGGTTGAGATGGAATGCCGTCCATCCCACACTGTGCCAAATCCAAAGCAGCAGCCAAAGTATAATCAAACAAGCCAAAGTTGTCAACAATATCGTGCCCAAAAGGAAGAGATGGGAGAAAAAAGAAATAACCAAAAGGAAAAGAGAAAGTGCTGACTGATTTAGTTGGATCAACAGTTTGGCACCGAGGTGCAGAGGGAAGTAGTTCCCACTGTTCATTAAAGCCCAGCTGCTAATCCCTAAGCCCCCATCCTCATCAAGGCTTCAGCATCTGGGGGGAAATTGCAGTGGCTTCTGCTTAAAAGTTTGCACTCTAATCCGTTACTTTCTGTATAAATGTGGAAAGGCACATCAGCATGCTGGAAAGTCAGGATAATCACTGATGTTCCAGGGACTTAATGCACTCTCAACACAGTTAAAGGACACATGGCCAATATCTGCTCTTCTGTAAACTTATGTGTCTCTATTGAAAACTACTCTCCTTCCATAACTGAAATTTAGATGAGGTTTCACATCCAACTTTATGTCATCATTCTCTATCTTTAGATTGCATTAATATAACAATCTTTAGATTGTGTTAATATAACAGAATGAGTTTCTGATTTCTCATTTATGAGGAAACCGTTCTTTCCAAAATGAGATATATCTACCAGTGCAATAGTACCTACTTTCTTTTGAAGAAATTTGCATATTTTAAAATAATTTCCTGTACACTTTTGACTGAGCGATAAGTCCCTTTGGTAGTTTTGGTTTTCTCTGGGAGGGTACATCCACCTTTTTATCTAACAATCCAATCTCCAGGTCTGTATGCATCTAAATCTTTAGGTACCCCATTACAGAGAGCATCCTTGATATTCTAATTATTGATTTTAATATTCATAATATCTCTGATTGCATCAAATGCTTCATCATGATAATCAAATAATATCCATGAATCCCACTTGTCATTTTCAAGACTCACTTGGATTTCTTTGATATTACCATAAATCTGAAATGATGCAAAATTAGTAAGCAGCATTGCTTACGTTTCATTGCTAACATTTAACTAGCAAACCATGACCATGTCTTTTCAATTTACCTTCAGGAATTGCGCCAACTTTTTTTCAAAGTCATAGCCCGTCATCATATTGTTATGCCCTTCCCTGTAGGAAGCAACATGGCAGACTGTTTTGGCTATGACTGTTGGCATAATTTGTATTGCATTTACCAATATTCAACAAGAACCTGTTCATTGAGTTTAGTGTAGTTTAGCCTTATTATAAACATTAAATTATCGGTGGCTGGTGTAGCTAGATGAACTGTTTTAATAGCTAAAACGCCCAGCGACTTCTTTACTCTAACTTTAATGGGGGCAACTTTAGCCTCCGAAGGATCAGGATTAGTAACATAGCTATCAATATTCTCTGTCATTTTAAAGCTTTAATTTCATCCATTCCATTTTTCTGAAAGGTTTCATAATTCATACTGCAGCAAGTGGCTAAGAAATATAAAACTTTCATATCTTTTTTTTTTTTTTTTTACCTGAATGCTAATAGCCCCTTGGGGTCCAGCACAAAAGGGATAAAAAAGGGTTCCAGTGTAATAACACAAGACAAAAAAGTATTGGAAGAGTAATCCTTTTCATTGCCGAGGTTATCAACAGAATTTTCCTTATTTGAACAAGCAGAGGATGTCAACAGTACTATGGTGATGGGTGGTCATTATTGGAAGGCTCCATAAGCAAGGATTTTGTTGATTTTTATTTTGTTTTTGTTTGTTGGTTTACCTAGTTAAGAATATTATGAAAGTATTATACGTTGAGAAGGAAATTAGCATTCTCCACCATCCTCATAGTAAGAGCATACTTTCAAGATGGTCCACTGCACACCCTACCTGTAAGATAGGACCAAAACAGATATACAGTCATACCACTTGACACGAAATCATCTGCTTACAAAATTTTTACACTGCGAAATGAGATCAGGAATTTTATGACTCACACGATGAAAAAATGTTTTGTGCAACGCAACGAGGTAAAGTACGAGAGCCCAATAGTCTCCTTGACTGATTTTAAAATTTGCGTGCCGCCAGCCAGTAAACTCACCACCATCCTTCTGCGTTCCCATTGGTTATCCCCCTACTCTGATGCTAGTTACTGCCATAAGATCCTGCTCTCCTATTGGTCAGCATCCACTGAATTGTATCCCATCAAGCATCTACACATTGGTGTTCCTCTTCCATTTTGTTTCGACAGCGGTATCATACGCATTGACTTTGTGTGTGAGATTTTGCTTTTGTGACTAATGTACTGTACCAAGTTATGATATTACGTCAGTTTATTAGCACTGGGTCCCAGGAAAGTTGCTAATGTGCAAGGAAAGGAGAGGATGATACTTTCTATGGAGAACAAGATGGAAATAATCAAGAAATACAAGCCTGGCATGTGGTTAAATGTAATCACGAAGGAATATAGCTGAAATCCGTCTACGATACGAATGATCCTGAAACAGAGGGAAGCCATTAAAGCACCAACTCCTTCTAAGGGCATGACTGTTTCCTCCAGCAAGAGGAACATCCAAAATGAGATGGAGAGACTGCTGCTTGTTTGGATTAAGGACAAGGAAATTGGGACATCGAAGCAGGCACCCCCGAGGTCAAGGCTTCTCGGAGGTGGTTTGAAAAATTTAAGAGACTATCTGGCATTCATTCGGTGGTACCTCGCTGGGAGGCTGCAAGCTCGGACACGAAAGCGGCTCAAGCCTTTGTTCAGACATCCAACAAGTTGACTGTCCAGGAAGGCTACAGTCCCCAGCAAGTCTTCAACTGCGACAAACTGGACTTTTCTGGAAGAAAATGCCTCGGACGTTGATCATGGCGGAAAAAACCTACCCAGGTATAAGCCTATGAAGGACAGGCTTACCCTTGCACTACTGTATGTGCAAACACCAGGGGAGATTGTAAGGTGAAACCCCTGCTGGTGTATTACTCAGAGCCTTCATGGCCCACAGAGTGATTAAGGAGAAGCTTCCAGTGAGGTGGAGGTCTAATGCCAAAGCCTGGGTTGCAAGAACCTTGTTCACCGAATGGGTAAACCTATGTTTTGGCCCAATTGTGGAAAAATGCCTGCTCGTGTTGGACAATGCCCCTGCTCACCCTACTACCCTCGAGGATTTTATCCTAGCGGATTTTTCATTTATCAAGGTTGTCTATCTTCCACCTAACACCAACCCTATCCTCCAGCCCATGGACCAGCAAGTGATTTCCAACTTTAAGAAACTCTACATGCAATATCTCTTCACAAGAAGTTTCGAAATCACCCAGAGCATAAACCTCACTTCGGAAATTTTGGAAGAAGCATCTTGATGTTGAGATATGCCTCAAAATCATCGATACAGCTTAGCGGGAAGTTTTGAGGCACACCTTGAACTCTGCGTGGAAGAAGCTGTGGCCTGATGCCGTCTATGCACGAGATTTCAAGGGCTTCCTCATAGGCTAAGCTGAAGCAGATTTAAAAAAAATTGATGATCCTGGACCTGTTGCTCAATCTGAGGTTGCCGAGATCGTTACACTTGGGACTTCCATGGGTCTGGAAATTGATGAGGCGGACATCAATGACCTTATTGAGGAGCACCAAGAGGAACTTTGACGGACAACCTGAAGGAGTTGGAGGCCATGCAACTGAGCAAAGTTCAGGAACAGTTCTCTAGCAGCGAGGAGGAGGAGTATGAACACCTGACAACGGCAAAAATTAAGAAAGGTCAAATAGGAAACCATAAAATTGAAACTCTCGTAGAAAAAACACACCCAGATAAAAAT
The DNA here is from genome assembly GCF_036898095.1 of Palaemon carinicauda. Classification (NCBI taxonomy): domain Eukaryota; kingdom Metazoa; phylum Arthropoda; class Malacostraca; order Decapoda; family Palaemonidae; genus Palaemon; species Palaemon carinicauda. The sequence continues at coordinate 104,110,228 of NC_090726.1, forward strand.
GATCACAGGTCGTGCGCTTGAATATGTAAATGACGTTTGCCTTAGACATTTCAGGAAAATTTTAAGAAGCAGGCAGAAACAATCTTCCTTGGATAGTTTTTTTTTTAAAAAGAGGCCTTCGGTACTAGTAGGTCAAGAGGATGCTCAACGTGATCCAAAAAGAAACAAAAGTGGCAGTGATGAAGAAAATATGTAATTTTGTTTTCTGCCATTTATCAATCTGTTTTGTAAAGTTAAGTGTTTATGTTTTCTGCCACTTGTTACTGTTTTTTTGTTATTTGTCATCCTCCTCTACCGCCCGCCGCTTTGCTCTCGGATATTGCCTCACTCCAAATATAAGGTGGCACATTTTTGTTATTGTATTTTTACTGTTTGCTCTATTTGATAGGTTATTATTGAATGATCCAAACAATTGTACAGTACACTATTTCATTGAGTTTAGTGTAGTTTAACCTTCTTATAAACATTTAATGTGGTGTTTTTGTAGGGCCTGGAATGAATTAGACTATTTACGGTGTTGTGGAGCATTACTGTAAAGGTACAGGTGTAAGCTAAACCCAGCATGAAATCATCCTGCCCGTATCTATAACATGGGCTTCTAGCCAGAAGCTGAGACCTACCTCATGGACTGGATACCCCCAGATTTCGATGACCCAACCCTTGGGAATAACTCCGGTAAAAAAGGTCATTATAGGTAGTAATAACGACTGTGGAAATATCCAAGCAAATTTCACAAAATAAATACTTCAAATAAATAAAAATATAAGGGAAATATTATTCATAGAGTTAGGACGGCTAAAGAAAAGTAAGTTAATAAAATTAGGAGTAGGTTTAGGTAATGTTGAGTAGAAATAGAACAGAGAGAGAAATAGATTACAGTCAAACTGGGGGAGCAGTTTCCCTATGGTCTAAAGCCCTCTTGCCAATCACAAGGTTTCAACAAGGAAACGATATCCCGTGTTGAAGTAGAGCGACTATGTTAAGAGACTGGGGTGTCTATTTGGAATAAATTACAATGGATTTCTTGCTAAATCTAGAATTGTCTCTACATTTTTTGTGCCTACTCAATTTGTACTAGCTTGCTAAAATTAAAGTGAGTATACCATATATTTCTGTATATAAAACTACCTTTACACAAGACGAGGTTTAAAATTAGGGGAAATTTTAATAAATTTATCTTATATCTGTAGTATAGGAAGACTGATGAATTACTATGATAAAATTACTAATGTTGTTTTACTTACTGTATTCTTAAAAATTCAAAATACATGAAATAAAGGCTATTTCATACCATGTTTTTCCTAAAAATGCCGCATAAAATGAAAATCATCATTTTTTTTTTTTACATTTCATTGCCAATCATAAAAAGCAAACGAACATATTTATACATTCAAGTGGTAACCAAAGATACTAATGGATCTTAGTAAAGATGATGTTATAGTAAATATTTTACTTATTGTAGCATTAGAAATTAAATATAATTTAGATAAAGTTAATAAAGGTAATTCTTTATCAGGTTTTTCTAAACACAGTCTAGTAGGGAAACCCCTGTTTTGTTTATGTTTCACTGCCAATCACAAAGAAGGAACCAACAAACTATTCGTTTACACATCCAAGTGGTAACTGATGATACTAATAGCTATAAATACACTATATAAAAATGTGTTGTTATAAGCTGTTATGGAAATAGAGAAAACTTTTGGTTTTTCATATGTGAGCATATCCTCGATAGTGGTAGTTTGAATCAGCTGAGTGTTTATATTTCAACAGAAATGATTTCATTGATACAGAATTATTCCTCGAATGTACTATTATTCATGAATATATGGTAATAATATGGTAATAATATAAGAAAAATGGATTTCTTACATTATTATTATTACCATATTTCATAATGTGAATCTTTTCATGTATTAAAGTGGTTATCGCATTGAATTCAAGGTTTGAATTTTAGAATGGTAAGGTAAGACGACTATGTATTTTCAGGGGTGAAATTTAGTATTTAAAGGTTGTCTTATACGCAGAAATATAGGGTAGGCCTATTCATCTTCTTTTGCCCTTGCAATAATCCACACTGGCGGCTTAAAATTCATTTCAATCAAAATTATTTTTGGTAAAAAAATTCACCCTGATATCAGTCAGGGGTAATATACAGCATGTTCATGTTTATACGAACTGTATTGCATAGTACTCTGGTAATCTGATCATTACCAATGTTTATTTTTGAAATATCACAAACACAATTAAGGGCTTTCTCATGATTTCTCATCATTTAGATTATGGCAAAGTTTTTCAATAAATTTTTCAAGATGAAGAGTACCTGTTGCATGCTTCTTTATCGGATGGTCAACATACATGCAACCAGCATTGCGGTTCCTCTCCACTTGCAGCCCTACCAAAAATGAAAAAAGGTATGAGAGCCTTTATAGGAGCACTTAAGGTATTGTCTTGACAAATGCTCATCTCTTTTGGCCACTCTTGATGAATCACTTGCTGGATGAGTTTCCAAAGAAACCATAGCGTAGTCAGATAGTCTCCATGTGGCCTTCAATACAGCTCTAAAAGCCCTTAGGTCTCTTTGCACAATTCACTTGCCCTAACCCAGTGATCAGGTATAGATTATGACAGGTGGTGCAGTCAAAGAAAACAGTATTTGAGCCACACTATACATAAACAACCCCAACAAGTCTAGCAAGGTCAATGAATAAATGAATGATTTGAAGTTCTCTGGCATCCTGACATCGAAGGTCATTGACACCGATTTCGTTTATTATAATAAAGATTAAAAAAATATTCATTTAAAACCAGAAAAATAAATGTTATAAAAGTTAAATAGCATTAAGATGACCTGCTTCTGATATAAATCCAAAAATACCACTAGCATTGTACGACACATCATATCTAAGGATCTTGGCAAGGATGCCAGCCATCCTCACCTCGAGACTCAAACAGATATAGATTTCTTTCTGTGCTACGAGTTAGGGAATTCAGTCAACAAATGCCCCACTGTCAAGGGTATCAAACAGTCGTCGGAATATGGTTGGTGTTGGCCAGCCAGCAGAAACTCGTGTCATCAGTGTGTGACAATGCAGAGACGACAAATAGTCGTCTCCCATTTTTGGGACATCCCATTATACCTCCAAGGGGATATAACAATCGCAATTTCTCTCATCTTATTTTTTATTAAAATATCCCAATGCTTTTCCACAAACAAATTAATGCTTTTAAACAAAGGCTAAACAGTAAAGTAAATGCGCAGGAAGTAGGGCAGATATTGCCCAGCTATGATATTTTCTCCCTGATCCATGGGTTTTGTGGGAAGCAGTTCGAGCCACTTTCAATATTGCTGGGTATTTGCTGAAAATCGTACATGTACTGAATCTGTTTCCATGTCAACAGGTACACTGGGGAGAGGGGACGCAGAGTGAGAACCAGTATGGGACGGTTACATTACCTGCCACTGCTACCCTTAGGCGAAACAAGCCCTCAGACCACCTAGCAATGTAGGGGAAAAAAAACGCCCAGATTATGTGAGTCGAAGGAAAGTTAAGTTCGAGTCCTACTCGTGAGTGGGCAACCCTCACTGGGCCCACCGGCCATGGTAAGCCTACCTCAACCATGGCGTACGTCCATACCCCATAAGACATCCAATAGTTATTATAATCTGAATCATGTAAATGTCTCCCTGAGTGTCCGCTCTCCGCGTGTGTAATTATTGTATTAGTTAAAAGTTAATTCCATTGTATTTGACTGATGAAATTGTTACCAGCGAGAAACTTATAATTCTTCTGTTATGTAATATCAAGATTTAAAGTTTCATTTCACTCGCTTTGAAGAAGATTTATGCTATTTTTTTTCAAAAATTAACTTAGACAATAATCTTATGATGTAACAAACGTCTAATTCACCGCCTCCAATCATGTATTATTATGTAATTAACCCATGCCCTGTGACAGCTTTTGGCAATTGTTATAAGTAGAATTCTTAATTGCTGGTAAAAATTAATTACAGAGAATAGGATACCTTCTTGGTAGCAACTCGGCTGCAACACTCTTTGCCAGTGAATCTGCCTCTTAATTTCCAGACACACCTATGTGTGCTGGAACCCAGCAAAATCGAACTGTTATACCTTTTAGGCCAATAATTAAAAGCCACTGTGAAATGTTCAAAACTAAAGGTTTACAAGAATTAAAACCTTCTCTGTTTAATAATTGTTTTACCCGAAAGCAATAAGGTTGAGGAGATTTTGGGTGCAACTCAAAGTATGTTGAGTGCCTTACAAGACTTGCAGTCTGAAAGGCTTAGGAGTTAGAGAGTCTTAGTAACTTAAACCAATACCGAATAATGGAAGACATTTGGTAATGGTCTAAAGGTAACTCTCCAGCATCAACAAGGAGACTTGGGATAGGTGAGGTTCTAAACGCTCCTGTGGACAATCTAATACCAGCATGATGTATTGAATCTAATATCTTTAATCAGCTTGGGGTGGCTGATGAGGATATTTCACACCCATAACTAATTTTGGAAAAAATTAAGGCCTTGTATAATTTTAAAATAGTTTTACGGTCTGCCCCCATGATGTATGGGACGATACTTTTAAAAGATTCGGAGCCTCAAGACATTTAGCTTTCAACACCTTCAAGTGAGGAACCCATGTAAGCCTAGAATGGAAAATTAATCCTAAAAATTTAGCTTCACCTACACATGGGATCCATTGACCTTTCATGTATATATCCGGATCTGGATGTAATCCCAGGACACGACAGAAATGGACAATAGTAGTTTAGCTTGTTGAAAACTTTAACCCTTTTATATCAGACCACTGAATAACTTTGCCAATTGGGAGTTGTAGTTTTCTCTCAACCATTGCCATTCTAGCTCCAGCAAATGATATGGAGAGATCATCCACAAATAATGTTGAGAGAACATACTGGGGAATAAATGAGGATATTCCATTAATTGCTATTGCAAAAACTATGTGAAAGAAATGACTGAATAAGTAGTAGTAGCTCTCCTCTTAATCCCAATCCACGAATGGTTTTAAGTATACCATATCTCTATGTAGCATCATATACCTTTTCAAGGTAAAAAAAAAAAAGACTGTCAAATGGTGCTCTTTGGAAGCAAAGGCTTCACAAATAGATGACGCAAGTCGTATCAACACATCAGTCATTGAGTGCATTTTTATGAATCAACACTGAATAGGTGATAAAATACCCTTCTTTTCTAGGTACCACATCAGTCTTGCATTGACCATCTTCTCCATGATTTTACATAAACAAGATGTCGATGAATTTGGTAATTGGTCGATAGTTTGCTGCTAAAAACTTGTCCTTACCAGGTTTTAAAAAGGCTAAAATAATGGCCAGTTCCCAAACACTTGGATAACTATGATCATGCCATATTCTATTAATAATGCTTAAATTAAATAACTTTGTATTAAAAGGTACATGTTTAATCATTGGATATGGAATTCCATCGGGTCCAAGGGCTGTATCGTTACAATTAGCAAGTGCGAATTCAAATTCTCTTTCAATAAAAGGAGAATTATATGACTTTTCCCTTCCTGTTGCAAAATTTTAAATTTTCTTTTCTTTAATGCTCCTATACTGCTAACCAGGAGCTCCTTCACACTTCCATGATACATATGAAAAATGATAAGCCAGGGCATTGCTATCATTATTTGTTTCAGTCACATACTGACCGTTCTCCTTCATCACTGGTGATGGATTTGCAGTAAATTTGCCTGCAATCTTTTTTATTTTCCCCCTTAGAGAAGATGGTGGTGTTCTATTTTTAATGGAGGAAACAAAAGACTCCCAAGACTGGAGTCTAGCTTCTTTCATGGCACGATGGATCTGTGCTCTACACTTTTTGTTATCAAATTTTCCTCAAAGAGTCTACGCAATTTAGTCAATACATTATCTGGTGGCTCTTTGCAAGACAGTTAATTCTGAAGACCACTACGGGACTGGTCGTCATTTGAATAATCCTGTGGTTTTGGGAATCAAATTGATTCCTGCTGTATGGAGAGTTCCATTCAGTAGGTCTATGGCATCATCAATAGTTTCAGACTGTTCTGCACTCCCCTCGATTGCACTTAGCTCACGATATATAACCCAGTATGCCTTGTTAAGATTCCATCGTGGCAATCTTTGTAAAGGTGGAACCTTGGGGTTTATAATGACTTGTGCATGATCACTAGTATACCAATCCTCTAATGTCCTCTAATCGAAATCAAGAAGGCAGTTGAAGCTTGCAATTGAATGGTCAATGCATGAAAAGGTACCAGTCTGAACATGGAAGTGAGTGGGCTCTCCTGTATTAAGGAGTCCCACATCCTCATTCTCCACAATTGATGAGATAATATTGCCACTTCTGTTTGCCAAAACATCACCCCATAAAGGATGTCTACCATTCATATCTCTCAGTAAGACAAAAGGTTGAAGGAATTGTTGAATGACCTCTACTAAATCATCATATAAAATATTATCATTTGGAGGTAAGTACAGAGAGCATATTGTATATTTTCTCCCTATATCAATTTGCACAACCACTGCCTGCAGGGGTGTACGAATAGACAAAGGTATTTGGGGAACATCTCGACGAACGTACACGAGACTTCCGCCATGGCTCCCGGCTTGTGGATTATATGGTGTTCTATAGCTAACAGGACTAGGAGTGTTAGCTTCAAGCTTACTTTTCTGTAGACATACGATTAATGGGAATGTTCATAAATTAGGAGCTTAAGTTTTTCATATTTGGCACTTAAAACCTGACAATTCCATTGCAAAATGGAGGAGAAATCTATGGATAATTTCTGGAAGACATCTTGGATGAGGTCTTCCCATTAGCAGTTTTTAATCTAACATTATTACCAGTAGGTATCTTTGGAGATGCTCAATATGTTGGGTTTTACATTTTGTGTTTTTCTTTGTGTCCTTTTGATCTATTTGTTGAGGCGGATGGTGGACCTCAACTTGAATTTCTGATTTATTCAGTTTATCTTCTGGTTAATTAGAAACATCAACAGACAAAACATCAAATTTATTTGATGTCATAACTTTAATGTTTCTAATGGAGGGGGGTTAGAGAGATGGAGGTCTCTCTCTTTAACGATTAATTGATGGTGGGATTCTAGGTTTTTGCACCTTTCCCACTACAGGTGCATCAGGGAAGTTGGTCTCAAGTGGAACCTCCATCAAATCAGGCATGGACATGGCCTGAGAGAGGTTTGTACTAGTTTTTGTAATGGGGGACAAAGGTTGTACAGAAATGAGCAATGCCCTAGTGTTAATACATTGTGGTATAGCCTCAGGAGGTAATATGCTTACCTCGTCATTTGACATTTTATCAGAAGGTATACTTTTTCTAGAGCTATTGGCAGTATTATGTGGGTTTAACTTTAATGCCTTAGCATGGGTATTTGATTTATTTAATAGTCTTTTGGCATGTCCCACACTTATATGTTTTCAATTAGATTTGTTTAGGGCAGCTTCCTCCAACTTATACAGCTCACAGATCTTGTCTGTGGATTTATGATTCAAGTTGCAATTTAAACACCTGGCTCCAAGTGCACATTCTACATGGTATAATTTGGAGCAAATACCACACGTCTCATTTTTGCAAACTTTAGACGGGTGCCCAAATTTAAAACAATAAAAGCAATGCAGTGGCTTCTGTTTGAATGGTCTTACTTTAACCATTCCGTTTTCAATAATAATATGGAAAAGTACATCAGCATAATGGAAGGTAAGGATTATCATTGATGTACCTGGGACTTTGTGAACTTTCCATACATTTCGTGGACACATGGCCAGTATCTCCTCCTCTGTAAATTCATACAGGTCTATGTTAAAACTACTCACCTTCCAACGCTAAAATTTAGGTGGGGTTTGACATCTAACTTAATATGATCATTAGTTGTTTTTATGCTCGACAGTATTACAGCCAGTGTACTTGATTTGGCATGGATGAGGAAACAATTTTTTCCAAAACAAGATACATCGCCTGGTGCAATGGTTCCTACTTTTCTCTGAATTAATTTGAATATTTTAAAATAATTCCCTGTAACCCCCTTCGATTCAGCTATAAGCCACATTGGTGGTATTGGCTTTCTCTGGGAGGGCATAATCAAATCCGCGTCTTTTTCCAACCAATCGGCAGGACTATATACATACAAATCCTTTGGTACCTTATTGCAGAGAGCAGCCGCGACACTCAAATTATCAATTTTAATATTATTCATGTTACTTATTGCACTAAATGCTTTGTCATAACTACTTTAAGATATCCATGAATCTCATTTTTCATCTTCAAGTTTCATCCTTGTTTCTTTTATACATCCATAGCACTCAAATGCTTTACATAGATCATCGAAGTTTGTCTCTATTGGAATTTGGGTAACATGAAGGGTTCGAAGTTTCCTCGTGTTACCCAAATTACTCGATTTTGGAATATTAGTAGAATGGTCATTTCCCGTCCCGAGGTCATCAACAGAACTTTCATTATTCAAATTATCAGAGGTTGTCAACAGTGCCCGGGGGGGGGGGAGAGAGAGAGAGAGAGAGAGAGAGAGAGAGAGAGAGAGAGAGAGAGAGAGAGAGAGAGAGAGAGAGAGAGAGAGAGAGGAGGGGAGGAGGAGGGGGGAGGGAGGAGGGAGAGGAGGGGAGGAGGGGGAGGAGGGGAGGAGGGGGCGGGGGGCAGCAAATCCAGGGGATTTGGAGTCAATGTTTGAAGGGTCCATAGTTAAGGGTAGGATTTTCTTTATGTTTTTTGTTGGTTTGCCTGCTTGAGAATTTTAAGACTGGATCATGCGTTGGAAAGGAAATTTGCATTCTCCACTATTGGCACAATAAGAGTATACTTCCCAGACGCTCCACTCCATACCCTACCCGAAGGATAGCACCAAAACAGATATAGAGGCACAGGTGTAAGCTAAACCCGCATGTTAGGACTGAGACCAAGGAAATATGGAATCATCCTCCCCATATCTGTAATGATGGGGTTACGGCCAGAAGCCAAGAGTCCCACCTCAAGGATTGGATCCCCCCAGATTCCGATGACCCAACCTTTGAGAGTAGTTTCGCCAAAAGGCCCAAACCATCTTCGGGACGGCTGAGATCATCCAATACTCTCATATATAGCTTTGAATGCGAATACCTCACAAACGTGATCCCTTCTCCCATTCATTTAAGCAGGCTGTGATAACGAATGTGGAAATATCCACCGCATTTAAATTAAATAAAAATAAATAAACAAATAAATGAACATATATATATATATATATATATATATATATATATATATATATATATGCATAAATCTATATATATATATATATATATATATACTGATATATATATATATATATATATATATAACTTTTGAAAATAATACTCAGAGTTAGGTCATCAAAACAAAAGAAAGTTGATAAAATTAGGAGAAGGTCAAAGCAATATTGAGCTGAAGAAATAGAGGAAAGGGAGAGAAATTTAGATTCAAACTTGGGAAGCAATTTCCCCATGTTCGAGAGCCCTCTTGCCCGTCGCAAATCTTCAACAATACGAAGAAACCACATGACTGCGTCAAGGCCTTCTCTTGTAGAAAGGGGGTTATATTATGATGAATATATATCACTAACACATGATTTCAATCAATGTAAATATCAACGGTGACTTGTCATAAACTTATATCTCTTGATGGCTCAGTTAGTAGAGTCCTCGCAGGCATGGTTTTCGGCTGAATAGGCAGGGGTTCGAATCTCTGCCCCAGCCAAAAACTATTACCATGAAATGAATTCCAGTGGATGTATATTCCCAAGATAGAATTCGGTATTGAATGCCATTGTGGTTGATATTTACACTGACTTAAATCACGAGTGTTAGTGATATATACTCATCATAAAATAACCACGTGTTGCAAACTCACAATTCAGCTATCATGGTGGAGATGGGTTTATTTCAAGTCTATTAACAGATTCCTGAATTCGACAGGAATATGTATGGTGACTTGTCATGGACATATATATCTCTTGATGGCTCAGTTGGTAGAGTCCTCGAAGGCATGGTTTTCGCCCGAATAGGCAGGGGTTTGAATCTGCCCGGCCAGAAACTATTACCAAGATAAAATTCGGTATTAAATGCCATTGTGGTTGATATTTACATGCATGTATATATACATATATATATATATATATATATATATATATATATATATATATATATATATATATATATATATATATATATATATATATACAAACACACACACACACATATATATATATATATATATATATACAAACACACATATATATATATATAGTAAATATACACACACAAATCATGGGTGCAGGAGTAGGAGGGCTATAGCCCACTTTTTTGCCTAAAATTGGTTTTACAATTTTATTTCAGAAAAAATTAAGATATTAAACAGCATATAATTTAGTAACTCCTTTATAAGAATTATTCTACTAAGGGCGAAGATCACCTACTTTATTCGCAGAGCGGACCCTGACATTACACCCGCAAGTCATGATCCCAGGAAAGTCGCCTCTTCCCTGAATTTCTTCCAGACAATGGACTTCGAGTGTCTTCGTTCCTTTACGGGCTGGAAGTCATCGAAAGTGTTTTTCAAACACTACGCTAAGCAGGTGCAAGAGTGGCGACGCCATGTGGTGGCAGCAGGTAGCGTGCTAAAACCTGCTGCTTAGTGCTGCGTTGAACAGTGAGTTATTCGGGACTCTAACTCCATGGGTGCCTGTGTTGACCGCACTAATGAATTTAAGTGCCACCTTGTGACACTAAAGACTGTTCTCCTACAAGGTGAATTAACATAGACTGTAACACGCGTGCCACATGTTTTTTACATGAAGTGTATATAAGACTTTCTTGAAAGACAATTTAGTTCCTTTGGAACTTATGTGTGATGTGGCAAGTTTTTTCTCTTTCAGATTCCACACCCACTTCTTGATGTCTTTAGTCTATGTTTTAATTGCATTTGATTATTGTAAAAATTTTACCTATTTCATGCTAATCCTGTTTTATTGAATAAAAAGAGTATTAGGTTACCTTGTGCGTCTCATTTCGCCCTCTTTTTCTCATGAAATAAAATTACTGTTACAGACTTTATTACCCTTTGTTGATATTTATGAACTATGTCATAAACTTGTTCTCTTGATGCATGCTCATCTAGATTAAGATAACTTGTTCCAACACGAGTATACTTACCTTCTCTATCTGGCCCTGGGACCGGCAGGTATCTCCGAGACTAGGTGAGTTCCTCTATCAAGCAACTTCAAGATGTTCCTTCTGTCCAATTAGGACTTCCCTGCCAGGGGGGCAGGAAGCAGTAACATGGTATATGCTTATCTGAAGTGGCATGTGATGGATATGCCACAGGTCTCTACAATCATCAGACCAAAGGAATATTATTTAAAGTCGAAAGGCACTACAAAGGGAAAAATCCACGATACATTAATTCTCTGGTACACTTCCATCAGGACGACATGGCTTGAGCCCAAAAAACGGATTTTGAGCTAAGTGAAAAATCTATTTTTGGGTGAGATGGCCATGTCGTCCTGAAGGAGCCGCCCTTGTTCTTTATTTGGCCTTGTCAGACCCCTCCCAATCTCATTACATCGTGGAGGCTAGCATATACGCCGAAAAGAATGACGATAGCGCGCTCGGGCGGAGTCACCCAAGATGGCGGCCGGATGTTGACATCGCCGAGTACCAAAACAATAACGGAAGAGGAGAACTTTGTAACGGCTCCTCCCATAACTTGACACCTTTCCCCCTCGAAGCGTTAACGCTATGTGGGGTGCAGATTGCTATGTGGTGTGTCAAGCATACGTCCCCTGTTGATTTACGATATCCTAAAGGGAAACCTTATGGGCACTTGCGCCAAAAGTTAGAATTCTGTGAAACCTTTAGTTTAATTCTATGGGAATATCTACTGTAGTCATATATACCCTTAGGAAGCTACTGAAGGAACCTTCCATCAGGACAACATGGCCATCTCACCCAAAAATAGATTTTTCGCTTCGCTCAAAATCCGTTTATATATATATATATATATATATATATATATATATATATATATATATATATATATATATATATATATATATATATATATATATATATATATACAGTCAGCGCGGATCGCTGTGTCCGGGTAGTGGGCGGACACAGCGTTCCGCGTAAATCGGAGGCATGGGGTTTATCGGGGAAAAAATCGACTGGGACAAATTGACTAATTGGCACCTTTTTATACAAGTTGGCATCTACATATCTGCGCAGGTGGAAACTAGTCGGTGTGTTTCCTGAAGTCGTGGAGTGAGGTTGTGTCAGGTTGAGAGGGACGAGTTGCAATCGTTCTTTTGTGAGTTCGCGTGGCATTATTGTCTATCAAACCCCCCTCAGTGATGTCTAGACCCCGTACAAGTCACGATGACTTTGTTAGAGTCATAACTTGTCATAAGTTAGGTCTGCAAACAAAGGAAAAAGTGAAGAATACTGGCGTGAACGAGAGAACAGTGAGGCGCTTGGTGGCCAAGTTCAAGGAAGGGGGTAGCGACGAGATCCCTTCTCACTCCCATGCTGGTCCCCCCCCCCCCCCCCCCCCCGGGGAAGATTCCTGATCGTACTTTAGTGATTTTAAAGCGAAGCCTAGAAGAAAATCCTACATTAACTGCTAAGCAACTGAAAGAACAGAACCCTAAATTGTTGAGCGACGTCAGTGTTCGTACGATTCAGGAAAACCTGTCGAAGCGCCTCGACTACGAGAAAGTGATCGCGAGAAAGAAGCCCGCTTTAACTGAGAGAAAGAGAAAGAGGAGGGTTGCTTTTGCCAAGACATACAAGGATTGGACCTTGGAGCAGTGGCGAAGTGTCTTGTGGAGTGACAAAGCAACCTTTTGTGTGAGTGAGACGACCGGGAAAAAAGTGTGGAGGCGAAAGGGGTCAGATCCTCTTAAGCCTAACTTGACGGCCAAGACAGTAAAGCACCCAGCATCGCTTATGGTATGGGGTACGTTTGCCTACGGTGGTGCCCCAAGCCTTGTTGTTTTGCCTAAAGGCATAACGGTTAATGCTGACCGATATTTGAACATTTTGAAAGACAATTTAGCGATTTGTTTTGCGGCTACAGGAGCTGAAATTTTTCAGCAGGACGGTGCCCCTTGCCATATGGCTATGAAAGTGAAAAAGTGGCTTGAAAATAGTGAAGTTAACTATATTACTGATTGGCCAGGTCAAAGTCCTGATATTTCGTCCAGTGAGAACCTTTGGGCGATAGTTAAAGCCCGCCTTCGTAAAGAAGTTACGACCAACGTCACACTTCTCGAGGCGGCGCTCCATAAAGTGGGCTGAAATACCTGCAGAAATTCTTCAGAATTTAACAGATAGCATTCCTCAACAACTTTTGGAGGTCAAGAAGAGGAAAGGCTACCCTATAGACAAGTAGCAGGGATATTGGTGAGTGTTCAATTAAATTTTTATTGATTTATATTGTGTATTAGTGTAGATATGGGGGGGGGGACCAAAATGAATGCACGGCGGATGCTGCCCGGACAGAGCGATCCGCGCTGACTGTATATATATATAATATATATATATATATATATATATATATATATATATATATATATATATATACACATATATATATATATATATACACATATATATATATATATATATATATATATATATATATATATATATATATATTATCGGATTTTGAGCGAAGCGAAAGATCTATTTTTGGGTGAGATGGCCATGTCATCCTGATGGAAGGTTCCTTCAGTAGCTTCCTAAGGGTATATATGACTATAGTAGATATTCCCATAGAATTAAACTAAAGGTTTCACAGAATTCTAACTTCTGGCGCGAGTACCCATAAGGTTTCCCTTTAGGATATCGTATATCAACAGGGGAAGTATGCTTGACATGCCTCATAGCAATCTGCACCCCACATAGCGTTTACGCTTCGAGGGGGAAAGGTGGCAAGTTATGGGAGGAGCCGTTAAAAAGTTCTCCTCTTCCGTTACTGTTTTGGTACTCGGCGACGTCAACATCCGGCCGCCATCTTGGGTGACGCCGCCCGAGCGCGCCATCGTCATTCCTTTCGGCCTATATGCTAGCCTCCACGATGCAATGAGATTGGGAGGGGTCTGACAAGGCCAAATAGAGAACAAGGGCGGCTCCATCAGGACGATATAGCCATCTCACCCAGAAATAGATTTTTTGCTTCGCTCAAAATTCGTTTTTTGGGCTCAAGCCATGTCGTCCTGATGGAAGTGTACCAGAGAATTAATGTATCATGGATTTTTCCCTTTGTAGTGCCTTTCGACTTTAAATAATATTCCTTTGGTCTGATGACCGTAGAGACCTGTGGCATATCCATCACATGCCACTTCAGATAAGCATAAATCATGTTACTGCTTCCTGCCCCCCTAGCAGGGAAGTCCTAATTGGACAGAAGGAACATCTTGAAGTTGCTTGATAGAGGAACTCACCTAGTCTCGGAGATACCTGCCGGTCCCAGGGCCAGATAGAGAAGGTAAGTATACTCGTGTTGGAACAAGTTACCTTAATCTAGATGAGCATGCATCAAGAGAACAAGTTTATGACATAGTTCATAAATATCAACAAAGGGTAATAAAGTCTGTAACAGTAATTTTATTTCATGAGAAAAAGAGGGCGAAATGAGATGCACAAGGTAACCTAATACTCTTTTTATTCAATAAAACAGGATTAGCATGAAATAGGTAAAATTTTTACAATAATCAAATGCAATTAAAACATAGACTAAAGACATCAAGAAGTGGGTGTGGAATCTGAAAGAGAAAAAACTTGCCGTATCACACATAAGTTCCAAAGGAACTATTAAGTCTTTCAAGAAAGTCTTATATACACTTCATGTAAAAAACATGTGGCACGCGTGTTACAGTCTATGTTAATTCACCTTGTAGGAGAACAGTCTTTAGTGTCACAAGGTGGCACTTAAATTCACTATTTTTCGCACTGGGGTCAACACAGGCACCCGTGGAGTTAGAGTCCCGAATAACTCACTGTTCAACGCAGCACTAAGCAGCAGGTTTTAGCACACTACCTGCTGCCACCACATGGCGTCGCAACTCTTGCACCTGCTTAGCGTAGTGTTTGAAAAACACTTTCAATGACTTCCAACCCGTAAAGTAACGAAAACTCTCGAAGTCCATTGTCTGGAAGAAATTCAGGGAAGAGGCGACTTTCCTGGGATCATGACCTGCGGGTGTACTGTCAGGGTCCGCTCTGCGAATAAAGTAGGTGATCTTCGCCCTTAGCTGTTAGAGTGAAAAATCAGACCCTGATGTTTCTCCTTTAAAGAGCTGTCCTCCGCCAAAGTCTGAAGTTCTTCGAAGATAGACCTTTAGACTCTCATAGAGAGACATCTTCCTTCAGGGGGCAGATTCTCCAAGGGCCCCACCGTTTGGTGGGAAGCTCGTTCTTGGCGAGAAACGTTGGGTCAGGAAAGAGGGTAAGTTCGCCTGTGTCAGCAAACTGAATCTGGCCCTCTTCTCTTGATAAAGCCACAATCTCACTGACACGGGCTCCCGAGGCGAGAGCAAAAAGAAAAATCACTTTCTGAGTCAAATCTTTCAGAGGGCAAGACTCGTTGTCCAGCCTTGAGGCGAATTGAAGCACCTTGTCGAGAGACCAGGAGATGGGTCTCGGAGGAGGTGCGGGACGGAGTCTAGCACACGCCTTTGGCAGCTTATTAAAGATGTTGTCGGACAGGTCAATCTGGAATGCATGGAGTAGTGGTCTTGCTAAGGCCGATTTGCAGATAGTAATCGTGTTGGCTGCCAAGCCCTGTCCATGAAGGTGAATAAAGAAGGACAGACAAAAATCTAGAGAGATTTCCGTAGGATTTTTAGCCTTGACAAAGGATACCCATTTCTTCCAGGAAGATTCGCATTGCCTTCTGGTAGATTTAGTTTTGTATTCCTCTAGGAAGTCCAAACTCTTCTTCGAGATCCCGAACCTCTTCTTAACGGCTAGGGAGAGAAAATCATGAGCTGTAGGTCTCTGGTTTTCCTTGATGAAGCGAAGACAGTCTACTTCTGAACTTGTTGGGATAGAACTGGGTCCGGCAGGGGAATTATCCTGGGTTGTAACTTGAGGATTAGGGGAACCAATTGCTCCGGGGCCACTTGGGTGCACTAGGGCTGCTGTGCCTAGAAAAGTTCTCAGCTTGGTGAGGACCCAGCAAAAGGTTGGGTGGAGGGAACAGGTAAATCTTGGACCATCTGTTCCAATCCAGGGACATGGCGTCCACTGCTTCCACTCTGGGGTTCTCGTAGGGGGCCACGTAACGAGGAAGTTGTTTGTTGTCGCTCGTCGCAAAGAGGTCGATCTGCAGTTCTGGGACTTGGCGAGAGATGAAGGAGAACGCGCCTGCGTCTAGGGACCATTCTGACTCTATTGGGGTTGTCCTTGATAGAGCATCCACCGTCACGTTGCGGAATCCTTGAAGGTGTGCTGCTGAGAGGTGCAATCTCTTCTTTTCCGCGAGGCAGAAGATGGGTAGAAGCACTTGGTTGAGTTGGGGCGATCTTGAGCCCTGACGGTTGAGACATCTAACCACAACGGCGCTGTCCAGGGTTAGACGGATGTGGGACGAGGGTCGAGGAGACAGTCATTTCAGAGAGAGAGAAGGACCGCCATGGCCTCCAAGAAGTTGATGTGGAATGTCTTGAATAGGGGAGACCATGTTCCTTGCACTTGTCGTTGAGGGGAGTGACACCCCCCACCCTTCTAGCGATGCATCCGTGTGGATAACGACCGACGGAGGTGGAGGATGAAGGGGAACTGATCTCTTCAGGTTCTTTGCCTCCGACCATGGCTTTGGGAGTGAGCGAAGCCTGGTTGGCAGAGGTTTCTTGAGATCTCTTCGAGCGATGGATGCATATCTTCTCCAGACTTCCGAAGCATCCTTTAGCTGTGCTCGTAGCACTGGGTCCGTTACTGAAGCGAACTGGAGGGAGCCGAGCACCTGCTCCTGTTGACGTCTTGAAATCCGTTTGGATCTGAGGAGTCTCTTGACAGATCCCGCTATTTCCTTCATTTTCTTCGGGGGGATGGAAAGACGGTATGACTGGAGGTTCCAATGGATTCCTAGCCATTGAAACTTCTGAGCTGGAGAAAGTCGAGACTTCTTGGTGTTGATTTTGAAACCCAGATGTTCCAGGTATTGGGTCACTTTTCTTGAAGCTTGCAAGCATTCCTCTGAGGATGCGGCCCATACCAGCCAATCGTCCAGGTAAGACATCACCTGGACACCTTGAAGTCGTAGCTGTTGGACAATCGTTTCTGCGAGCTTTGTGAAGATCCTTGGAGCTATGTTGAGTCCGAAGGGCATGGTTCTAAAGGCGTATTGTCTTCTTTGAAGCCTGAATCCTAGGTAGGAGGAGGTCTGGCGATTCATTGGAACGTGCCAGTAGGCATCCGCCAAGTCTATCGAGACTCTGAATGCCCTTTGGGGCAGTAGGGCTCTGATGTGCTGAAGAGTTAGCATCTTGAATTTGTTGTTCTCGATGAACTTGTTGAGAGGGGACAAGTCCAGAATGACTCTGTTTGTCGGAGTCCTTCTTGGGAACACAGAACAGTCTCCCCTGGAACCTGTTGGACTTCACCCTCTTGATCACCTTGTTCAAGAGTTCTTGGATGTATTCTTCCAGGACGGGGGTGGAGTGTTGGAAGAATTGATGGAAGGTTGGAGGTGGTGAAACCCAGCTACACCCTAGTCCGTTCTTGATGATGCTGTGAGCCCAAGGATAGAAGGTCCAACGATCCTGAAAGAGGCGGAGTCTTCCTCCCACCGGAAGCATTTCATTGCTTCTGGTTTCCTGAGGGTTTGCCACCTCGGCCGTCTGCTCCCCTTCCTCCTCTCTCTCTGGAAGGGCGACGAGAGGAGTCTCTGCCGGAGCCTCTACCTCTGGGGCGAAAGGTAGTGGATTCCCTTTCATAGGCAGGGGTGAAAACTGGTGACCAGCTGAGGGACCAGCTGAAAGGTCTGTTGGGGCTGAGCCACCAACTGGGGAGTAGAGGGTGCCGAAAACTGGTGCTTAGCCTGTTGCTGCTGAGGTCTAGGCTTATTGGATTTCTTCTTAGGCAGGGCCCTCATCCTGAGAAGATTTCCTCTTTCTCGACATGCCCCACTTGTTGAGAAGGTTCCGGTTCTCGGTGGCGGCTCTGTCAACTATCTCTTTCACGAGATCATCGGGGAAGAGGTGTTTCCCCCAAATGTTGGAGGAGATCAGTTTCCGGGGTTCGTGTCTGACGGTAGCATCCATAAACACGATTCCCTGCAGGCTCGCCGAGCCCTGATGAAGCTGTAAAAGTCTTTTGTCAGGGTAGCGAGATAGGTCTTGGCTAAGACCATGTACATATCTGGGGTCCGAGTGTCCCCGGCCATTGTTTCCAGTTGCACTTGGAGGGAAAGGGAGGCGGCCAGTCTCTCTTTCGTATCCAGCTCCTGACGCAGAAGGTATTCGGAGAGCTTAGGGAGGTTCTCGTTAAACTGACGTCCTGCCACGTCAGCCTCCAACTTTCCTACCGAGAAAGTTAACTGGATGTCTTTCCAGTTCTTGTCGTCGGGGGGTAGGGCGAGGGAGAGGGGCCTACATTTCTCTAATGTAGGGCAAGGTTTCCCTTCCTCCACCGTCTTCAACACTGCCAGCAAGGACTTTTCTGCAAAGGGGAAGACCATGGTGGCAGGAGCAAGAAAAGAAGGATGTTTCTTGCTGAGGGCCGGCACCTTGGAGTTGGTGTAGCCCTTGCTCTTAAGGTTTCCGGCCAAAAGAGATTGAGCCTTAGCGTGGTCAAAGACTATGACCTCCTTAGGCTCGGTTTCCTCCTTGGAAACAGGCTCGGACTTGAGACGGATGTAACAGTCCGGGTACGCCTCGAAGCTAGGCCAAAACTCCACCTCTTCAAGGGGAACCGCGCCTAGTTTGTCGTTGAGGAACAGTCGTCCACTAGTGATTGGCATGTGCTCGGCATGCCTCCAGGGGTTGGTTACTGAGCAAGGGGGAAGATCCTTGATGTTGATCTTCCTGCCCGACTGTTTCGACAGACGGAGAATCTCCCTCTTGAGTTCTTGTCCTCTTCGATTCCTTTCGTCCAGGAGGGCCACCAGGGCCTGGATACTGTCCTGGTTCTCCAGAAGCGACGGAGTAGGGGTAGATGTCGACGATGTAGAGGGGACGGGTTCCATTACAGCAACGGAAGTGACAGAGGGGGTGCGGGCGACCTCGCCCTCGGAGTCCGGAACCTCCACCTGCTCCTCCTCCTTCTTGACCCTCGGCCATCAGGGTCCTTTCGGTGGTGTCTGATACCTCCGACATCTGTTCCACCTCGTCAAGATGGAAGTCTTGCAGTGCGTCTGAAACGTCAGGTTCCACCGTCAGCTGGACGCAGGGGATCTCGGCCTTTGGGATGACAGCATCCGCAGATGCCTTTGGAAAGAGCAAAGCTCTCATCTTCTCACTCGGGACATGGGCCCCGTGGCGTTCTTCTGGAAATCACGCACCCATTTACTAGTTTCTCTCGGGCAACATCCCTGGCCTCCGCAGAGGGAGGTTCCTCGAATGCTTCATGGAGCAGGTCCTTGCAGACAGTGCAGACCTGCGGGTCCTAATACCGAAGAGTCCCTTTGATGACAGAACAGCTGGCGTGGGTTCGGCACGCCAGGTGGCCGTAGAAGTCCAGACGCCGAACATTGCAGAAGGCGCTCTCCCACCGGACATACTCCTCCTGTAAAAGAAAGGGGGAATGAGTATGTGGAAGTCATATACAATGACTTAAAATAAAGACGAAGTAATCTTAGGTTAGCATTAAGGTTATTTTACCTTAATATAAGATTCCTTTTCATGTGTTACGATAGTAAGCTGGAAAAGAAGCAGAAAAGACACATACATGTGCATCCCGTCCAGCCAATTGCCGTGACCCCACACCAAGATTAATTCTAGGTGCTCTGAAGAGCCTAAGAGATGGAAGAGGTATCCACAATGGATAAGCACAGCTAAGTCTTCCTCTAGAGAATTAATCATGGTGAGAAGAGGGGGGGGGGGAACTGAGTTCATTCAGTTTAGGATAAGAAAAGGGGGGGGGTGAAGTAACCCCTCTCTAATCAGGTGGGTCCCGGCATGGAAATAGTTTACTGCATAACTATACATCATAGATTTTCATCTAGGGTAAGCACTGTACCATAGACATACCGGCTATCATATATAGCTATACAATAGTCGCTGCCGGCACCAGGCCGGCAGGAGAGGGTGACGGTCCACTGAAATAATATGATTAGGTGGCGCTGGCAGCGTGGCGGCATGCCGGAAGCGCACCGGGCGCCGGAGAATCCCCATCGAGGGTGGGAACCCCTTCCCTGTCATCAGTCTATGTGGCAGAGAAAATAGGAGCTTCAAGGTGATGGCAGATTGCCGGCATCCGGCGGCCCCCGGCAGTCGGCAAGCGACCGACGAAGGTATTCCAGCACTGGTGTCAATCAATGAGACAGAGTGGATACTAGGGTACCCTGACAGCTATTGCCGGCAGGATAGCGGCAGTGGACCGGCACTGATAGGTAGAGAGAAAGGGTAGGGGAAGAGAGAGGGAAGGGTAATTCGTTACCCCGACCTCATCTTTCTCTGGAAGGAGTGTTCAAATGAAAGGGAGGGGACAAAATTTCATCCAGCCGTAACAGAGCCGGCAGTCGGCAGGAATTGCGGGTGGCGGCCCATGGGAGGACCGGAGAACACTCTAAGATAGGGAGGTCCCACGCCGGCAGACTGACCACTTAGGCTATCCCATAGTTCGACTATATGCGGGAAGCAAAGCAGCTCGGACTCACCCACGAAGGGACCAAGCTGAACCCATAACCCGCCGGCACACGGTGGAGTTGTAGGACGGCGGACAGGGGTGTGATGGCTAGGCCAACACAAAAGGACAGAGGGGGGAGGGGCGAGGGTCCTGAGGGGGAGCGAGGGGGAAGCGTAGCCTTCACCAAACGCCCCAGGGGGTGGGTTCTGTTGTGGAACCAGCCCTATCCCAGGCGTAGGAGCCTTCATTCTCCAGCCTAAGGTAGGTTAGTTCAGAGAAAGTACAGCACTATTGTACTGTCCTAAACTATAAAGAAACAAAATCCCCTGGCCTGCCTAACCTAGGCTAGGAAAGCAAGTCCCGAACCAGGGAAGGTAGGTGAAGGACAGGTCGCTAGGTCACAGGGAGGAAAGGGTTGAAACCCTACCAAGTGTGGACTGGGGGGAAGGGCAGGGCCCTTCCACCTTCGCCCACCAGCAAGGCCCCAAAAGGAGAGTTCATTCACCTAGAGGGGGAGCTGGGGGCGAGCGACAGATACTCTGAGGTTCTGTCCCAAACTCAAAGCTCATGTACTATGGCTAGGAGTGGGGAAAGAAAACCCTAGCCTAACCTCACTCGAATACAATTCGAGGTAAGGAGGGCTAGGATGTAGCCAAGGAGATACCTTAGGTAAGGTAACTGGGGAGGATAGGAAGTATACACGGCCCTACGTTAGGTGTGGGGCAAGGGAGTCGACTACCAAGATCACCGAGACCCTTAGTATACTTCCTCGAAGGCAAAAACATATGTGCAATCACTGAATCTTATATGTATAAATGCCTAAAATCTCCATTTCATAAAATAAAACTAGGAACACTTATTTTATCATGCATGAGAGTAAACAAATACCACCCAGGCTATCAAGTCTAGGGGTTAGGCTAGAACTCTAGCCTACGAACTGCTACCTATGCTCGCCGAGAAGGATACTATCGGCATAATATAACTATTTCCTAGCAATGAAGACTAAATAACTAATGCTGATAATTAGTTATAAGACCGGGAAGGGTTGTTCTGGCTAACTAAATAAAGCATGCGAGGCGAACAACCGCGTCCAACATGACGCCTCCGGTTAAGGCACAAATCCGCCACAAAACACGGTATTATAGATAAAAAGGCGTTACTTTACGGCTGGAGCTTATTTACACAATACAAGAATATGGTACTCAACTTTCCAGAAGAAGGCGAGGCAGAAGATTGCGACATGATGAATTACTTAGCGAAAAACTGGGAAAAAGCACCTGGTCATATACGCTACGTAAGAAATAATGACGATGGCGCGCTCCGGCGGCGTCACCCAAGATGGCGGAAAACATGGCGGCCGGATGTTGTCGTCGCTGAGTACCAAAACAGTAACGGAGGAGAACTTTGTAACAGCTCCTCCCATAACTTGCCACCTTTTCCCCCTCGAAGTTTAAACGCTATGTGGGGTGCAGATTGCTATGTGGCGTGTCAAGCATACATCCCATTGATATACGATATCCTAAAGGGAAACCTTGTGGGTACTCGCGCCAGAAGTTAGAATTCTGTGAAACCTTTAGTTTAATTCTCTGGGAATATCAACTGTAGTCATATACTGTATACCCTTAAGAAGCTACTGAAGGAACCTTCCATCAGGATGACAGGGATTGAGCCCATATATATATATATATATATATATATATATATATATATATATATATATATATATATATATATATATATATATATCATCATCATCTCCTCCTACGCCTATTGACGCAATGGGCCTCGGTTAGATTTCGCCAGTTGTTTCTGTCTTGAGCTTTTAATTCAATACTTCTCCATCTCCTACTTCGCATTTTATAGTCCTAAGCCATGTAGGCCTGGGTCTTCCAATTCTTCTAGTGCCTTGTGGAGCCCAGTTAAACATTTGGTGAACTAATCTCTCTCAAGGAGTGCGAAGAGAATGCCCAAACCATCTCCATCTACCCCTCATCATGATCTCATCCACACATGGTACTCGAGTAATCTCTCTTATAGTTTCATTTCTAATCCTGTCCTGCCATTCAACTTCCAATATCCTTCTGAGGGCTTTATTCTCAATTCTACTAAATCTATTGGAGACTATTTCATTGTCATACCATGACTCATGTCCATAAAGTAACACCGATCTCACTAAACTGATATAGAGTCTGATTTTTATATGAAATTTTAGGCGATTTGATTTCCAAATTTTTCTTAACCTAGCCATTGTCTGATTGGCTTTTTTCAATCTTTCACTAAACTCTAATTCTATAGACCCTGTACTGGAGATCATTGTTCCTAAATACTTAAATTATTCTTTCTCCTTCCAATGATATTCCATCTTCCATTGCATACTCCATTCTCATCATCTCTGTCTTTCTTCTATATATATAGGGTTTATATGAAATCTCGAGCACACTGGAATGGGATTTTGAATGATCTTTTGTGCTTGAATTGGTAACAATTGTATAAGAGTGTTGATCCTGTAGTCCCATTGAATGGGAATCTAGTCAACAAATTTGATAGGCGTATCCCTTATCGTGTGCTAAGGTACCGAGTGAAAGACAAACCATGGTTCAATGATGATTGTAGACGTGCTTATTTGGAGAGGCAGGAGGCCTATCATCTTTGGAAGGGTAACAGATCATATTTGACCTGGAATAACTGTACTCAGTTTAGAGAGTTTATGCTTCAACTGAAAAGGAATTCAATTTAACCATAAAAGAACCCCTTTCAGTACAACCCAGGAGCATAAATGGTGGCCTACCCTTAAATCTGCACTCTTTGGTGTAGAAGCAAGAGTTCCTCCTTTACTTAAACCAGATGGCTCAGTCACTCACTGTCCAAAGGAAAAGGCAACCCTTTTGGCAGATGTGTTTGACAGTAAGCAGAGTAATGAGAAACTCAAACTTCCTCATTCCTGTTTTCCTAAGGCTAAACTAACCAGTGAAATTAAAGCTCTCTTGATTGACCTTGATGCTTATGGAGGTGTAGACCCAAATGGTATTTTTCCTTTGTTTTTTATAAAAGACAGCAGATTTCTTAGCTCCAAAGTTATGTTATTTTGCGTAAAGTTAGCAAGAAGAGGAGCTTCTAGCACTTGTTGGAGAATTGATGTTACTCCACTATGTAAATGTGCTTGTGGTACCTCAACTCCGACAGTTTACCACCCAATTTCCATAACTCCAATATCTAGTTTTTGAATGTCTTTTGGCAAAAATCTTGATATGTTTGCTTATGGTAATCATCTGCTCCCTGGTTTGCAATTTGGTTTTTGTAAAGGCCTTGGAGCATGTGATGCCCTTCTTACAATCTCCAATGGTGTACAGAAATCCCTTGATTGTGGTCGGGAAGTTTGTATGATTAGCCTTGATTGAAGAGCTGCCTTTGACCATGTTAATCATGAGGCCCTTGTTTTCAAACTCAAACAGTTGAGAGTGGGTGGGTCGTTTCTTAGCATCATTATTGAATTTTTAAGCAATAGATCACAGAGTTTTTTTATGGGCACCCTAGTGAGTATAGGAATGTGATATCTGGTGTTCCTCAGGGTAATGTTCTTGGCCCATTACTTTTCATACTACATACACATGATAAGTTGTTTGGCCAAGAAAAAAAAAAAACTTATTGCATATGCAGATGCTGCTACTCTCCCTACATCAATTCCATCTCCTGGATGTAGATGTGTGGTTGCTGAATCCCTTAATAGAGATCTAGCTAAAATTAGTGCTTGGTGGAAATTATGGGGTATGAAGTTGAAAACTCAAAGTATGACTGTTAGTAGGTCAAGGATAGTGGCTCCTCAACATCCAGATCTCTGCATTGATAACGATTCTTTAACTTTGTATGACTCAAAATTTCAGGTGTGATTCTCGACAGCAAATTTACTTTTGAGAAATACATTAGGTCTGTGTCTTCTTCAACTGCACAAAAAATTTGGCCTATAGAGAAAGTCTTTTAAGATTTTCGGTGATCCATCTACTCTGAAGAAGTGTTTCAATTCTTTCATTCTACCTTGCTTCGAGTATTGTTCTCCTGTCTGGACTTCAGCTGCTGATTCTTATCTCTATTTGTTGGACAGAAACTTACGGTCTATTAAATTTCTTATTCCTGATGTAGATATTAATCTGACACCGTCGTTCAATTAGTTCATTATGCCTATTGCATAAGACTTTTTATAATTCTGACCATCCTATTAAGATCTTCCTGGACATGCGAATGTTGTATACGCGGGATGGAACATTGCCTGTAGGGGGGGAGAGAGAAATTGTGGATCGTTGGGTGATGACGAAATCAGCAGGTGGCAGGATGACTCGTTGTCAGCAGGGGGCCAGCGGAAGGGCGAATGGGAGGCGGTCCTCGTAGACAGCCAAGACGTCAACGACAGCTGTAGCAGCCGACTTCACACTTTGATATCGTCTGCAAGTGCTGAAGAAGAAACATATTGAAAATTAAAAGAATTCTTCCCTTCCAGGAGAAGAAAAACCCAAACAGTGGACAGTAGAGATTACCTCCAAGAGGAGCTGTCAGCAAAGAGGCTTCCTTTCGATAAACTCGCTGGGACAAATGTCGTCACCCAACCCACGGAAGGGAGAGATTACTTCCATGAAGCGCTGTCAGCAAAGAGGTTCCCTTCCGATAAATTCGCGGGGACAAACAACGTCAACATCTGGAAACGGCAACATTACTCTGTAATGGAGCATGAGAGAGAAAAACAGTCACATCTGTATGGGGAAAAGGATGAACGTAAAGCAAATGTCTAAATGGCTACGAGGAGACGTCCGAGATGTCCGCTCTCTACCATCCAAAAGCAAAAGGTGATGTGGTTCATTGAACCGTGAGTAGATATAGGTGGCTCGGGTACCACCCAGCCACCCTCTACCTACCCACTTTAAGTGGTTAGGTGGGGTTGCCACCTCGCACATTAAATTTAATGGCTGCCTTCCAGCTCCGCCAAAAGTATATCCTCAATAAATAATGTAAGGTTTGTTAGTATAGGAACAATTTGCCATTCTTAACACTTGGAAAGGCAATCTTAGCTTCTGAAGAATTAGCACAAGTAATATAAGCCTCAAAAGCTTGCTCATTTTTTTAAGCTTTAATTTTATACTTTCAATCTTCCCAAAATATTTGAAAATACAGTACTAAAGTCTTCATAATTAAATTGCCCATAATGCCCACAACATACTTAACTTGTAATTTTCATGTATACTGCCAGATATTTTATTCCCCTGATATCATGGGGAAGATGGAATAAAAGGATCTAGTATGTAAACACCAGAACTACGGATGTCTAAAGTGTGACCTTCTTAAGTTCTTAAGTCATCAACAAGAAGGGAAGGTAGGATCAGTGTTAAGAGTAGGAAAGACTTTCCTTGTCAGTATTAGCCCTGGAACAATCAGCATATCCAGTGGATGGGAGGGAATTTAATTGAAATATCCATATTTATGTTTTTGTTTGTTCTTCCAGCCTGAGAATATTAGGAAAGTATATGTTGGAAAGATTTATATCATCCACCATCGGCACAATGAGAATATAATACTAAAATTGTCCATTCCATAACCTACCCATGGGATAGAATCAAAACAGATATAGAGGCACAGGTGTAAGCTAATCCAGCCTGTTAGGACTGAGCCCATAAAAAACATGGAATCAATCTCCCTGAATCTGTAATGATGGGCTTATGGTCAGAATCCGAGAGTCCCCAACCATGATCCCTTCTACCATTCACCTAGGCAGTGATTATTAATGAATGTTGAAATATTCATGCAATTTAAGAAACAAAATGAATAAATAATATTAATATAGATAAAGAAATATATAGATATGGGAAACATTACTCAGAGTTAGGACTACAAGACAAAAGTTACAGTAATTAAATAAGAAGGGAGAAATACTGACAACTAGAAATAAAATCAAGATAAAATTAGAGTTGAACTGGGTGAGCCGCTTCTTCACGTTCAAGAGACCTCTTGCCTGTCATAAGGTGGAACAAAGGCAAACTTCTAAAACTTCGCATAGCACAAAAAGAACTGCAGTGCTTTCAGAAAAAATAAGCATACTTATTGAAATGGTCGCTGGAGCTTTCTTACAAGTTTCCAAGCTTTGCATGCATTTGGCTCAATCCCCACCTCCCCAATTTCTAAGTACAGTACCTTGAATGCATAAGTGATGACAAGAACCAGAACCATAGCTTATGCAAAATCTTAAAATAATAAAATCAATACAATTACTATATGGTCAAAATATTAATCCTAATTAAAGCTATTATACTAGTCATACTTACTCGGGGTACTTGGAATCTGTAAAGTAATCCTTGAGGAACATCAAGGTAATCAATTTGATTCCTTATAATTGGCTTGTTGTTGAAATCTTCATCCCCCGGCTTCTTTTTTCTGTCAACTGGAGAAGATTTATTAATGTCAGTCTTGTCATGACAAATCTGCCTAAATGCTCAAAAATAGGAAAATCTCCGTAAAACAAGTTATAGTAGTTTTCAACAAAAATACAAGAAATACTCTCAAATTAAAACTGGTAGGGCATTAAAAAATAGTCCATTATATCAACTGTTCTTAAATATCTAACAACATACAGTAGGGTCCCGAATTATGTGAGAATTTGGTTGATTAATGGCCCTGCATCAATGGAAAATTGCACATTTCAAAATACATAACAGAAATAATTTCATTAGAGCCATGGCAAACAGCTAATTGCCTATTCAAACACGTTTGCTACCCATTTTCAATACTTTATATGTACTACAGTAATACCTTGAGATACGAGCTTAATGTGATCCGGGACCCGACCACGCATGTCAATTCGCTCGTATCTCAGATCAATTTTTCCCATATAAAATAACTAAAAAAAATTAATGCATTCCCACCCTCTGAAAAAACATCTAAAAATAGTGTATTACAGTGGAAAAACATATTTTTAATTGTTCTAACTCACAACCTACGCTCATAAAATAACAAATACCTATGTATTGGTTATGATCTGCAATAAAATGTGACATTATTATGTTCTTACCTTCGAGACAGATGGCAGCAGCTGACGGCGGTGTGTGCGGAGGAGGAGGGAGAGAGAAAGGGGAGGAGAGAAACTTGGCGGCAACACATTCAGTACGCTACACCTTTGTAACACCATGTGACAAACTTTAAATTAAACTTACATGAAATTAGCTTATTGTACACACACTTAAAAGATAAATGCTAATCTTACATTCCACTAAACTTAATTCTAATTTTGTTTTCATTTTCATTTTTCTACTTTTCTTCTTCAGGCTTGGCTCTTTTAGCCTCGCTTTTTTACTCGTTTTCACTCACTTTTTGCCGGCCTTTTTAAAAGGAACCTATCTAGGGATGTTTGCTTTTGTGTCCCCTTCAAAATGTTACAAAAATGACGTACACAAGTGTCATCACAAAACGCTAACGCACGACCACACGCCATCTTGTCCGGGTGCCTCTTTGCCATAATATCAGAAAACTCCTGCCACTTCTCTAACATGTGTCTGATTTCCTTCGTAGAAAGGCGGTCCTCCTTTTCCACATCCTCCTCGCTACTGAGCTATTGCAACACCTCCGAATGTTGCATCTCCTGGACCTCGAACAATTCCTGTATCGTGGGCTCTTCCTGATGCTCCTCGACAAGGTTGTTCACGTCTGCCTCATCTACCTCCAGCCCCATGGACTTTCCAAGAGATACGATTTTATACACCACAATAGATTCGGGGTCATCAGGGTCTGGCGTATCGAACCCTTCAAAGTCGCTCTCAGTGATGGAAGCTGGCCACAATTTCTTCCATGCTGATTTAAGAGTTCTTCGTGTGACACCCTGCCATGCATCGTCCATAATTTTTAAGCAATGGACGATATTGAAATGTTCCTTCTAAAATTCACGAAGGGTGAGATTGGTGTTGTCCATGACATTGAAGCATTTCTTGAACAAATGCTTCGTGTACAGTTTTTTAAAGTTGGAAATTACTTGTTGGTCCATGGGTTGGAGGAGTGGTGTGGTATTGGGCGGGAGATAAAGGACCTTGATGAACCTGTACTCATCAATAATGTCCTCTTCGAGACCAGGAGGGTGACCAGGGGCATTGTCGAGGACCAGGAGACATTTTATTGGCAGGCTTTTTTCGGCCAAATATTTTTTGACTGCCGGACCAAAGAACAGATTAACCCATTCTGTGAAGAATTGCTGCGTAACCCAAGCCTTAGCATTAGTGCGCCACATCACTTGCAGTTTTTCTGTGGGTTTTCTGAGTGGTACACCAGCAGTGGCTTGACCTCACAGTCACCGCTGGCATTGGCACACAAGGCTAGAGTTAACCGGTCTTTCATGGCTTTATGGCCCGGTAGTCTCTTCTCTGCCATGATGAATATCCTCCTGGGCATCTTCTTCCAAAAAAGGGCAGTTTCATCGCAGTTAAACACTTGTTGGGGGATGTATCCTTGTTCTGCGATAACTGAGGCAAAAGTTTTGACGTAGTCTGCCACGGCTTTCGAGTCAGAACTTGCTGCTTCCCCATGCCTCACAACCGAGTACATCCCAGTCCGTTTTTTGAAATTATCCAACCAGCCACGGCTGGCTTTGAAGGTTTCCGCTGGCGATGAAGTCTCCCCTCTCTCAGCTGCTTGCTTTCCTTCCAAGTCATCGTAGATTCCGCTGGCCTTTTCACAGATAGTCTCGGTCAGGATATCTTCCGCCAACTGTTTCTCCTCTATCCATATTAAAAGAAGCCTCTCCATCTCGTCATTAATATCACTGCGCAGCTTGGAAAGGATGGTTAGTCCTTTGGGCGGCTTGGTGATCTTTATAGCATCCTTCTGCTTGAGGATGGTACATACTGTTGATGTACTCCTCTCATATTGGCGAGCCAGCTCAGTCACTCGTACTCCACTCTGTTTTTCGATTATTTCATGCTTTATCTCAATTGTCATTATACACTTTTTCTTTTCACTACCCTTGTTTGCACTCGCTTGGTTTGGACCCATAGCTTATTCACTCAATTTTGTACCGATTAATGCAAAAAACACGTAAAAAGTGCAAACACTATGGCCGATGCTCGGAGATAACTTTACGCAACGGAGATCTACAGGGAAAGAGCGAGCAATGCTGTCCTGGTGAGCAGCCTCTCACACACTCGGCCACCTAGCGGCCGCATAGGGAACCGTCTCGTATCCTTATATCTCAAATTTGTCTAGTATCTCAGGGCAAAAATTTTCTCAAAACTTTCCTCGTATCTCAAATTTCTCGTATGTTGGGACACTCGTATGTCGAGGTATTACTGTACTGTATTTTCTTATAATATCAAATTGTTCTTATAAATAAATCAAACATTCAAAATTTATACCCTTAACACAATATATAAAAAGGTACAAAAGGGTACAGAACCTAACAAACCCACCTAACCTAACCTAGAGGTTCCCAGGTCATAACCCCTAGTCGGGGGCAAGGGCCCGGACCCCCTTCCCAGGTCACAACCCCTAGCCGGGGATAAACCCCTGGACCCCCTTCCCAGGTCACAACCCCTAACCAAGGTTCTACCTGCAAATATATAAAATTAAAGAAATTAATGACTTACTTTTATGACCTCGACGACGAAACTTGTGGGCCACCGGGGTATTGTGAATGTGATGTCTTAACTTCTGTATATCCAAATCACCGTTTCTTCTTTGCCTCAGCTTAGTACTGCACTTGGGACATTGTAAACGTTGAGCTATTACATTATGAGATTTAAGTAAATTATCAACATTGGAATTCACCGAAATGCTTTCAAGTATGGATTACTGCAGATGTTTCATCGTAAAATAAGCAAAAAGATGTCACTTGAACTAACAAAGACCTGACTTGGACAAAGGTTTCCATGGAAAAGAGTTTGTTGGAAGGTGGGGATTGGGAAATATTAACCCCCCTGTGCAAACTTTCCATATGTAAGGGTTTGTGATTGGTTAACGGAAAAACAACGGAGTCTAGAGAGTAAACATGAATGAACCAGAATAGGAAACGTGTCCAGAGGAAGTATTTATGTGAAATCGGGGCATGACAAGGTAATAACAAAGTGTATAAAAGTAATATAGTAAGATAAAATGGTGTGTATGATAAATAATATTTAATGGGAATATAAAATGAGGTGATTTCATAAGATATCGGATAACAAAACTAGTAATTCTTGGGTCAAATGTAATATGTATACGAGGGTATTACATAAAAGGAATTGTATAGTTGTACTGAATCAAGTAAAATACTTGAATAAAGCGGGTGAAGTCGAATAGTTGAATGAGGCGGTTAAAATGACGTAGGGGAAAATGGGGAGGGGTTATAAGAGAAGAAGTAATCCTATTGGTGGAGGGGGAGTTTATCCACAGGTGGGAGGAGTTTATGCGCAGAAGGTCGAAAGTTGCTATGTACAAACGAACGAACGAGAGCGACTACAACCGACCAGTAGAATGTCAACAAATAAATGGAAAACACTGATAATGTTAGCATGTTACGCTAACATGTTTGCGTTTAACCAACAATAGCAAACTGCCGCTAATGACAGTATGATAATTTACTATAATTCTAAACTGTTACGAAGGATAATTGTTCATTCCATATCCAAAATACTTTTCGCTACTTCAGTTATAAGTCAACTTGTACCCACTTCAATTATGAAATCATCCGCAAAAAAGAGAAGAAAGTAGTAGGCCGGCTTTTAAAGTCATCAAATAATTGCTTTACTGTAATAACGTTCGTTGTGACAGAGATGATGCAAGAATGGAGAAAATAAACGGATCTTGAGCGAAGCAAAAAATTTATTTTTGGGTGATATGGCCATGACGTCCTGATGGAAAGTTCTTTCAGTAGCTTCCTGAGGGTATGTATGACTACAGTAGATATTCCCAGAGAATTGAACTAAAGGTTTCAGAGAATTCTAACTTCTGGCGCGAGTACCCTAAAGGTTTCCCTTTAGGATATGGTATATCAACAGGGGACGTATGCTTGACACGCTACATGGCTATCTGCACCCCACATAGCGTTTACGCTTCGAGGGGGAAGGTGGCAAGTTATAGGAGGAGCCGTTGCAAAGTTATCCTCCTGCGTTACTGTTACTGTACCTCGCGACTTAAACAAACGGCAGCCATAGCTGTCCGCCATCTTGACTGACGGCACATCCGCCCGCTTCATTCCTAATCTTGTAGCGTTTCCTGCCAGTTGTGTTTTTCCCAGTGTTCGCTATTTTCAGCATTATGTCGCAATCTTCAGCCTCGCCTTCCTCTGGAAAGTTGAGTACCATATTCTTGTCTTGTATAAATAAGCTCCAGCCGTAAAGTAACGAATATTGTTCTTTAAATCTTGTTTTGTGGCGGAGCTGTGCCCCGACCGGAGGCGTCATGTTGAGACGCTGCTGTTCACCTCGCATGCTTTATTTAGTTAGCCAGAACAGCGTTCCCGGTCTTTTAACTAATGACTATATTAGTTATTTAGTCTTCATTGCTAGGAATTAGTTATATTATGCCGTTAGTATTCGTTTTCGGCAATCATAGTTAGCCGAACCCTAAGCTAGCCTGCTGGCCTAGCCCCTAGGCTCGATAGCCTAAGCGTTCATATTTACTTCTTGCATGATATAATAAGTGTTCCTGGTGTCAAGTATAGAAATGAAGATTCAGGCATTTATACATACAAGATTCAACGATTGCACATATGTTTTTTCGCCTTCTGGGAAGTATATAAGGGGTTTCGATGATATTGGTAGTCGTCTCCCTTGCACCTAACCTACGCTAGGGCTTTTATATACTTCCTCATCACCCCCGGTTACCTGACCAAAGGTAATTTCCTCCCTCTGAGGTAGCCTAGGCTACATCCTAGCCTCCCTATCCACGATACATTCAAGTAGGTTAGGCTAGGACCCCTCTGTCCCTTCTTGCTATAGGCTGTGCACTTTGAGTTTGGGATAGAACCTCAGAGTATCAGTTGTTCGCCTCCAACCCTCCTTTAGGGGATTGTACTCCCCTTCTGGTCCTTGTTGGAGAGCGAAGGTAGGAGGGCTTAGCAATTCCCCCTAGTCCACACTTGGTTGGGTTACGACCCTTCCTCCCTGTGGCCTAGCGACTTGTCCTACCCCTGCCTTTCCTGGCCTGGGAGACTAGTTCTCCTAGCCCAGGTTAGGCAGCCTAAGGGAGTTCTGTTTCTTTATAGTTTAGGACGTGACACAAGTGCTGTACCTACTCTGGGCTAACCTACCCTAGGCTGGAGAATGGACTCTCCCTACCTAGACAAGCTAGCCCTGAACAGAATCCCTTACCCATGGGTGTGCAGGTGGGAACTTCGTTCCCCCCCTACACTCCCCCGCAGGACCCTCTTCCCCCTCCCAACTCTATCCCTTTGTGTTGGCTAGCCATCACACCCCTGTCCACTGTTCTAAAACTCCGCCGTGTGCCGGCAGATTATAGATATGGCCTGGTCCCCTTGTTGGTTAGTCCGTACTGCTACGCTTCCCGCATATAGTCGAACTATGGGATAGCTATTGCCGGTCGATCTGCCAGCGGGGGACCTTCCCTCTTGAGTGTTCTTCGGCCCTACCTTGGGCCGCCATAAGCAACATAGCAGTCGACCGGCCTCTTGCCTCCGGATGAAAGGTCACACCCCCCTTTCATTTGAACACTTCTTCCGGAGGTAGAGGGGGTTGGGTACTGAGTTACCCTCCTCCCCTTTCCCTCTCTCTCAGTGCCGGTCCACTGCCGCCCCCTCTCTACCAGCGCTTGCCGTCAGTGTCTACGACATCCTACCTGTCTCATCGAATGCTGACAGTATCGGTATACCGCTGTCGGTTGGCTGCCGGCTGCAGGGGGGCCGCCGGCTCGCCAGCAATCCCACTGCCGGTACCAGTGTTGTGTCTCTTCGGTATCCTTGTTGGTATGCCGGTGCCGGTTGCTTGCCGGCTGTCGGAGCCGCCGGCTTGCCGGCGATCTGCCATCACCCTATAGTGTCACCCTCTCTCCCTGCCACATAGACTGATGGCTTAGAAGGGTCCTTCCTCGATGGAGATCTGCCAGTGCTGGTCGGGCTGCTGGCATGCCGCCGGGCTGCCGGAGACACCCACATGTACCTTTCAGTGGACAGTCACTCCTTCCTCCTGCCGGCCCAGTGCCGGCAGGGTTTATTGTGCAGCAATGGATAATAGCCAGTACTCTTATGGTATAGTATACCCTAAACTGAAAACTATTGTGTATAGTTGTACAGTAAAAAATCTTCCAGCATATTCTGTGCATCCATGTGCAGTCTCTTGCCGGGACCTAATCCGTTAAGGGGGATTAGCTTATCCCTCCTCCTTATCTGAATGATTTCAGCTTTCCCCTCCCACCGTTCCTAATTCTTTAGAGGAAGACTAAGCTTGGCTCATCCACCATGGATGTTCCTCTTCCTCCCAGGACACATACGGCCCACTCGAATTAGTTACAGTGTGGGGTCACGGCAATTGGCTAGGCGTGATACACAAGTATACGTCTTCCCTACCCTCCTTTCTAGCTTACCTATCCTAAGCTTATACATAATGGAATCTTATATTATAAGTTATTAAACTTTGTCCTAATCTAAGATTTAAGTAAGTCATGTTTGTATTGACTTTCAATTACTCATTTCCTCTTTCTTTTACAGGAGGAGTATGTGAAGTGTGAGAGCGCCTTCTGCGGTGTTCGTCGCCCTGACTTTTACGGCCACCGGGCGTGCCGATCCCACGCCGGCTGTTCAATCTCAAAGGGGAATCTTCGTTATTGGGTTCCGCAGGTCTGCACGGTATGCAAGAACCTGCTTGATGAGGCGTTTGACAACCCTCCGTTGGCGGAGGCTAGGGAAAATGCCCGAGAGAAACTGCGCAAGTGGGTGCGCGGGTTTCAGAAAAACGCCACGGGGCCCTATCTCCCAAACGAAAAGATGAGAGCCATGCTCTTTCCCAAGGTGTCTGCGGATGCTGTCATCCCCAAGGACGAGATCCCTTGCGTCCAACTGACGGTCGAATCGGATGTTTCGGCCGCTCTCCAAGAGTGCCACCTCGACGAGGTGGAAAGGATGTCGGATGTCTCCGACGACACTGAAAGGACCCTCATGGAGGGGGTCAGGAAGAAGAGGAGGATCTTGTGGAGACCCCTGATTCTGAGGGCGAGATCGCCCGTACACCCTCAGTGGTTTCCGTTGCGACTTCGGAGCCGGTCCCTTCTACGTCTGCCACTCCAATACCTTCCCTGGCAGGCTCCCAGGATACCTTCCAGGCTTTGGTGGCATTCCTGGATGAGAGGCTCCGCCAGGGGCAGGCAGACCTCAAGAAGGAGATACTGGGCTTGAAGAAACAACCCAAGGAGATCTCCGCCAAAGATCTCCCCCCCTGCTCAGTGACCAATCCCAGGAGGCATGCAAAATTCATGCCTATTACCACTGGACGCATCTTTATCAACGACATCAAGATACTATCTCGATATATAGCCCCATACGAGGATCCTCTAGTGGAGGTAACAGACATCATGTCTCTAGAATAGAAGTGATGGACTTAGAAATTCCTGTTCAGCCCATCAAATTTCCTCCGGAAGGCCCTCTACATGCTGAGACCCTTACAGGGAAAAGGGGCTCTGTTGGCTCCCAGGTAGGCTAAGAACACCCCGTTCCCTGTAATGAAGGAACTGAGGCTGAGGCTGGTCATAGTTATGCACCTAGGATTATCCAGGAGGTTCAGAATCATAATTGATTTATAATATAATTGAAACTTTGCAAAGATACAATGATTTCCTTTGTGTGTGTGAGAGAGAGAGAGAGAGAGAGAGAGAGAGAGAGAGAGAGAGAGAGAGAGAGAGAGAGAGAGAGAGAGAGAGAGAGAGAGAATGATAATGATAGTTTTAAATGTACTAAATGAAAAATATGACAAATTCGAAGATAATTTGTATTTTTCCTAACCATACAAACCTTAGCTATTTACAAAGGGTATTACTTTTAGCGCAGCTGAAATGACGAGCCAATAGTTTTTAACGAGGGTTAATTACCCCCGCGCTAGTTAGCGGGGGGTGGGGAAGGGTAGCTTGCTACCACTCCCCCCTCCACACACCGGTGACTTGCTTCACTTCACTTAGAGGTAGGACTTGACTTGGGGGTCAGGGATGGCGGGCACATATGTGTAAATAGCTAAGGTTTGTATGGTTAGGAAAAATACAAATTATCTTCGAATTTGTCATTTGTTCCGTAACCGAAATACAAACCACGCTATTTACAAAGGGTGACTTACCCCTTAGGAAGGGTGGAAAGTCCCCAGCCTTACTGACTTCGGCTTGCCCGGGGGCTCGATCCCTCAGTGAGCAGCACTAGAGAGAGGGAGCCCCTGTACCTCACAGGTTCCTAGCATAGCTAGGAACGAGTGGCCTACATAAGTAGTGTGAGGAGGAGAGTGTGACTCGTCCTATGAAGTTGACCTTGAGACCTTCAGATAGGAATTCTAGGATAGGACGTTCCCCATACCACCTCGTCAGGGTATGGGAGACGCAACAGTATTAAGCTTAATACTAGGAGCACAAAGAAGCATGGGTTACCTGCAGAGGTCGAGGTCAGCTATGCGAGGACCAGGATGCTGCTTCCCCAAGAGAGGGGAGAATGAAGAAAGAAGTAAGGGTCAGACATACTCTTTCATTCACACAGACTAAGACCGGGTAACAACGCCCTCAACCTACTGCTACTTGTCCAAAAAGGAGCCTGAGGTTAGACCAGCTGTTGTGCAGCCACCACAGGGCCGATAGAGAACGTATCGAGGCTCCTGTGGGTCACGTCTTGCAGGTAGTGGGCTGAGAAGGTCGTTTGACGCTTCCAGACCCCAGCTTGAAGTACCTGCGTCACAGAGAAGTTTCTCTTGAAGGCCAGGGATGTAGCAATACCCCTGACATCGTGGGCCCGAGGGCGACGTGACGGAGGAGGGTCAGGATTCAGGGCATGGTGGATAACCCTTCGAATCCAAGCAGAGATGGTGTTCCTGGTGACCCTCCTCTTTGTCCTGCCTGTGCTCACAAACAAAGCTCGCACATGAGGACGGACTGCAGCCGTTCTGTTCAAGTAGTACCTCAGACACCTCACTGGGCATAGTAGCAGCTGGTCTGGGTCGTTTGTTACAGAACGGAGACTCGCGATCCTGAAAGAGTCGAACCGAGGATCCGGCACTCCAGGATTCTGAGTTTTGGCCACAAACTCAGGGACGAACCTGAACGTTACCTCCCCCCCATTCCCTTGAATGGGCGATGTCGTACGAGAGACCATGAAGTTCACTAACTCGCTTGGCCGAGGCCAAGGCGAGTAGGAAAGCCGTCTTCCAAGACAGGTGGCGATCGGAGGCCTGGCGTAATGGCTCGAAGGGAGGTCTCTTGAGAGACCTGAGGACTCGAACCACGTTCCAAGGAGGGGGTATCACTTCCGACTGGGGGCAGGTAAGCTCATAGCTACGTATGAGTAAAGAGAGTTCTAGCGATGAAGAAATATCCACGCCCTTCAATCTGAAGGCCAAGCTTAAGGCTGAGCGATAGCCTTTCACTGCCGAGACAGAAAGGCGCATTTCTTCTCGCAGATACACAAGGAAGTCCGCTATTGCTGGAATAGTGGCATCGAGTGGAGAGATACCCCTTCCACAACACCAACCACAAAAGACTCTCCACTTCGCTTAGTAGACTCCCTCAGAGGACCTTCGCAGGTGCCGAGACATTCTCTCCGCAACCTGTTGCGAAAAGCCTCTCTCCGCGAGGAGACGCTGGATAGTCTCCAGGCGTGAAGCCGAAGCGAGGCTACGGCCCTGTGAGGGACACCGGAGTGGGGCTGTCTGAGAAGCTCGTGTCGTGGAGGAAGCTCCCTTGGGAGTTCCGTCAGGAGTTGAAGAAGGTCCGGAAACCATTCCGCGTGATGCCATAGCGGAGCTACTAGAGTCATGGAACAGTTGACCGATAGTCTGGTCCTGTTGAGCACCCTTCTCATCAGACAGAATGGTGGGAAGGCGTACACGTCGATGTTGTCCCACCGTTGCTGGAAAGCATCTTGCCAGAGTGCCTTGGGGTCCGGGACTGGTGAGCAGTACAGGGGCAGCTTGAAGTTCAAGGCTGTCGCGAACAAGTCCACCGTCGGGGAACCCCACAAAGTCAGGACTTTGTTGGCTATCTGAGGATCCAAAGACCACTCGGTACTCACTATCTGCGAAGCCCTGCTCAGACTGTCGGCGAGCACATTCCTCTTGTCAGGAATGAAGCGAGCTGATAGTGTTATCGAGTGGGTTTCGGTCCACCTCAGAGTCTCTACTGCAAGATGGGATAGCTGTTGCGAAAAAGTGCCTCCCTGCTTGTTGATATAAGCCACTACCGTGGTGTTGTCGCTCATCACCACCACGGAGTGACCCGCCAGGAACCGTTGGAACTGTTGAAGGGCCAGAAAGACGGCCTTCAATTCTAGCAGGTTGATGTGTAGGCACTTTTCTGATTCTGACCAAAGGCCTGAGGCCCTCTGGTTCAGAACGTGCGCCCCCCACCCTTCTTTTGACGCGTCCGAAAACAGAGTCAATTCCGGGGGGAGGACGAGAAGACTCACTCCCTTTCGCAGGTTCTCATCGGTCAGCCACCACCGCAAATCCGTCTGTTCCAGAGACCCCATTGGGATCAGAATGTCCGGGGAATCGGATCCTTGATTCCACCGGGACTTGAGCCGCCATTGAAGGGATCTCATCCTGAGGCGGCTGTTTGGAACCAGACGGGCCAGGGAGGATAGGTGGCCTAAGAGACGCAACCACAATTGGGCGGGGAGTTCTTTTCGCCTGAGCAAAGGTTCCGCCACCCTCCTCAGCCTTGCTATCCGGTCGTCTGATGGAAAGGCTTTGTGGA
The DNA here is from genome assembly GCF_036898095.1 of Palaemon carinicauda. Classification (NCBI taxonomy): domain Eukaryota; kingdom Metazoa; phylum Arthropoda; class Malacostraca; order Decapoda; family Palaemonidae; genus Palaemon; species Palaemon carinicauda. Next base: position 104,148,984 of record NC_090726.1, read on the forward strand.
GATTGGTGTCTATTAGCATGCCTAGATAAACCAGTCGTTGGGACGGCTGCAGAGAGGACTTCTCCAGGTTTACCACGATCCCCAGATCCTGGCAAAGATCTAGAAGCCTGTCTCGGTGTCGAAGAAGGGTCGACTCCGAGTCTGCTAGGATCAGCCAATCGTCTAGGTAACGAAGGAGACGAATGCCGTTCCTGTGCGCCCAAGTCGAAATCAGGGTGAACACTCTGGTGAACACCTGAGGAGCTGTGGAGAGACCGAAACACAGCACCTTGAACTGGTAGATCTTGTTGTCTAGGCAGAATCTCAGGTACTTCCTGGAAGACGGATGGATTGGGATCTGGAAGTACGCATCCTTTAGATCCAGTGTACACATGAAGTCTTGTGGTCTCACCGCAAGTCTGACCGTGTCTGCTGTCTCCATGCTGAACCGGGTTAGTTTGACAAACCTGTTCAGAGCCGAGAGATCGATGACGGGTCTCCAGCCTCCAGTAGCCTTCTTTACAAGAAAGAGTCGACTGAAGAAGCCTGGAGAGCCGTCCACGACCTCCTGGAGAGCACCCTTCTCGAACATGGTCTCGACTTCGGCCTGAAGGGCCAGCCCCTTTGCCGATCCCATGGCATAGGAGCTCAACGACACTGGATTCGCTGTCAGGGGAGGTTGAGATGACGTGAACGGGACGCGATAACCTTGGCCGATCACTGAGACCGTCCAAGCATCGGCCCCGTGATGTTGCCACCTGCGGACGCAACGCTGAAGACATCCCCCCACAGGTGGACACGCAGGGGGACTGCCACCCCTAGGGCTTGCGGCCGCCACCCCTAGAAGTCTTGCCTCCCCTGGAGGACTTACCGCCCCTCTTGACCTTGGCTGGAAAGGGCTGGGGCTTAGACACCACTTTCTTAGCTGCCGGTGCCTGTTTGGGAGCCTTACGAGGCTGTTGCTGCTGTTGTGGCGGGGCTGGAGGCTTATAGGGCCGAGTTGTAAGGGCCCTGTGGAGGAGGGAGTCCGTGCTGGATTTCCTCCACCTCTCAGCCGTTCGCTCCAAGTCTTGAGGCTCAAACAGGCTCTCCCCCAGGAGGGAGGCATGTCGGAGCCTACACACATCTACGGCGGGGACCTTCGGATGGAATCTCTCGGACACAGCATCGCGACGCTTCAACACCGAGTTGGCCCACAGGGTGGTAACCTGGTGCGCCAAAAACTCGATGGAGCGGGTGCACGAGAGCAAGAAGGTCTCTAGGGCCTTCCTATTGGTCTCCTTGGACAAGTCCTCCGATCGCAATAGGATGCCCAGAGATCCTAACCAGAAATCAAGCCACGAAGTGGCCTGCATGGCACACTTAGCGACCTTCTCGTGGTTAAGGATCTCTGCCGCCGAGAACGACACCTGCCGGGCAGAGAGTTTCTCCAAGGGAACTCCCTTCGCCAGCTCCTCCACAGAGTGATGGAGAGGAAGAGCGAGGTTGTGCTCACCCAGGATCTCGAAATACCTCCTCTGCTGAAGGCGAGGAGGGATGAGTTTGTTCCCGGCAGTGGAACGACTGGAGGAGGCAAGAAGTGCGAGCTGAGCATTGGCCCTAGCTCTGGCACTCTTCAGCCCCCGAGACCAGGGCAGAGCTGCACTGGTCTTAGGGGCCTTCCGAACGTCAAACACTTCATCCAGAATCGTGTCTTTGCCTTCACGGGGGGGGGGGGATGACTGGATCCGTAAGACTGTTAAGTTGCCTTATCAGGATTAGGACCAGCCAGAAGGCATGTTCGGACTCTTGCTGTTCTCCTTCCTGCGGGCTGGCAGCTAAGTCTCCTGCCCCAGGAATCTCTTCCTGGGGTGATACGTGGACATTCCCCTGGGTAGTCGTGGGTTCCTGACGAATCCTTGCAGAGGATTTAGGGATGGTCTTGGAATCCTTGGGTTCCCTCCTGGGAGGGATACAGGATCCCAACAACGAGCTTCGAGGGGCCCCTTCCTCACGAGACGATTCTCCTGCCTGAAGCGAAGTCTCCCCCCCTGGTGCCGAGGGGAAGACTACCGCCCCACTGGACTCACCTGAGGACGGAAAGGCCTCGTCCACGGGAGAAGGAGAGAGTACTCGTGCAGGAGAGGGGACCCTCGAGACCGACCTCTTGGGAACCAACTTCGCACTGGGGGAAGTCACCACGAAGTCCACTCCTCTCTTTCTCTTCAGCGTAGGAGAGACAGCCGCTGGTTTGTTACCCTGGCCGGCGAGTGCTGGTTTCATAACCCTCACTAACGCCCGTGCCAGCGGACCAAACCAAGTCTGCTGCTCAAAGGAGACAGAGTCCGAAATCCTCGCTAAGGTGAAAGGGATCGGGCGATCCTTTGGAGTGGACACGACGGTACCTGCCTGAAAAGAAGGTGGGGAAGAATGGTGTACTGACCTGTCTTCGTCCTGCAATACCAACCTGTGCTTGGATGGAGGTGATCCCGACTGCCGTCTAGGAGCACGCGTCCCTGCTGCTACCACCGGCTGTGGAATTCGCCGCGAACTATGGTCGCGCGAGGGCGAACGGTCGCGCAAAGGCGAATGGTCGCGCGGGTGATCGCGCGGGCGCGCAGGCGAGCGGTCGCGCGGGCGCGCAGGCGAGTGGGCGTGAGGGTGGGCAGGTAAATGAACACGTGTCCGGGGCGACGAACGCAAGCGATGGCGCGACGGCGAGGGATCGTGCTGCCGCGTAGGTGAAGAAGATCGCTGGCGATAATGACCGCGTGATGGTAAGCGATGGCGAGCAGCATGTGTAGGTGAATGATCGCGTGATAGGGTGCGATGGTGATCAGCATCCGCAAGAGGGCGATCGTTCAGGGTTGTGCGATGAGGAGCAGCATGCGTAAGCGGGCGATCGTGCAGGGTTGTGCGATGGCGAGCAGCATGCGCAGGTGAATGATCGCGTGAAAGGGTGCGATGGTGATCAGCATCCGCAGGAGGGCGATCGTTCAGGGTTGTGCGATGAGGAGCAGCATGCGTAAGCGGGCGATCGTGCAGGGTTGTGCGATGGCGAGCAGCATGCGCAGGTGAATGATCGCGTGAAAGGGTGCGATGGTGATCAGCATCCGCAGGAGGGCGATCGTTCAGGGTTGTGCGATGAGGAGCACCATGCGTAAGCGGGCGATCGTGCAGGGTTGTGCGATGGCGAGCAGCATGCGCAGGTGAATGATCGCGTCAAAGGGTGCGATGGTGATCAGCATCCGCAGGAGGGCGATCGTTCAGGGTAGTGGGATGAGGAGCAGCATGCGTAAGCGGGCGATCATGCAGGGTCGTGCGATGGCGAGCAGCATGTGTAGGTGATCGCTGGCGAGCAGAAGGTCGACGCGTGTCCTGTGAGAGGACAGGTGGTGCGGCGCGTTCACGAGCAGGAACGGGAAGATCGCTGGCGCGTTGGCGAACATGTGTTTCTGACACACGCGCAGCACGATGTTGCGTAGCCACAGGACCAGGTGGATGGTGAGCAGGGAGTTCAGCAGGAACTAAATGGTGGTCAGAGACCGCAGGGCGATGGTCTTCAAATGAGCGCTGACGCTCGGAAGAGAGCTGACGAGCAGGAGAGCGCTGGCGAGGGGGGCGAACATCAGGAGAGAGCCGACGAGCAGGAGATCGTCGACGAGCAGGAGAGCGCTTGTGCGCTAGCGCTGCTCGCGTAAGGGAAGAATCCCTTAGCCCCGAAGGGACCGTTGCCCGTCGGGTGACGAGTTCTCCAGAAGGCGAAGATCCGGCAGGAGATGGTGAGCGGTCTGCAGAGAGGTTCAAGGAGGGCAGAGCAGTCGGTTGAGGCTGACGAGGAGAGTCCCCCCCGGAGGACGAAGACCCAAAAAGGCGCCTCTTAGTCCCCCTGTAAGGGGAAGGGAGGCCCTTGTGGCGTAGAGGGCGGTGAGCCTTACGGCGAAGGCGGCCTCGGGGGAGATCATCGGGACCATCGGTCCTCCGAAGGGGAGTCTCCGTCAAAACACTTCCCTCAGAAGGAAGCTGGGCAGCAGTCGAGACCGAAGGACTCACTTCCCCCTTCGAAGGATGCTCGGAAGGAGGAGGAGAGCCTAGAGCACCATCACCAGCAACAGCACCTGCGTCGGAAGGCCCAGCCACGTCGGAGGCCTCTGTCACCACGACGTCGACAATAGACAGAGGGTCTACCTCCGCTACCACCGGCGACTGTTTAACAGCGGCCCCCAATGAGACAAGGTCAATAAGAGCGACCCTGGAGGGCAAGCCCTTAAGCCCCAGGGACGACCAAATCTGTAAAAGATCATCACTGGTTAAGGCATTATTATCAATAACCTCCCCCGGAGGAGGAGGGGGAACCGCCTCGCTATGGGAGGCGACGCCCTCTCCCCCCACCGAAGGTAGGGAAACAGAACAAGGGCCTGCGCTCCCACTCGGACGACTCTCCTTAGGAGGCGGACGAAGGGGAGCTTCGGAGGAGGTTTGGGCGGCGGAAGAAGAGTCCCGAGAACCTTCCTCCTTCAAGGCTAACCCAGGAGGAGAACGGTCTCTCTTGGACTTCTTCTTACGCCGACGGCCAAACCTCTCCCACTGGGAGGCAGACCACTCCCTGCACATGTTATCCTGGTCGCACCGTCGGCCCCGATATTGAGGGCAGAGGGTGTGAGGATCCGTAATCACGTCCGACATTAAAGTCCCACAAGGACGGCCGGCAACTCCAGGGCATGTACGCATAATAAATAAAAGAAAATAACTGAAGGTCAACTTCCAACCATTCACACAAGCTGAAAAGAAATAGAAGAAAATTAAAGGCTGTCACGAAGGCGATGAACAGACACGTCTGATCACCGCCGAGCCAAAAGTGAAGTGGAGCAAGTCACCGGTGTGTGGAGGGGGGAGGGGTAGCAAGCCACCCTTCCCCACCCCCCGCTAACTAGCGCGGGGGTAATTAACCCTCGTTAAAAACTATTGGCTCGTCATTTCAGCTGCGCTAAAAGTAATACCCTTTGTAAATAGCGTGGTTTGTATTTCGGTTACGGAACAAATGATAGGTTACAACACAGTGGTTATGTAATATTAACTTTATAGATGTTTTGAATAAGTTAGGAAATAGTATAAAAAATACTTTGTTACTATACTCGTACACACATATTTTTGAGAGCGGCAGCTGGACATCAGTTGATCTGATCACAGCCAAAAAAAAAAAAAAAAAAAAAAGTCAGTAATACTAGATTGTTAAAACACACTCGAAATTTAAAACAAAAGTACATAAATGTTTTCTTAAAGAACAATCAACTATTTAAATACTAGCAATTTTCTTAATGCAATGGTGTTTCCTAAAAATTAGTGGTTTGCTGACGAAATTGGATGCCGTATTTTAAGCTAGGATTGAAATAGGTTTATATACCGTATATTTTTTTCTTTTTTTGTGATGTGTTTAATTGACACTTTTTTAAGGAAACCAAATCTACATGTAAGTATTGTATAACACGAGAGAGAGAGAGAGAGAGAGAGAGAGAGAGAGAGAGAGAGAGAGAGAGAGAGAGATAATCAGCTGTTGTAAAACGAATGCCGTGTTTTTTGTTTCTTGTATCACCTGAAGCAAGGAATTGCTCACCACAAGTATCAATAGTCATACTATTTTCATTCTTAAGCTCAGTAAGGAGAGAGAGAGAGAGAGAGAGAGAGAGAGAGAGAGAGAGAGAGAGAGAGAGAGAGAGAGAGAGAGAGAGAGAATCAGCTGTTATAATGGAATGCCGTGTCTTTTGTTTGTTTCTTGTATCATATGAAGCAAGGAATTTCTCACCACAAGTATCAATAGTCATACTAATTTCATTCTTAAGCTCAGGAAGGAGAGAGAGAGAGATAATCAGCTGTTGTAATCGAATGAGGTGTTTTTTGTTTCTTGTATCACCTGAAGCAAGGAATTGTTCACCACAACTATCAATAGTCATACTATTTTCATTCTTAAGCTTTGAGAGAGAGAGAGAGAGAGAGAGAGAGAGAGAGAGAGAGAGAGAGAGAGAGAGAGAGAGAGAGAGAGAGAGAGAGAGGTTTTTATATACTGTTTACAGTACTATACAAAAAGAAAGCTTTGTAAAGCAAATCTATACTGTTTAAAATACATAACAGGAAATATTGCAGACTCATTACCGAAAGTTAGGCTATTCACTGCCAATAAACGAACCCAGCCTACGTGTGAATACCTTGAACACCCACAAGGAAAAAATAAAACTTTTATGTATACCGTACAAAATGAAAAAAAGCTTTAATATACCATAATTAACACAAACATTAAAATTATCGAAAGGTTAGAGAAAGATGAAAATTACCGAAAACGTAACCACAACTCTGTTTACATTTTGTCAGCTGGAATTTCATAGTCGAAAGTTGATTCCATTGTTATGGAATTTTTCCTTAAATAGGCTATTTATTATAAAATTATGTCGATAAAATGTAAGGTAAATATCATTTGGTTACATCTATCATTAGACATCGTACTTAGGGCTTCCAATATACTTGAAAAGACAATAGATGTTATACATTTTGTGATGCTTTACTTGCTGGCTTTGAACAGCTTCGCAGATACAGAAAATCTAATTTTGAAAACTAGCGACCCCATAAATGGGGAACCACATAATTCTGGACCGTACTGTACCTGACATAATAAAACAATCCCTGCACACTGAATTGTTAAATCACACCATCCAGTTAAAAGTGTGTGAAATACCTTCATACCTGGTCCTTTAGGAATACCATGGTCAATCAGCGCTGGCCTTGAATGCCTTTCACAAGGTCCTAAATAATGTATATGAACATGTTTGATGTGGAACTCTGGTTGGAAAGCCTCCTTGATTTCACGGGTCATTTCATGCCCATCACCAGCCAAAACCACCTGAAAGAAAAGAATTTGTAAGGAAATTTACAAAAATTGAAATTGTCTACATGTTGATAACTTTTACGTTACCCAATGTAATAAGTTAGATTTTTACATATCTACAAAACTAGCATATGACAATAAACTGGAAAGCCACCCAACACCAACCCACTTTATTTGCTGTTGTGGTCATCGTAGCTATTTCTGTGCATCACCAGACTTTGAACAGCTTCACAGATAGAGAAAATTTATTATTGAAAACTGGCGACCACATATATGGGGAATCGCATAATTTGGGACCATACTGTACCAACCGTGTGTCACACGATCGTACATAGTAACAACATTTCATTTTGTGTATATATTATGCTTGTATCTTCGCTCTTCCCTCGCACTTAAAAGAACCTGAATAAACATGCCTGTTTTCTCACCGTTAACTGTTAATGGTGAGAAAAATAGGCATGTTTATTCAGGTTCTTTATAGTGCGAGGGAAGAGCGAAGATACAAGCATAATATATACACAAATGAAATGTGTGACACACGGTTGGTACAATACTGTATAAAGTTAATATATAGAGTAAAAGATGTGAGATTGGAAGTATGTTTAGGAATAGAAGGATGGATATACAGTATTGGCTTTGTGTAAGAAAGATAAAAGGGAAAGGTGAAGTGATGTTTTGTGAAATATCGGGTAGGGTGTCTGGGATTGAAAGTGGCTTTATTGCTAAGTGAATGGATGACAGGTAAAGTAATGGAATGGAAGAAGATATCATCTAGGTTAATGTGGCTAAGGGTTAGATTGGGTAGGGAATGTTAGGCTTTTGTCAGTGCGTATGAGCCAGGTGAAGAAGAGCTGAATGAGTTCTGGAATGAATTAACACAGGTGTGTAGAAGGACTGGGTAGAAGGAATTATGTAGTTCTCATGGGTGACTTAAATGCTAGAGTGGGCGCTGGAGGGGTAGAAGGTGTCATTGGGAAGTATGGCCTACCAGGTGAAAATGAGAGTGGCGAAAGGTTGGTAGATTTGTGTGTTGAGCAAGAGATGGTGATAAGTTCTAGCTTTTTCAAAAAGAAAGATAAAAAACAAGTATACGTGGGTAAGAGTGGCAAATGGAAGAGTGGTAGAAGGGGCGTTAATGGATTATGCGTTAAGTAAAAGAATGTTTGGAAGATTGAAAGACGTGCACGTGTTTAGTGGTATAGCTAACAGTATGTCTGATCATTTTTTGGTGGAAGGAAAATTAGTTGTAGAAAAAGAGTGGGGGAATAGAGTAGGTGGATGTAAAAGGGAGCTAGTGAGGGTTGAAGAGCTAATAAAACTGGGGGTAAAAAGTAAATATCAAGAAAAGTTGAAAATGACATATGACGAAGTGAAAGTAAGAGAAACTGGTAATTTAGAGGAGGAATGAAAGTTAGTAAAAGAAAATTTTGTTGTGATTGCAAGTGATGTGTGTGGCAAGAAGTTTGTTGGAGGTAGCATGAGGAAGGGCAGTGAATGGTGGAGTGAAGGTAAAAGTGGAAGAGAACAAGAGGGCTTTTGAAGAATGGCTGCAGAGTAATAGTGTAGAGAAGTATGAAAGATATAGAGAAAAATGTGGAAGTAAAGTGCAAGGTAAGTGAGGCAAAGAGGGCAGCTGACCTGAGGTGGGGTCAGGGATTGGGTCATTCATATGAAGAGAATAAGAAGAAGTTTTGGAAAGAAGTAAAGATAGTAAGGAAGGCTGGCTCAAGAATTGAAGAGACAGTGAAAGATGGAAATGGAAGGTTGTTAAAAGGAGAGGAGGCAAGGAAAAGGTGGGCAGAGTATTTTGAAAGTTTACTGAATGTTGAGGATAATAAGGAGGCAGATATAATTGCTGTTGCAGGTGTTGAGGTGCCGGTGATGGGAGATGAGAATGAGAGAGAGATTACAAGAGAGGAAGTGAGGAGAGTACTAGATGAAACGGGAGTAGGAAAAGCATCTGGTATGGATGGAGTGAGAGCTGAGATGTTGAGGGAAAGGGGTGTGACTGTACTTGAATGGTTGGTGAGATTGTTTAATATGTGATGTGTGTTGTCAATGGTACCAGTAGATTGGGTTTGTGCGTGTATTGTACCACTATACAAGGGTAAGGGAGATGTGCATGAGTGTTGTAATTCAAGGGGTATTATTTTGTTGATTGTAGTTGGAAAAGTGTATGGTAGAGTACTGATTAATATGATTAAGGATAAAACAGAGAATGCAATCTTAGAAGTACAGGGTGGCTTTAGAAGAAGTAGGGGTTGTATGAATCAGAATTTTACAGTTAGGCAGATATGCAAAAAATATTTAGTAAAAGGTAAGGATGTGTATGTTGCGTTTATGGATCTGCAGAAAGCGTATGATAGAGGTGATCGGGAAGCAATGTGGTATGTGATGAGGTTATATGGAGTTGGTGGAAGGTTGTTGCAAGCAGTGAAAAGTTTCTACAAAGGTAGTAAAGCATGTGTTAAGATAGGAAATGAAGTGAGCGATTGGTTTCCGGTGAGAGTGGGACTGAGACAGGGATGTGTGATGTCACTGTGGTTGTTTAACTTGTATGTTGATGGAGTGGTGAGAGAGGTGAATGCTCGAGTGCTTGGACGAGGATTGAAACTGGTAGACGAGAATGACCATGAATGGGAGGTAAATCAGTTGTTGTTTGCGGATGATACTGTACTGGCTGCAGACGCGGAAGAGAAGCTTAGCCGATTAGTGACAGAATTTGGAAGTGTGCGCGAGAGAATGAAGTTGAGAGTTAATGTGGGTAAGAGTAAGGTTATGAGATGTATGAGAAGGAAAGGAGGTGCGAGGTTGAATGTCATGCTGAATGGAGAGTTACTTGAGGAGGTGGATCAGTTTAAGTACTTGGGGTCTGTTGCTGCAAATGGTGGAGTGGAAGCAGATGTACATCATGGAGTGAATGAAGGATGCAAAGTGTTGGGAGCAGTTAAGGGAGTAGTAAAAAATAGAGGGTTGGGGATGAATATAAAGAGAGTTCTGTATGAGAAAGTGATTGTACCAACTGTGATGTATGGATCGGAGTTGTGGGGAATGACCGTGACAGAGAGACAGAAATTCAATGTGTTTGAGATGAAGTGTCTAAGGAGTATGGCTGGTGTATCTCGAGTAGATAGGGTTAGGAACGAAATGGTGAGAGTGAGAACGGGTGTAAGAAATGAGTTAGCAGCTAGAGTGGATATGAATGTGTTGAGGTGTTTTGGCCATGTTGAGAGAATGGAAAATGGCTGTTTGCTTAAGAAGGTGATGAATGCAAGAGTTGATGGGAGAAGCACCAGAGGAAGGCCAAGGTTTGGGTGGATGGATGGGGAAGCTCTGGGTGATAGGAGGATAGATGTGAGAGAGGCAAGAGAGCGTGCTAGAAATAGGAATGAATGGCGAGTGATTGTGACGCACTTCCGGTAGGCCCTGCTGCTTCATCCGGTGCCTTGGATGACCACGGAGGTAGCTGCAGTAGGGGATTCAGCATTATGAAGCTACATTTGTGGTGGATAATGTGGGAGAGTGGGCTGTGCCACCCTAGCAGTACCAGTCAAACTCGATTGAGTCCCTTGTCAGGCTGGGAGGAACATAGAGAGGAGATGTCCCCTTTTTTGTTTCATTTGTTTGATGTCGGCTACCCCCCAAAAAATTGGGTTAAGTCCCTTGGTATACAGTATGTATGTAAGTAGTATGTATTATAAACTATCATAATATTCATATAATACATTTATAGCTCTCATTACAGTATTAACACACACTATCTGTGTGTGTGTGTGTAACAAATGATATCTTGCTTTCTTTGTTCTTTGCAATGTCTCAATTGAATACTGACGGAGCTGTAATAAATAATTTCTTAAGCTTTATAATCAACAACCACATAGCTAAAAACTATAAAATAACATGCATTGGCAATAAGGATGAAACTCCAGTTAACATTATGCAATTCAACAGTACAAGCAAATAAAATATGAGAGAAGTATTTCAAATAAAACTGTTGAAATTGGAATGTTAATTGGAAAACGTTGGATCAAGTAATAATTATTTCTTTTGGCAAATAGATATATCCTTTGGTAGTATGCCTTAATAATAATCAAGTTGATCCGAAAATTTGGAATGACAACAGACTATGCAGTGTTGATCAGCTGATTTGAATGTGGAAAATGCACAAGATTTTACATACATACAAATACCAAGGCACTTCCCCCAATTTTGGGGGGTAGCCGACATGAACAAATGAAACAAAACAAAAAGGGGACCTCTACTCTCTACGTTCCTCCCAGCCTGACAATGGACTCAACCGAGTTCAGCTGGTACTGCTGGGGTGCCACAGCCCACCCTCCCCCGTTATCCACCACTGATGAAGCTTCATAATGCTGAATCCCATACTGCTGTTACCTCCGCGGTCATCTAAGGCACTGGAGGAAGCAGCAGGGCCTATCGGAACTGCGTCACAATCGCTCGCCATTCTTTCCTATTTCTAGCATGCTCTCTTGCCTCTCTGACATCTATCCTCCTATCACCCAGAGCTTTCTTCACTCCATCCATCCACCCAAACCTTGGCCTTCCTCTTGTACTTCTCCCATCAACTCTTGCATTCATCACCTTCTTTAGCAAACAGCCATTTTCCATTCTCTCAACATGGCCAAACCACCTCAACACATTCATATCCACTCTAGCTGCTAACTCATTTCTTACACCCGTTCTCACCCTCACCACTTCATTCCTAATCCTATCTACTTGTGACACACCAGCCATACTCCTTAGACACTTCATCTCAAACACATTCAATTTCCGTCTCTCCATCACTTTCATTCCCCACAACTCTGATCCATACATCACAGTTGGTACAATCACTTTCTCATATAGAACTCTCTTTACATTCACGCCCAACCCTCTATTTTTTTACTACTACGAGATTTTACCTATCTCAAAATCTGTATATATATATATATATATATATATATATATATATATATATATATATATATATTAATATATATATATATATATATATATATATATTAATATAATATATATATATATATATATATATATATATATATATATATATATATATATATATATATATATATATATATATATATATATATATATATATATATAATATATATATATATATATATATATATATATATATATATATATATATATATATATATATACATACTGTATATATAAATATACATATACATATATATACACACACACACACACATATATATATATATATATATATATATATATATATATATACATATAACAGATTTTGATATAGGTAAAATCTATTTTTGGATGAGATAGTCATGTTGTCCTGATGGAACTTCTTCATTGGGATCTTCTACTTGGGATATTTGTGCGAGGGATACAAAAGAGAAATTATATCTTAGAGGCACCAAAATAGTTCTAACCTCTGGAGCAAATATCCCGAGAGATATCGTGTATAAATCACGGACACGTTAATAACAAACCATGACTATCCATCCCCGAATAGAGTTAACCTTGTCTCAAAGGATAAGGATAGAGGGAAGCGAGCCGTTACAACTCCCGATCTCAATATGCTACAACTAACACGTTTCCTGTTGAACTATTCCAGGAGCAGCCATCGTTTGACGCAAGGTCCCACACTAAGAATTGGGAGGGGATGGAAAGTAATGGACGGGCCATCAGGACGACATGGCTATCTCACCCAAAAATAGATTTATTCTATGTCAAATTCCGTTTTTTTTGGCTCGAGCCATGTCGTCTTCATGGAAGTGTACCAGAGAATTATTATTCTCAGTTTTGGCCAGGAAAGTTTCAACCCTTTACACCCCATAGACATAATCACATTACCTGTAGCATTGATACTATGGTACTTGGCTATGGAGCGAGCAATATGTTTGTAAAAAGTAGGAGCTAAAGAAATCAACGTCACAGTCCCACTCACTGTGGAGAAGATCTTTGTCTCGAGAAGATGAAAAGACTGAAGTCTATAAAAGGAGGGTTAAAAATTGAGGTACATTACTTTTATTTTTTTACAGTAGGTCCAATGAAAGGAAATGCTAAAAGGAACAGCAGTCTTTTATTGTTTCCAATATATGCATAAATGTAACAGTAATCAATTGTAACATTATATGCAGTAGATATATACAGAAAACCAGAGGTTTCCGACCCCAAAATTATGTAACAGTAATAAAATAGTAACACATGATATGCAAGGAAAAATATTCCCTTTGACTCTTTATAATATTGAATAGTACATTGAAAAGAGCAAGATTAGTCCCCTTGCACAATGTGGACTGAGAAGTCCCAACCATACAGTCTATAAGAGTCCATACACAACACTCAAGAAGCTGGTTTAATCACACTACCAGCAGCCGCCACCAAGAGTTTAATCTCTTCGAACTGACATAGGTAATATTTGAAGAACACTCTTGAAGATTTTTATACAGTGTAAGCCTGTAAGCCTGCAAAGGACATAGATTGGAAAAAAATTTAAGAGGCAACTTTTCTAGGGTCTGATCCACTAGAATACTTTCCGGGGCAGCCTTTCTGATGAAGTAGCTGAATTTGGACCTTAGCTGTTTCGGAGAAAGGTTAGATCCTGTCGACTCCCCTTTTAAAGGTTGACTGCCTTTAAAGGTCCGGCTCTTAGATGGGTAGGCTTTAAGGCTCTCCACAGGACACAGAGAAGGGTCCTCCTATAGTGAAACAATTTTCCAGGGCCCCAGCGTTTCGTGGGAAGTTCGTTTTCTGCCAAGAATGCAGGATTTGGATAAAGGCGTACCTCTCCCGAATCCGTGAATTCAACGTGGCCACCATCCCTTGAAAGTGCCACAATCTCACTGACTTTAGCACTAGAAGCCATAGCAAGCAAAAAAATAGACTTTTGAGTATGACCACTCAAAGAGGCAGAGGTGTTATCTATAGAAGAGGCAAAGTGCAAGACATTATCCAACGACCATGAAATAGCCTTGGAAGAAGAATTTGGTTTCAGTTTAACACAAGCCTTCGGGATCTTATTGAATAGCTCGTTACCGAGTTTGATATCAAAAGCATACGCGATCGGTCTAGTTAGTGCCGACTTACATGAAGCAATAGTTGTAGAGGCTAGACCTTGATCGTGTAGTGAAATGAAGAAATAAATACAGAAGTCCATAGAAATCGAAGTGGGCTAATGACTTTTCATGCACCTAACAAATTTTATCCAGGAAGACAAATGTTCTCGTTTTGTGGTGTTGGTCTTGTACTCTTCTATGAATTCAATTCGAAATTGCAACTCCGAATTTTCTTTGAGCCGCGAGGGCAAAAAAATAATTAGCTGAAGGGTTTTTGTTATCAAAGAGGAAGCAAAGACAGTTGTCTGTTGAACAGCGTAGGACAGCACTGGAGATGGTAGAGGGATCTGGAAGGGTATGTGTCCAGAACAATAGGCTACCAGTTGCTCTTGGGGCACTTGGGAGCCAACAGAACTAATGTTCCCTTGAAAGTCCGGAGTTTGTTCAGTACTTTCAGTAGGAGGTTGAATGGAGGAAAAAGGTAGATGAGACCACTGGTTCCAATCCAGAGACATCGCATCTATTTCAATCGCATCCGGGTCCAAGTTTGGTGCTACATATCGGGGAAGTTTTTTTTTTTTTTTTGTTGAAGCTCGTCGCAGAGAGATAGATTTGCAGTCCCAGAACTTGCTCTAGAATGAAACAGAATGATTTTATGTCCAGCGACCATTCTGTTTTCTGAGGCCATCACACTGCGAACATCTTCAAGACTTCAAGATGAAATGCTGAAAGATGCCACTTCCTCCTATTTACTAAAGAGTGTAACTAGGATTACATGGTTGATAAGAGGAGATCTGGAGCCCTGTCTGTTGACAAAGTGCACTATTGTGTTGTTGTCGATGACCAATTTGATGTGTGATTTCGTCTTTGGGCACAGTTTCTCCAGAGTCAGAAACACTGCCATAGCCTCCATAACACTGATGTGAAACTTCTGAAATGCGATCGAACTGACCTTGCACTTTCTTGGAAGAGGAGTGCCCTCCCCAACCTTGTTCTGATGCATCTATGTGAATAGTAATGGAAAGAGGAAGGTACTGAAGAGGGACGTCATTCGATAGACTCTTGGCAGTGGACCACAGCCTGAGCTGCTTCCGCAGTAAGGCCGGGATTTTGTGACGAAAATCTCTTCGAGCATTGGATGCCTTTCCTCTCCAGACTCTGTTGGCATCTTTGAGCCTTGCTTTCTGGATTGGGTCTGTCACAGCAGCGAACTGTATCGACCCAAAGACCCCTTCCTGTTGTCGTCTGGTGAGTACTTTTGAATGAAGTAGGCACCTGACTGAGTTTGATATTTCCTTTCTCTTGTCTTGTAGTAGAGAGAGAGGGTGTGTGACTGTATGTTCCAGTGATGACCTAGCCACTAGAATTTCTGAGCTGGAGATAGCACGGACTTCGAGGTTGATTTGTTAGCCCAGAGATTGTAGGAAGTTCATGACTTCTTAGGCTGTTTGAAGACATTCCAACTTCGTTACAGCCCAGACTAACCAGTCGTCCAGGTACACCATTACCTGAAGGCCTCTGTTCCGAAGTTGTTGGACATTGGCATTAACTAGTTGCGTGAAAATCCTTGGAGCTATACTTAGCCCGAAAGTCATAGCATTGAATATGTAAGCCTTTCTTGCCAGTCTGAAACCAAGGTAGACGGAGGAGTGCCAACCTATTGGAGTATGCCAATAGGCATCTGTAAGGCCTATGGAGACTGTGTAGGCCACCTGGGGTAGTAGGGTCTGTAATTGCGAGATAGTCAGCATCTGGAACTTGTCATTCAGAATGAATTTGTTTAGTGGGGACAAGTCCAGGATAGTTCGAAGAGTGTTAGAACCTTTCTTTGGTAGGCAGAATAGCCACCCATGAAACTTCATGAATTTTGTGCAACAGATGACTCCCTTCCGGAGAAGGTTTCAAACGTAATCCTCTAAAAACGGGCTAGTGGGTTGAAAGAACCTCTTGACCTGTGGTGGTTCCTTGTCTCCATTTCCAGCTAAGCCCTTTCGAGACTATGCTGTTAGCCCAGGGATCAAACTCGCATTGATCCCTGAACAGGTGAAGTCGTTCCCCTAGCGAAAGCTCCTCATTGTTGTTGCAAAGGACCTGCAACTTTAGAAGTCTTGTCTCTACTTCCTCGGCCTCTAGTTCAACCGCTTCTTTTAGACCTTCTCCTGTTACTTGAACCCTTCCTATGAGCTTTGGCAGGGTGAAAGGTGGTGTGGTAGCTCTCTCGTACACCGGGTTGAAGGCTTGAGACTGTGAAATGCACTGCTGGGGGACCGTGTACATTGTCAGAAATGACGGCAACTAAGGCTCTCGCGACAGGAAGAGATTTCCTTCCTTTTAAGTGAATACTGCGCGGAAGCGATGGAAGCAAGGAAAATCACAAGACAAGAAGTAAAAGAATGAATGAATAATTCGAAGTTCTCTGACATCCTGACATCGAAGGTCATTGATGCCGATATTGTTCATCATAAATATTAAAAGAATATTCAATCAAAATAAAAAAATAAATGTTATAGAAGTTAATAGCTTTAAGAAGATCTGCTTCTGATATAAATTTAAAAACACCACTAGCATTGTACGACATCATATCCAAGGATCTTGGCAAGGATGAACCTACCATCCTCACCCAGAGCCTCAAACCGATATCTATTTCTTTCTGTGGTATAAGTGGGGCATTCAGTCAACAAATGCCTCACTGTCAAGGGTATCAAACAGTCGTCGCAATATGGTTGGTATTGGCCAGCCAGAAGAAACTTGTGTGTTATCAGTGTGACCAATGTGTGACAACAAAGAGTAGTATCCCATTTTCGGGGGCATCCCATTATACCTCCAAGGGGATATAACAATCGCAATCTCTCTCATCTTATTTTCACTTAAACTATCCAAATGCTTTTGCCAACTGTTATAAAAAGAATTCTTAATTGCTGGTAAAAAATCATTACAGAGAATGGGATACCTTCTTGGTAGCAACTCGGCTGCAGCATTCTTTGCCAGTGAATATTTGCCTCTACATTTCCACACACTCTTACGTCTGCTGGAACCCAGCAAAATCGAACTGTTATAACTTTTAGGCCAATGCTTAAAAGCCACTCTAAAATCTTTAAAACTAAAGATTTACTAAAATTAAAACCTTATAAATCTTGAAGGACACTTCTTGAATCACTATAAATGGTAAAAGTGTCCTCCTCTTTTAACGCTATTTTCTCAGTAGCGGTTAGTATGCCATATAATTCAGCAGTGAATATGGAAGATATAGGAGGAAGTGCACCTCTATAGTTGAAAGAACTACTATATACTCCAAATCCAACGCCAGCATCAGATTTGGAGCCATCAGTATAATGTATAAGTTGATTCCCTATGTTCTTGCACATGTTCCATAGAGAGAGACTTAGCTTCTAATTCATTTTTTTTTACAAAATATTTACGAAAAGATATCTATGATAATTTCCACGGAGGGGTTGATAATATCTTAAATGGAAGCACCTTACCTCTAATTATATACTGTTTAGTAATTGTTTTACCTGAAAACCATAAGGTTGAGGAGATTTTGAGTGCAACTCAAGAGAGTCAGTCAGTCCTTGTAACCTAAACCAATACCGAATAATGGAAGACATTCTGTAATGGTCTAGAGGTAACTCTTGGGATAGGTGAGGTTCTAAATGCTCCTGTGGACAATCTAATACCAGCATGATGTAATGAATCTAATATCTTTAATCACCTTGGGGGGGGGGGGACTGGGGAGTACATTTCACACCCATAACTAATTTTGGAAAAAATTAAGGCCTTGTATAACTTTCAATTAGTTTTAGGGTCTGCCCCCATGATGTATGGGACAATACTTCTGAAAGATTCAGACCCTCAAGACATTTATCTTTCAACACCTTCAAGTGAGGAACCCATGTTAGCCTAGAATCGAAAATCAATCCTAAAAATTTAGCTTCATCTACACATGGGATCCGTTGACCTTTCATGTATATATCTGGATCTGGATATAATCCCAGGATACAACAGAAATGGACAATAGTAGTTTTACTTGTTGAAAACTTTAACCCATTCATAACAGCCCACTGAATAATTTTATCAATTGCGAGTTGTAGTTTTCTCTCAACCATTCTCATTCTAGCTCCAGCAAATGATATGGAAATATCCAGAAATAACATTGAGAGAACATCCCAGGGAATGACTAGTGCAAACAGGGTTACACTCAGCACACTACCCTGAGGAACGCTTTCTTCCTGACAATTACTCTCTGATAGAGTTTTCCCCGATCTCACTTGAAAAACTCTATGTGAAAGAAATGACTGAATAAATAGTGGTAGCTCTCCTCCTAATCTCAATTCATGAATGGTTTTAAATACAGTAAACCATATCTCCATGTAGTATCATATGCCTTTTCTAGTTGAAAAAATGACTGTCACATGGTGCTGTTTGGAATCAAGGCTTCACAAAGAGAGGACTCAGGTCGTATCAAGACATCAATCATTGAGTGCATTTTTATGAATCAACACGGAATAGGTGATAAAATACCTTTCTTTCCTAAGTACCACATCAGTCTTGCATTAACCATCTTCTCCATGATTTTACATAAACAATATGTCAATGCAATTTGTCGATAGTTTGCTGCTAAAAACTTGTCCTTACCTGGTTTTAAAAAGGATAAAATATTGGCTACTTCCCAAACACTTGGATAACTATGATCATGCCATATTCTATTAATAAAGCTTAAAATAAATACCTTTTTATTAAAAGGTACATGTTTAATCATTGCATATGGAATTCCATTGGGTCCAGGGGCTGTATCGTTACAATTAGCAAGTACAGAATCAAATTATCTTTCAGTAAAAGGTAAATTATACGACTTCCCTTCCTATTGCAAAATTCAAAATTTTCTTTTCTTCAATGCTTCTATACTAGTGAACAGGAGCTGCTAGGGCATTGCTAACAATATTTGCTTCAGTCACATACTGACTGTTCACCTTCAACATTGATGGTGGGTTTGGAGTAAATTTGCCTGAAATCTTTTTTATTTTCCTCCAAACAGAAGATGGTGGTGTTCTACTGTTAATGTGGGAAACAAAAGACACCCAAGATTGGCCTCTAACTTCTTTCATGGCACGATGGAACTGTGCTCTACACTTTTTGTATGTTATCAAATTTTCGTCACTACGGCGTCTATGCAATCTAGTCAGATTTTCTGGTGGCTCTGTGCAAGACAGTTAATTCTGAAGACCACCACATTTGAATAATCCTGTGGGTTTGGGAAATTGAATGGATTCCTGCCGGGCGTCTATGCAATCTAGTCAGATTTTCTGGTGGCTCTGTGCAAGACAGTTAATTCTGAAGACCACCACATTTGAATAATCCTGTGGGTTTGGGAAATCGAATTAATTCCTGCTGTATGGAGAGTTCCATTCAAAAGGTCTATGGCATCATCAATACTTTTAAAATGTTCTACACTCCCCTTGATTTCACTTAGCTCACAATAGTTAACCCAGTCTGCCTTGTCAAGATTCCATCGTGGCATTCTTTGTAAAGGCGGACCCTTGTTGGTGTTTATAATGATTGGTGCATGATCACTAGTATGCCAATCATCTAATGTCCTCCAATCAAAATCAAGAAGGCAGTTAGAGCTTGCAATTGAAAGGTCAATGCATGACAAGGTACCTGTCTGAACATGGAAGTGTGTTGGTTCTCCTGTATTAAGGAGTCCGACATCCTCATTCTCCACAATTGAAGAGATAATATTGCCCCTTGTGTTTGCCAAAACATCACCACATAAAGCATGTTTACCATTCATATCTCCCAGTAATAGAAAAGGTTGAGAGAGTTGCTGAATGACCTCTATTAAATCATCATATAAAATATTACCATTTGGAGTTAAGTACAGAGAGCATATTGTATATTTTCTCCCTATATCAATTTGTACAACAATTGCCTGCAGGGGTGTACGAATAGACAAAGGTATTTGGGGAACATCTCGATGAACGTACATGAGACTTCCGCCATGGCTCCCTGCGTGTTAATTATATGGTGTTCTATAGCTAACATACTCTCGAGGACTAGGATTGTTAGCATCAAGCTTACTTTCCTTTAGACATACAACTAAGGGGGAATGTTCCTGGAATGTTCCTGAATTAGGAGCTTACGTTCCTCATATTTGGCCCTTAAACTGACAATTCCATGGAGGAGAAAACTACGGATTATTTCTGGAAGACATCTTGGATGAGGACTTCCCATTAGCAGTTTTTAATCTTACATTATTACCTGTAGGTTTCTTCAGAGATGGTCTCGATATATTGGGTTTTAGTTTTTTTTTTTTTCTTTTTTTTCTTTTTGTCCTTTTGATCTATTTGTTGAGGCATATGGTGGACCTCAACTTGAATTTTTTATTTAATCAGTTTATTTTATGGTTCATTAGAAACATCAACAGACAAAACATAAAATTTATTTGATGTCATAACTTTAATGTTTCTAATGGAGGGGGGTGAGAGAGCTGGAGGTCTCTCTCTTTTCCGATTAATAGATGGTGGGATTCTAGGTTTTTGCACCATTCCTACTACAGGTGCATAAGGTAAGTTGGTTTTAAGTGGAATCTTCACTTAGTTTTTGTATTGTATTGTTCCCCAAGTAAATTGGCTGCAGCTCCTCTCACACTGGGCCTAGAGTAAAGAACTATATACCAAAATGGTGCTATTTATCTGTAGATTTATTTCATATAAAAAACATTATTTAAATTATTATTGGGGGTCACCAAAGGTCAAAAGGTCAAGGTCAGCCCTTTGAAATGCCGATTTTGGGTTTTAGCTGTATTTTGGCTAAATAAGACATCAAAATTAACCCAAGGTTTACTAAATATGAATAGAATTTAAAGAAGAGAAATAAAGTTTTTTGAAGAAAATGGGATCTATTCCAGCAATATGACGGATATGACAACAGTCATCATTAAACGGTTACTGTGAAATTCACTCGTCAAACCATTTCAAATTTAGTTGATAGATGGTTCACCTATATTACTGAGATCTGTTTTATTGACTGTGTGTGTGCACCTGTTTTGTCTTTTAAACATTATAAAAACAGCCTCTACATTGCGTTCTAACATCCTTGAAATTTTGTAAGTGTGCACCTGAATTGCCCCTGTCCTTGTCACTTGATGATTTTAAGAAAGGCCGAGTAGAAATTCCAGACCTTCTTCATTTGTTTTTTTACCACACTTCTCTGTGGCTTGCAGAATAAAGATAAGCCTAGTGAATCAGTAAAATGAAGGGTAGTCTCACTATCCCAGGATGTTATTTTCTGTACCAGCCAGGGAAAAGTAAAACCCTCCAATCATCTTTATCTGGGAGTCGGAATGAAAAGCCTCACAGGTAGTCGCAGAGTTGTGGAAATTCTTAATCACTTGGGTCATGCGGTAAGTTATCCCACAGCTGAATCAATTGAGATGGATATAACGTCAAAAATCACAGCAGAAGGGCAGCTTTTACATGATTTGCTCTTACCTCAAGTTGGTCTCTCCATAGGTCTTGATTGGGATAATTATGACGAGCTGACAGAAACCCTATCTGGCAAAGACACTATTCATGACACTGTTGGGATATGCTACCAGAATAGGCCTGCTGAAGGGGGGTGCAAGGTGCTCAGGCCAAAGGGACCACGAATACTGATGCAACTACTGACCAAGTACCTGTGAAAAGACGACGAATATTTGATGCGCCTCAGCGACAAATCATGCCATATAAAAGAAAGCCACTGTCGAAGTTCGAATTTGAAAAATATTCACAAGATCCACAATCCAGCCTGGAGATAGCAAAGAAAATGAATATCATCTGGTAAATATGCTGCTGCCTGATGTCCAGCACCCTTATGTGGCGTGGCTGGAATTTCTTGGTCACAGGGGACAGACTCCCTTTGCAGCAGATTCGGTATACTGTATGGAAAATATTGAACTGCCCCCAACAAGATTGGATGTAGTTAAAGAAACTTTGGTCAGGTCTCAAAAGGTTGTGTGAGAGTGCAGTGAGGCATATGCTATAATGACTTATGACCTTGCTATCGCAAAACCTGCACTCCAGATCCAAGCACAAGAATCCCCTCTTTTTGACAATATCTTTGTTTGTTTTGGTGCATTTCATACTTCCAAGGCCTATTTCAGCGCATTAGGTTATAATGTTGAATCGTCTGGTTGTACCGAGGTTCTTTGCTCGGCTGATGTGTTAGTTCATGGTCCAGTGCGAGGGTTCATTGGTGGAAAAGATTTTAACAGATGCAAGCGTATCCATCCCCTGTTTGCACCTGCCTTGCAGATTCTGCATTTTAAACAATTCATTTTAGAAGGTGGAATACCTGATGAATGCATGGCGTTGTTGAATTCATTTTCTGCAGACCCATCACCCCAATCACTTTTGACATTATTGGAGTCCACTGCAATTTGTAATTTGGTGGAGAGATATGGTGAATTCTGTGATCAGACTCGTCAGGGTCATCATGGCTCTACTGCTAGGTTCTGGTTTCTCTACATATATCTTGTTCATATATTCATGCTTTATGACAGGGCTAGCAGGACAAATGACCTACACATCTACATCTATGCTTTAGGCTCAATGATTCCTATATTCTTTGCAACTCACAAGCCAAACTATGCCCGTTAAATGTCATTGTATCAACTCGATCTGCTCAATATGGAAATGACACATCCCGGAATCAAGCCAAGTTTTGAAGCAGGTGCACTCTCTGTGCGGAGAACTAGGAATACCTTTTCCAGAAGTGCAGTTGCTATTACCTTACAGCAAGCTGTGAATAGGGATGCTGCATCCAGTCAAAAGGGTATTGCTGCATTTACACAGAATGTTGCAGTCTGTTAGAGGTGGACAGTGACAAGATCTTTTAGGGGAGCAATTGTGAGTTGTCTCCTGGAAATGACTGGAATCACACTGGTTGGTTGATGATGCAATACAGGAACTAAAGCCATCAAGGATGGCCAAAGACAATGCAGACCTTAAGAGCATGATCACAGAGGTGGAGAACACTCTAAATCCATTCCCTATTAATGATGATACTCTGTATTGCCTAAACACTGGCAAAGCTGCCTCGGATGGTGTGGAAGACAGACTTCTGCAGTCAAAAGACACTGGATCTACCTGGTATCAAGTTTTTGTTAATGAATGTAATGTAGATGGTGGGCGTTTTGAACGGGCTGTTAAGCGAAGAAATGTGATTAATGTCACACAGGATGTAGTAAAAGTTAAATTCACCACAAAGGACAAACAGATCAAGGAAGCAAAATGCACCAGAGACATATTTTGAGGGCTGCTGTATTTGTCAGTAACACAAGAACTTGATCTCAGTATTGTCCTGTCCTACCCTCTCACTCCAGTTCCTTTCTTATTGTGTCATATAACCGGTGATATGAACAAGACATCATAGAGCACATTAATGGAAAAATTAGAAGCAATGGGAACCTTGAATGCCATACCAGACAGGACTGATGTCTATATTATTCATGCTATGTTCTTCTTCCATACGCTTGACATGGCATCCACCTATGGGGGGATGGCAATGTCCCTTTTGAAATAAGCTTGTAGCACTGATGAAATTGTACACATAGTCTGTGACACATATACTAATGGGTCAAGTATCAAGGACATTGAACATAACTTGTGTGGTAGGACACCCACTACCTACATAAATCACTGGCTCGTCACGGAAAAGAACACCAGATCTCAACACGGCTTGGAGCACATAACAATGCAAAATAGAGTTTTTGGCCTTCTTGAAGGATGAATGGTCATCAGATAGATATGCATCGACTCTTAAGGGACATCAGGTCTACTTAGCAGTGGAACATGAATGCTACCTTTACACTTCAACAAGTGTAACTGTCAACACGATCCTGGTTCATGAGCTTCAGTGCAGGCATGAAGAAGCCGATACACGGTTACTGTACTATGCAAACTTTGTTGCTGTTAACCATGATGCGTCTCCAGTGATTGTCATTCGCAGTAACGACACTGACGTCTTCATCCTCATTCTCTACCATGCTAGGTTCCTTAATGCACAGATTTGTATGGATGCTGGCTTGAGTTCTAGAAATTCCAGGCATTTCATATATATGTCACAACTTGCAACCAAACTGACCGGACCTATATGCGATGCTCTAACAGCCTGTGATTATACAGCCTCTTTTATGAGAAAAGCAAAGTGGAAGCCATTTGAAATAATGAGAAACAACCCTAGGTTCACATCAGCAATTAGTCACCTTGGAGACTCAAATGTCATCGATCCAGATGTTGCTGCTGTAGTTGGAGAGTACTTGTGCATTGTCTATGCAGTTTGGAACCTAACAAGTATTGATGAAGCCAGGCTTCAACTTTACCGCAAGTTGTATGCCCTAAAGAAGGAAACTGATCCATTGGATAAAATCAAAACTACAGACCCCTGTTGTCTTCCTCCTTGCCAAAGAGTGTAGCAACAGAAGTTGCTAAGAACTAAATTTGTTGCACACGTATTGAGGAATGCAAGGAAGCCGATCCAGTCTCATTTGGTCCTGAAGGACATGGCTGGAAAGTCCAGAATGTAGATTGATGATTGTCTAGTTCACTGGCTCAAATACCCCTGACAAGTTAACCGTTGGAGAATCTGATGTACAGGAAGAAGATGATAATGATGATGATGATGATAATGAAAGTGACACTGAGAGCAGCCATTCCTCGAATGAAGAAAAGAGAATAGATTTTTAGAAAGTCCATATTAGTAATATAGCTGGAATAGATTCTACATTCTTCAAAAAACTTTATTTGTATCTCTTTTTTTATATTTTACGCACATTTAGTAAACCTTTAGCAAATATTGATGTCTTATTTAGCCAAAATACAACTAAAACCCAAATCTGGAATTTCAAATGGCTGATCTTGACCTTTTGACCCCTGGTGACCTCTAATGATAAATTAACTATTTTAGTTTGATATTAAATAAATCTACTCATCAATAACATCATTTTGGTATATAGTTCTTTATTCTAGGCCCAATGTGAGAGGAGCTGCAGCCAATTTACTTTCCCCTACCCACATATTTTGCTGAGAAATGAAAAGTCCTTTTTCGGACAAAAGTGGTTAATAAAACCCACACCCACCACTGCCCAACTTAAAGATACCCATTTTTGGATGTCCCATGGTAGATCCTTTCCAAAAATACCCACTAGAATTTTGGTCATCTCCGGTAAATAAATGGCTGCTAGCTCTCGCTCTACATGGTTCAGTATATATTCGGAGATTTTTTACCAGACTCCGTTCATTCATTGTGTGAATCTTGATCTGTAATGTGGTGGGGTGTTCTATTAAGCTTGACGATTTCTTGTGCCGCCGGCTGGAAACTTTGAAAAAGGATTGTAGCATAATTTTAGGAAGTTACTATACAGTATTTGATAGGCTATTTAGCCGTCCCCTCTGGGTGTAACACTGAGGATTGTAAGCTTTGTTTTTTTATGAAAATATTTTTGTCTTTCTGATGTAGAGGTGAGGATGTCGTTAGGTCCACTGTGCAGCCTTGCGTTATAATCCTTTGATCTTGATGCAAGCTAATTCAAATTATATTTGAATTTAGCCCAAATAGATACACGGTTAGGTGTGCCTTTGTTTATACTTGTATATGGAACCCTTACAAGTGTCCAGCATGTGAATGGTTCCTGTTTCTTTTTTGGGGGGTTATTCAAACTTTTTTTATCTGGTTATTGTGAGGCTGAACTGTAAAGGGATACTAGTTTTTCTTCACATTATAGATTATTGAAATTTGATGAAAAACGTTATTGTCGACCCAATTATTTCTTTTTTTTTTTCTTATTAAATCTGTTTCTAATAAGACACTTTTATTATAATTTTTTCCTCTCGCACCATGTCCTGTTAGCAGCCTAGAAAATTTTTTCCCTTTCAACTAAGGTATAGTACTTACATAACTTGAAATCAGCTTACCTCTGAATATTACGCAACTACAGTTCTAGCTGGGTCCCCTTGCCCAGTATAAAATCAAAGGGGTGGTGATCAGTGCCCAGTTCAATTGACTGTTCACCTGTTGCCCAGCTTTATGAGTTTTCCAATGTTTCATCTTTTCTGTGTAGTGAAAGTTAGTGTGTGGTTGGCATTCGGACACTAGGCAGTCTACGTGCTACAGCTGGCCACAATATGCGAACCACTACAATGGTATTGGAGCTGTCTTATTGCAAGAATATAAGGAAGGAATTCTTCACCCTGTTTGCTTAAGACAACGAAGCTGAAGAGGAAGCAACAAGTCGACTCGAAAGTTGAAACGGAACTGCTGGCACTGATCGCATTTACGTAAATCGACCACAGAATGAGATTACATTGTACTCTGATTTTAATCCTTCAACTTTTGTGAACATGAAAAATAATAATCAAAGGTTAACTAGGTGGCCATTATGTTTGCAACCATATTGTGTTAATGTAATATATCAGGTAAAGATAATGTGGTTGCAGATTATTTATCTCAGCCTGAATTGATGGATTAAGGCCTGGAAAAATTATCATTTTTGGGGGGGGGGAACTATCTTAAGAAGCTGGTCTAGTTTAGAGTAAATACCACAATCTATTAATGATTTAATATTTTATTTGTGCATTGAAAAGAAGATAGCCAGCTCTTAAAATGGGTTCCTCTCATGTACAGTAGACGTAAGAGTGTTATGTAAATTACAGTACAGGCAGTCCCCAACTTACGAACATCCGTGTTACGAACATCCAGAGATACGAACACAATTTGACGGAAGTCCAAACATGTTCGTAAACATCCGTAGATTTTATCGCAAGTTTAAATTTTGAAATTAGCGCCACTCCCGACTTGTTTCCAACCCCCCGCTACCCACGCCGGGCAGCACCCGCTGCCCGCTTTGTTCAAAACACATTGTGTTCACTATCGAGATCGCTATAGCTGTTCCCGTGTATTACTCCTGCTGTATTTTCGTAAAATACGTATTAACAGTAAACATTAACTATGGCTGATAAGCAGATTGCGAGTGGTAGTGGAATGAAGCGCAAGCTTAGTGGTGATAGAGGTAGTGTAAAGAAGAGGCAATCAATTTCAATAGAAATGAAAGTAGCCATCATCAAGAAGCTAGATCGTGGCGAGAAGATGGCAAGTGTTGCGAGTGCCTATAAATTAAATCGGTCAACAGTTGGCACGATTTATAAGAGCAAGGATCGTATTACAAAACATGTGAAAAGTGCGGTACCAATGGCTTCGACCATTATTTCCAAGAAAAGAGGAAAGTGTATGGAAGAGATGGAAAAACTCCTCGCTATGTGGATCGAACATCAGAAACAAAGGAGGGTACCTCTATCTCTGATGCTCATACAAGAAAAGGCTAGAAGCCTTTACGAAGATGTAAAGGCTAAGGCAGGTGGGGAGGCAGCTGGTGAGTCTTTTGTAGCAAGCCATGGTTGGTTTAATAGATTCAAAATGCGGGCTAATTTACATAACGTAGGCATTACTGGTGAGGCAGCAAGTGCGGACAAGAAGGCTGCTGAAGAGTTTCCAGTTTACTTAAAAAGTGTAATAGACAATGAAGGATATATTCCGCAGCACATATTCAATGTTGATGAGACTGGCCTTTTTTGGAAAAAAATGCCATCGAGAACGTACATCAGTCGCGAGGAGAAGAGCATGCCGGGTTACAAATCTGCAAAAGAGAGGCTAACGTTAATGTTGGGTGCCAATGCATCAGGCGATTGCAAGCTTAAGCCGCTCTTGGTGTATCGTGCAGCAAATCCTCGGGCTTTCAAGAACATTAACAAAAGCACTCTTCCTGTCATCTGGATGTCCAACCTTAAGGCCTGGGTTACTATTGCTATTTTTCAAGATTGGTTTAACCTTCATTTTCTTCCAAAAGTTAAATTGTATTGCCATGAAAATAACATCCCTTTTAAGATTCTTTTAGTCTTAGATAATGCCCCTGGTCCTCCTCCTCACTTAGACGACTTCCACCCAGATGTTCAAGTAATTTATTTGCCCCCAAATACCACCTCTCTTCAACCAATGGACCAAGGGGTCATAGCCAGTTTAAAAAAATATTATACGCGGCGTACCTATAGGCAGGCACTGAAGGCAGTCGACGATGAAACCTCCAATCAAACTCTGAAAGACTTCTGGAAGTCGTACAATATTTACGACTGTGTAAAAAATATTCATGCTTCATGGCGGGAAGTTAAAAAATCTAACTTGAATGGCGTGTGGAAGTACCTTACTCCACAGTTTGTTAATGATTTTACCGGCTTCGACCAAGATGAAGAAAGCCAGAAAATTTTAAATTATCTTGTGGACCTCAGTAAGAAACTTGAGCTGGACCTGGAGGAGGAAGATTTTCATGAACTTCTCGAGTCTCATGGAGAAGAACTAACCAATGAAGACTTGATGGAGTTGGAGGAGATGCAACGTCAGGAAGATAATGAAAACAACGAAGAGGAGCCACCTCCCGTCAAGAAATTTGATACAAAATTATTAGCTGAAGCTTTCTCAAAAATTGAGGAAGCTTTATCCATTTTTGAGAGCCAGGACCCCAATGTTGAGAGCTTTACAAAAGTCTCCACTAGTGTGCACGATGCAATTAATTGCTACAGTGTTATTTATGATGAGAGAAAAAGGAAAACAAAACAGACCTCTTTGTATAAGTTTTTTAAAGCTTGGCCTACCACACCAGTACAATCTCCTTCGTCAGCACCTGATTCCCCAGATATGCCTTCTCCTGCACCTGACTCACCCATGCCTTCTACATCAAGAGCCTCGTCTCCCTTCATCATCTCTCCGTCACCGCAATAGAATGAATTAAAAACGTAAGTTACTGTACAGTATTTTATTGCTTACTTTATCTAATATTTACTATTGACTGCAGTGTGTGTGTTGTGTACATACATATGTAAGATAGAGAGCGTACATGTATATGTACAGTCGAGAGATATCGTATTGTAGATGTACGGGTACGTACAGTACGAGAAATAGAGAGCTTTATGTAGATGTACGGACACGCGATACTTTATCGTGATAAATAGTCTTTTAGCAGTACAGTACATACTGAACAGTACAGTACAATCATTTTACATCTTAAATAAAATTTACAGTAACTACTGTACTGTACCAAGCAGTATTAATTGAAAAAAGGAATTACTAGTACAGTACGCTAATGCGTAATTATTTACAGGTTGTCGCGCATCAGCTGACGTCATCCGTTATGGACAGCCTACTGTACAACCCAGCTGATTCCGTCAGTCGTCAAAATTAAAATAAAACAACACAGTAAACTAACCTTTTGCATTTCATTTAACCATACCAAAACAACCATGAAGCAGTTGAATGCACAGCACTGTTACATACAGTAAATACAGTACGGTACTAGTCAGCTGATTTGATCACCGTGAAAAGGTAAACATTACAGTCGTACAGTAGATAATGCAAATGACGCTTGTTTACGTAAGTTTCTAGCAAAAAAAAAAAATGGGTAATGGAATAATAAAATAGCTTTCAGTATATACATTTATTTAAAAAGGAATTAATGTACAGTACACTATATTTACTACGAGAGAGAGAGAGAGAGAGAGAGAGAGAGAGAGAGAGAGAGAGAGAGAGAGAGAGAGAGAGAGAGAGAGAGAGAGAGAGAGAGAGAGAATCAGCTGTTATAATCGATTGCCATGTTTTTGTTCCGTGAGAAATTGATCGCCACGACTAACAACAACCTACTGTACTGAACTTTACAGTATTATACAGACTACTGTACTGTAATATGATAAAGTAACATATTTGTAATAACCTATTTTATATGAAATGGGGCTATTTGTTGACTACTACGGCTGAAAATCGTAGACATCTGAGTTAGGTTACGCTTACTCTAGACCAAAATTTATCACTAACGACTTACGAACAATCCAGCTTACGAACGCACTCTCGGTCCCCATTGTGTTCGTAAGTTGGGGACTGTCTGTATTTAAGACTTTCGTTGTTAATTTCACTGTATTCTTTATTCATGTTAGTATATGTAAATTTACGTTATCATTAAGAATTAAATTTTTTATTTCAAGCATTTTTGTTACAAAATCTTACGTAATCTATTTGGGTGTTGTGGGATTCGTGCGAGATATGAACAGGGGCTTAGGTTATTTTCTTTTGTATTTTTATGAGGGATTGCATCATGTTTCAGAAAGAATGTTCAGTACCATGTGCTTTAGAAATTTCACGAAAAGCCTGGTGATAGCATGTAATATTTTTTATTTCGGAGACATAGGGTGGGCAGAGCTAGCTGACTGGCATGGTGTGAGTAGTATTCGGGAGAGCAATACTTGGCAACTCTGACGCCTTGCTTGGACCCCCACGCTTCCAGACCTCAGTCCGGGAAGTTTCTCTAAGTACTGAATTTCATATTAAAAGGCAACACCAGGTTTACAGAGACAGATAGAGATAGAGAATTGCAGCCTTAAGACAGACATCTTCCCTCTCCCTCTCTCGCACTCAACCCTGTGTATTGTTTTTAAAGTATTCAGTACATATAGTGTGTCCTCTTCTAAGTGACTCTGTGCCCCAAAGCAAATCGTATGTTCAAAAGATATGCAAGATGAAATGGTGATTTTGAATTTATTGGATCAAGGAGTGTGTTGGCATTGTGTAAAGTTTTTGTAACTGGACCTGTAGGAAGGTTAGGTATTTTGTGTAATGTGATCTGGATATCTATTTTTCATTAAGTGTCAAACTTGCATATTGTATTATTCAGATTTACTTTCAAGCTTCTTATAATTTTCATTGCAGTATTTCTTTCGTCTTAGTCTAAGGTTTATTCAGATTTAATATTTAAAGTCAAGTACTTATATAATTTCAGATAGTAACATTTTTGTCTTAATATAAGTTTTGTTCAGACTTAATTTTTTTGAGTGACTCGTTTTGTTATTAAGTAAATTCTTATAAAATATTGTAATTTATATAGAATATATTTTGTAAAGAGTGTATTACTCCAATCACCACTGTTTGGAACCAGATTCTGTTAAGAGCCGTAGCAAGTCATAAATAATTTGTAAGAGTAATAACCCAGCTTAGTTTTGAGTGTACTTGTTTTGAGTGTACTTGAGACCTTTGGATATTCAGTGTTTTATATATTGCTGTCTGGGAGTTATTTGACTCTAAGAATTAGTGTATTAATATTTCAAAGTATAAGTTTTAATGTAAAAGAAAACAAGTGAGTTTGGAATTAGAGAGATTGAGTAACTTGCCAGTCGTAATATATATAATAATATATGTTTGGCTCCCAGTCACGAGCCATAGTATAATATATTTTTTGGTGCCCAGACCCGGGAGCCATAATCGTATAATATATTTTTGGGGCCCAGACCTGGGAGCCATCAATGTATGATAATATATTTTGCAGGTATCATACACTTATTTCTAATCCACCTATAAACCTCCTTGCCACAGAGTCTGCTTTCTCATTACCTTTAATATCGACATGAGCAGAAACCCAACAAAATTCAATATTCTTACATCTATTTCCAATTAGATATAGACATTCAAGAATCTCTATTCCTATTGGATTTAATGAAGTTCAGTGGTTCATTGCCATCAATACATTTCAGGTGTCTTAAAAAATAACAATTCTTATTGGGTACCTGGGCATTTTACTCAAATGTCATTAAGATAGCATAGCATTCAGCTGTAAAAATGGATGCTTGTTCCAGTAAGCTAACACTTCAAGTACAGTTTGGAAAACATATACCAAATCCAATGCTAGTGCTGGACTTGGATCATCAGTAAAATCTACGAGTGTCCTTAAGGCATTCTGTGTGCTCCAGGAAATTGAATCACTATCTTTTAGGATATTTCTCATTTTGAATCAGGTAAAATTTTACCTTTGGGGATCTCCAAGGCCTCCAAGGTTCTTCAAGCTCTACAACATAGAGGTTTAGGGTATCTAGGGTGATTATCAAAGAAGAAATACATTTTACATTAAAAACAGTTTCATATGTGAGGGAGTTTAGCAGCTTCAGAAGTTTAAACCAGAGTCGAACCAGCGATGAAGGCCCAAAGGAATTTCACAAGCCCTACTAAAAGACTAGAAAGGAGAGATAACTTAAAAGCTCTAATGGCTAGTCTAATTCCAGCACTGTGTTTAGAGTCTAATACTGCTTTTGTTGCTGAGGGATATATTTCACAGCCATGTGCAAGTTTAGAGGCAACTAATGCTTTGTAGATACTGTAGTTATAAGGTGTTTTGGTCAGCTACCCAAGAAGTATGGAATAAAACTAAATCAAATTAAGAAAGAATTCATTTCACATTCAAATTTTAATATGAGGAACCCATGTTACCTTATGTCAAATAGAAATCCTAAAAAGAAATTTTAATCTTTGCAAGAAATTCTTTTCCCATACATGAACGCCAACTATATGGCAAAAAAGCAGAGCCCTAGTTTTCGAGAGGAAAACTTGAATCATCGTTTGGCACCCCATTCTGCTATTCTAACAATAATTAGCCAAATCTTTCTTTCGGCAACACCCATCTGTGATGCTGCAAATGAGATAAAGAGGTCGTCAAAAAAAGAAGGTATGCATGACTTCATGAAGTATTGCAGAACTAATGCCATTTATAGATAATACAAATAACGTTACACTATGGACAATGCCTTGTGGAATGCCTTCTCGATAATGAATTGCTAAGAATATAATGCCTCCTCTTACTTTAAATAAGTGGTTATTCAGGAAAGATCTAACAAACACCTGAAGTTCACCTCTTAGGCAGCTTTCACACACTGCGTGTTGTTGCTGTAGACATACGTGTTTGCAGCACCGCAATCTTAACAGCAGTGGTTTTCAAATGTTGCCGGACACAACAGCATTTATTTGTTTATTCTCAATCTATTGATAAGGGAAAGTGTGTATTGTGCCTTTAATTAACTTATTTAAAAAGTAGAAAGAGGAGACAATGACGGATCATTGGGTGCACCCTTTGAATGACTAGCAGCGAGAGACATTACGTGCCTACTCTCTCTACCTTTCATCTATTTTTAGTTTTGTTGCAACTAATACTCCTTTCAATATATTTCCACTTTAATATTATCAACCATGGAAAGACATTCTTCATATCTTAAGAAAAAGTCGTTCCTAAAAAGAGCCTTTTAGTCTTAAAAGAGAGATTAGCCTTTTTGGAGCATTATAGAAGGGATATTATTTCGGATACAAAAGGTCACAAAACGATAACACAATATTTAACAACACAGATATGTAACTCATTAATTTAGATGACTTTACAAGTTTTGAACATGATGAAATAGTTTAACCAGTTAAGCGTGCCCCGGACCACGTTGCCGCTAACGTACCGTCATGCTTTTTTTGCCGAGCGGTCATTTCAATAATAATAATTTACAAAGTTGATATTTTTTTATGCTTATAATTAGCATTTATAATTAAAATTAGGAATATTAATTAAATGATGGAATAAAAAAACAATTAATACTACTATAATTTCATTTCAAAAGGCCACATAATACTGAATGAGCAATATACATATATGTACTATTATTCTTTTGTGTGCCATTCCCTAAAGCAAGGGGCTGCACACAATCCTACTTCACAGTCCTTGCATCAATATGAGCTCTCCCTTCTTATGTTGTTCTTCCGGCACTGTGCACAAGTCCTTAGAGGCCTCTTCTTTTTGTCTGTAGGTGGACAATAATCAGGAAAGTGCCTGCAAATCAGCCGCGAAGGTTTCACTGGAAGTCGCGGGGGCCTGCGCAAGGGAACAGGTCTTTCTCCAGCATATTTGATGATCAGTCTTTCACTAATCCTCAAAATAAACTCACGTCTCACGACCCCCCCCCCCCAGAGCTTTGTATGTAATATAACAATTTAGAACAGACATGTGTAACAAATGTTGAAATACTTTATTTGCAATATTTCTTCAGTCTATTTCTTGCAGTCGAAAAATTAACCAAAAGGTTATCAGACAAATCAATCCCGCCCATGTTTGCATTATAGTCTGCAACTGCCTCTGGTTTATAGATTTCCTTCCCTCTCCTAGATTTTACTTTTATCATAGAGTCATCATGCATTGTACTCAGAACAAATACAACCTTTTTATCTTTCCATTTTAGTACCATAGATGTTTTCCCTAATTTTGCTTTTTCACCTTTTTTCAGTTTAGTTCCTTTTATTTTTGCTGACACGTCCTTTCTAGTGACACTTACAGTATCGACAGTATCAGTTTCCTCATCAACAAGTGAATCTGCCAATGTTGAACTTGTATAGAAATTATCTACAGGTAGTAGGTAGTAGGTTGGCCAGGGCACCAGCCACCCGTTGAGATACTACCGCTAGAGAGTTATGGGGTCTTTTGACTAGCCAGACAATAGTACATTGGATCCTTCTCTCTAGTTACGGTTCATTTCCCTTTGCCGAAGACATACACCTAATAGTCTGGCCTATTCCTTACACATCCTCTTCTGTCCTCATACACCTGACAATGCAGATTACCATACAATTCTTCTTACTGTACTGTAATTGTTCAGTGGTCATTTTCCTCTTTGTAAGGGTAGAAGAGACACTTTAGCTATGGTAAGCAGCTCTTCTAGGAGAAGGACACTCCAAAATCAAATCATTGTTCTATGGTCTTGGATAGTGCCATAGCCTTTGTACCATGGTCTTTCACTGTCTTGGGTACGAGTTCTCTTGCTTGAGGGTACACTCCGGCACACTATTCTATCTTATTTCTCTTCCTCTTATTTTGTTAAAGTTTTTATAGTTTATATAGGATATATTTATTTTAATCTCGTTGCTCTTCTTAAAATATTTTATTTTTCTTTGTTTCCTTTCCTCACTGAGCTATTTTCCCTGTTGGAGCCACTGGGCTTATAGCAGCCTGCTTTTCCAACTAGGGTTGTAGCTTAGCAAGTAATAATAATAATAATAATATATAAACAATAGCCCTTGAAGAGGGTCCATTAGAGAGGAAACAATCCTATTAGACACAGGAATATCCATATATTTTTCCATGTATTGCGTGTCCTTACCTGCATAAATGAAAAAGTTCCACATATAACCAGTAGAACTTTCACAAAGTTCTTAGAACTTTATTCCGAACCTTTTACGTTTAGCTGGTATATACTGAACCCATGATAAATTTCCCTTCCATCCTAACAAAGACTCATCCACAGATACGTTTCTACTTGGAATGTAATTGTTCATAACTTTCCTCAAAATATCACTGAAAGGTTTTATTTTTGCTAACTTTCTACCTGGTCCTTCTGTTATAGTGGTATTGTCAACCAAATGTAAGAATTTATGCAACAAGTCAAATCTACGACCACTCATTATATTTCGAAAGAAAGAAGAAACACTCTCGCGTGTTGAGAAATACATACAATTATCACACTTAGAATAAATGCCCTGTAAAAAAAGTAGACCTATAAAGACTATCATTTCACTTGCGCAAGTGTCAAATGATTTATGTACTTGTGATTGTGGTGACAAATGTTCTACCTTCTCATCTATAAATTGGTTTGCAAATCTGTTTGTTTCTTTCACTAAATAATCAATAATTATATCATCAAAGTATTTCTCAAAATATTCTAATAGGTTCTCTTTATCTTCAACTGTAAATTTTACGCCAGAATCAGCAACAAAAGCAAAGGGATCTCTCTCTCTCCCTCTCATTGTCCAGTCAGTCGGCAATGAAAAGTTTGTTTCTTCAATATCCTCATCACTGGAGGATTCAGAACTAGTGCTCTCATAGTCAAACAGGTTATCATTATCAAATTCTTCATCAAGAATATCATTTATTTCATCTAAAGAAATAACCTTCCTCTTTAGACCGCTCATTGTAAAAGGAACAGCAAACTACCTTCTCTGCATGAATGCCCGAAGCGCACTGACAGGAATCCAGTTTTCTAACATTAAGCTACCTTCAGAAAAAAAGGTGCCAGACATCATATTAGTTTCTATTTACAGCTTACACATACTGAGTGTGTTGCCAATTGGTGATCCTATACTTACTATAAGAGTAAACGTATTATCACGAGATTGACGACTTGAAATAAGCAGTTAAAGTCATGAACGGAATACACCATTGAAGGCGGTACTGAGTAGATCGTGGTGAATGGTTTATCACGTTGGTGACGTTTAATAGGTTAATGGGATAAAATTCTGAATTTTCTAGTCTACGAGACTTTTATCCCACAACAACAGTTTCATCTCCACTAAAGATATAAGGAGATTATATAGATTTCATGTTCTATCATAAGATGTTCAGATGTTGAGACATAGACCTTTATCAAAAAATAGTTCTGCACACCGAACTGGCCACCACATCAATCTGCGTCAATGCACAAGGCTGGTTGTATCACTCACATATTTTGTGCCAACACACCGGAGAGTTCACACACACACGGATAGCTTGAATGACTTTAGAGAAGATGTAGAAGTCAATAGCACAAAGCACAATGAGAAAAAGGCCAAGTCCAATTTCCTGAATGGTTTGATGAATTTTGTCTCTCCACTAAATATCGTATGTCTTCTACAAATTGAAGAAAATGGAGACGAGATGTTCTTTGCAAGCTAAAGCTTCACAAATTGATGACGCTAACTTTGCTAAAACATCAATGTAAGATGGCATTCCCTGGAATCCACATGGTGAGGAGTTAAGGTCTTTCTCTTCTGAAACCTATAACATTCATATGTTTATCTTTTCCAATAATCTATATATAGAAATATTCCAAATATTTGAGAATAAACTCTTTCTAAATTCTACTGACGATACTGAACAAAAATGATATAGTTCCTCAGGGTAAATGTTTGATCATAGAATCGGAGTTATTATCAATTCCAGGAGACGAATCATTACATGTAAATAAGTCTGACTAAAGTTCTTTCATGTTAAAAGGAAAATTATATGAATCCATTCCTCCAGCTCCAAAGTCGAGAGGGCGATTCTCCTCTTGAATACATTAATAGTAATACATGGATGTAGTATTTTTTGACAAAATTTTAAAAAAATTATCTGAGAATGCTTCACTTATATCCCCTAGATTTTGTAACACTCGACCCTTGCATTCACTTACAGGTGATGGTAATGATAAGTGTTTTCTGCTGATGTTCCTTATTTTTGTCCAGACTTCCACTGTTAATCTTCCAATTAATTCTTGAAATAAAACATACCGAAGAATGGCACTTCCTGTGTTTGATTATGTATTGAAACTTGGCTCTTGCTTTCTTATAATAAACTAAGTAATAATTACAAAAGTATCGAGTAAATGTATCTCTTATAGCTTTACAAGTTATTCAACATTGAATATTCCACCAAGTGACCGGTTTTCATGTCAACTGACCTATAGTTGAACTGACTTATTACTGGCATCTATAATGACACTTAAAAAAAAATTCAAGGGCTTCCTATACAGTGGGAAATTTATTAGCATCTACTTCTAAAAATGTAAGTATTATAAAACTGCGCAATTAACTTTTATCAATTACCCATCAAAGAGATCTTGGTGCAGCTATTCCATCAACAAAATGAATTAAGACTGGAAGATGGTCAGTTCCAATACCTTTATCCATTACTCCATGGAAATTCTTAAAATCACTCAGGGGTGTATAATTTATTATTTACATAGGTAAGGGTTACATTTTGTTCATGAAAATGTGTTGGTGCTCCAGTATTCAAAACAGAAAGCTCCTTCTCTTCCGTTAATGAAAAAATTAGATTGCCTCGGAAGTTACAAAAACGATCCACCTCACATGGGATGTCCCCCTTTAAAATCTCCCTAGAGTAAAAAAGGCTTAAAAGGCCACTCTATTAAATTATCAAGTACTTGCTTCAGGGTTTGGTCAACTTGATTGGCTGGCAGATATACGGAACAGATGATGTATGCTTGTTTTAAATGCATTTGTACTGCTACTGCTTGAATGTGTTTGTAGTCGAATCTCATTATGGATGACATCTTGTTGCACCAGTAATGCACTCAGATGATGTCTACCTTTAGGTCTAAGGCCTTGGCAATTCCATTGAGGAATTGAGAGATTGCTATCCATACGGACAAACTATCATTTATTTTCATCTCTAGGCATTTCTTGTGGAAAGTCCCTTCCTGAGTTCTTTTCTCTTCAAGATGATGGAAAGTTTCAGGTAATGGACTATTGTCATCCATGTTGGCATTGTCTGATGGTGTGTTTGATTCAATATTCACAATTCTTTTGATTAAGCTAACTACTTTTTCTTATGATCCAGATTGTTTTGGATTAATCTTATTCAGTTCTTCAAAGCAGATGATCCGAGGTTTTTTGGATATGGATGGTTTTTGAACAACTGTTCAAAACAGTTTAGGTAACTGTTTTGTATACATACATACATATACCAAGGCACTTCCCCCCATTTTGGGGGGTACGCGACATCAAACAAATGAAACAAAAAAGGGGACGTCTCCTCTCTACGTTCCTCACAGCCTGACAAGGGACTCAACCGGGTTTGGCTGGTACTGCTAAGGTGGCACAGCCCACCCTCCCACATTATCCACCACAGATGAAGCTTCATAATGCTGAATCCTCTACTGCTGCTACCTCCGTGGTCATCCAAGGCACCGGAGGAAGCAGCAGGGCCTACCGGAACTGCGTCACAATCGCTCGCCATTCATTCCTATTTCTAGCACGCTCTCTTGCCTCTCTCATATCTATCCTCCTATCACCCAGAGCTTCCTTCATTCCATCCATTCACCCAAACCTTGGCCTTCCTCTTGTACTTCTCCCATCTACTCTTGCATTCATCACCTTCTTTAGCAGACAGCCATTTTCTATTCTCTCAACATGGCCAAACCACCTCTCTCAACATGGCCAAACCACCTCAACACATTCATATCCACTCTAGCTGCTAACTCATTTCTTATACCCGTTCTCACCCTCACTACTTCGTTCCTAACCCTATCTACTCGAGATACACCAGCCATACTCCTTAGACACTTCATCTCAAACACATTCAATTTCTGTCTCTCCGTCACTTTCATTCCCCACAACTCCGATCCATACATCACAATTGGTACAATCACTTTCTCATACAGAACTCTCTTTACATTCATGCCCAACCCTCTATTTTTTACTACTCCCTTAACTGCCCCCAACACTTTGCATCCTTCGTTCACTCTTCGACGTACATCTGCTTCCACTCCACCATTTGCTGCAACAACAGACCCCAAGTACTTAAACTGATCCACCTCCTCAAGTAACTCTCCATTCAACATGACATTCAACCTCGCACCACCTTCCCTTCTCGTACATCTCATAACCTTACTCTTACCCACATTAACTCTCAACTTCCTTCTCTCACACACCCTTCCAAATTCTGTCACTAATCGGCCAAGCTTCTCTTCCGTGTCTGCAACCAGTACGGTATCATCCACAAACAACAACTGATTTACCTCCCATTCATGGCCATTCTCGTCTACCAGTTTCAATCCTCGTCCAAGCACTCTAGCATTCACCTCTCTCACCACTCCAACATACAAGTTAAACAACCACGGTGACATCACATATCCCTGTCTCAGTCCCACTCTCACCGGAAACCAATCGCTCACTTCATTTCCTATCCTAACACATGCTTTTCTACCTCTGTAGAAACTTTTCACTGCTTGCAACAACCTTCCACCAACTCCATATAACCTCATCACATTCCACATTGCTTCCCTATCAACTCTATTATACGCTTTCTCCAGATCCATAAACGCAACATACACATCCTTACCTTTTACTAAATATTTCTCGCATATCTGATTAACTGTAAAAATCTGATTCATACAACCCCTACCTCTTCTAAAACCACCCTGTACTTCTAAGATTGCATTCTCTGTTTTATCCTTTATCCTATTAATCAGTACTCTACCATACACTTTTCCAACTACATTCAACAAACTAATACCCCTTGAATTACAACACTCATGCACATCTCCCTTACCCTTGTATAGTGGTACAATACACGCACAAACCCAATCTATTGGTACCATTGACAACACAAAACGCATATTAAACAATGTTTTGAGTTTTATAAAATTCTTCTTCAGAACCAATAAAAAAAAGGTTGCCATGGCCTCATCTGCCTTTCAAGAGCTCTTTTGCCTGACTCTTCGAATGTGATCCTTTACATGGTTCTAATGTCCTGAATTTCTTTTATCCAAAATGGAATTTAACAAAGATTAAAGATGTTACTGGATGTACTTCCCCACAGAGAATACAAGAATTTTTTATCCGTTCTGGTCGGCAGACGAGATCTTCCTGCTTAATGCTCCTAGAGACCAATCTAAAAAGTTAAAAACTTCGAAGGCCCTGTAAACCCCTTTAAGGAGATGGTCAAGGTCCGAGGAGGACCAACAAATTTTAGAGCGTCTCATGGCCAGGCGACGGGGAGAGTCTACGAGGCTTGAGAAGTCACCATGGGCAGAGGCAGGGACTCCCAAGCCGAGAACTTCTCCCGTGTCATACCAGACGCTCGCTCTAGAAGCTAGTTTAAAAGGAGGGAAGGCAAAGGCCGTCTTCCCCAAACTCCTCCTGGTAACCAACCAGTCGCCTAGTAGACGTAAAGCCCTCTTAGAAGAGCGAGAGAGCACTAGCTTAGTAAAAGAAGGCTTGGCAGCAGCTAAGCCTAGCGCAAACTCAGACGGAGGCGAACGAGGAGCAGCAGTAACAAAATGGTCTGGGAAAAGATCCTTAAAAATCATCATGATTTTCTTAAAATCCATAGAAGGTTGCGCAGCCTTAGGCTCTTCCACGTCTGATAAAACATCCAAAGGATTATCAGTAGGCGGAGGATCAGCAACATCCTCATCTGAAGGAACCTCGTCCGACAATTGATGAGTCTCAAGCAAGGGAGAGACCTGCCGTGGTGGCAATGCTTGACAAGCAAAGTCCACACGCAAAGGAGTTATCTAAATTAAAGTATTTACCTCTACATAATAAACAAAGAGAATACAGATCATGAT
Source organism: Palaemon carinicauda (assembly GCF_036898095.1). Classification (NCBI taxonomy): domain Eukaryota; kingdom Metazoa; phylum Arthropoda; class Malacostraca; order Decapoda; family Palaemonidae; genus Palaemon; species Palaemon carinicauda. The sequence continues at coordinate 104,189,849 of NC_090726.1, forward strand.
CTCCAATAAACAATTCTCTTGAACATTCCTAGCAATAATTGCCAATAAATCAAAGCAAGACATCTTAATACGTTAATAGTTAAACAGCCTGGAGCACATCTTACTGCAACAGTAACGACAAAGAAACAAAGGAAAAAGATGCTCAGGCACGTCAGTACTGTACTAGGCTTCTTACGACTTACCGCAAGAATGTCCCATTCCTTTACTAGAGGCACGAGTATTGAAGGGAAAGAAAATGGGAAAATATTTAAACATTTCAGATGAAAGAGTCAATATAGCCGAGCTGGAGTAGAAGCAACATGAATATCAGGGGTGGTTCACAGAAATAATGTAAAAACAACAACTGGAAGAAGTGAACTGATACTATATCAGAGTTAAATTGCATCATAAACTTCAAGTGAAGTGCAAACAAAAAACATTTAAATATACATACCTCTGCTAAAGCTTCCAGCTCATCTGAAGGGCAAACAGCTGATTTAGGGTCCGTTAAGGAAGTATTAGTCCACGTCAGTTTAATTGGATTAAGCGTGATAGATCGAACATTAATGTTGTCCGTTGAAGTGTCTTGGTATGCATTTGCAATTTTTTCAACAGCCTTTATCTGTTGAAAAAAATCATGTACATAACAGGCATGAAGGTCTGAAATCATTTTTTTATGTGAATAACCATGTAAATAATACAGTACTCAAAAGAAATCAATTCTGACCAACCAATAACATACCTGCCAGTCAAGAGAATATACAAAGTCATATTCATATTTCTTTTCTAATTTGAATGTTGCAGTGAAACGATGGTTGTAATTACGTGCTTCTCTTGCTTGTTGCACATGGATCATGATTGTATCAGTTGCAGTCTTTCCTTCCGAATCCATGGCTTCCAAAATGTATGTGTAGCGACCAATGTTCTCTTCTAATGGCCTAAGGATAACAAAGGGAACATTAAACTGTGGCATAAAACTAAACTGCAAATGAGCTTCAAGCAGCTTGTCTAATCTACAAGATTTATCAATTATTTATGTTCATAGTCACCTTTATAGGTCAATAATGTCAGTTGAATTACTGTATATCATTCTTACAGTAGTTAAAGCAGGTAAACACAGTCATGATATTATATAAAAGAAAAAATAATACAATCCATATAGCTCGTACACTCAAAACATAAATCTTATCTTAAACCTTAAGAGATGACATAATTGAAACCATTTTCTTTAAAACTTGGCCCTAAAGTACATATGACATTAAATAATTGCCATTACTACTCTTACAACCAAGTTAAAGGCGCCTCACTCATCTGCTAAACTTCGACATTCCACTGTAAAATTAAAAGTTCGTCAGTTATGAGGAAGTTCACCATCTTTACCAAAGGGTTAATGTCCTTTACTCATAAAAAGAATAAAGGCCTAACTGAATTACCCTAGTTAGACTAATCTTTAGTGTATAAATGACACAGTTTCATGGTCTTGACATTGTGACGGGCCGAGAGAAGGTTGTGACTCACAGACAGGATAAGAGCAACTGAGTGACTTTATTATAGAACACTCTCCTTTATATACAAAAGCTCAAGGCAACAAGAAATTTCATGTTCAAAATCGACACCGTTACTGGTGAAAAAAATGATATTTTGATTATAAAATAAATTTTTGAATATACTTACCCGGTGAATATATAATAGCTGACGTCTCGGACGGCTCGACAGAAACACAAAAACTTGCGAGCGATCGCCATGAAGGTTGCGGGTGTGCCCACCAGCGCCGACTATCGGCCAGATACCGCATATACATGTAAACAAGCCTCAGTTCTTCTCATTCCGCTGGGTCTCTATCGGGGAGGAAGGGAGGGCCTATAATTTATATATTCACCGGGTAAGTATATTCAAAAATTTATTTTATAATCAAAATATCATTTTTAAATATTAAACTTAGCCGGTGAATATATAATAGCTGATTCACACCCATGGTGGTGGGTAGAGACCAGTATTAATACAGTTTACGGCGTATATGCTTAGAGTTTTTGACAGTTATATCATAACAAAACCCAAATAAATATAGGTACCTGGTAAGGAAGCTGACTCTGACGATTACTCTGCCTTGTTAGTCTGCTTTCCTCACGAAGCACAGCGATCCTCTCAGGATGCTGAAAGACTCCCAGGAGCTGAAGTATCCAGGGCGACAACCCATACAACAGGACCTCATCAAAACCCTTAATCTGGGCGCTCTCAAGAAATGACATTTGACCACCCGCCAAATCAACCAGGATGCGAAAGGCTTCTTAGCCTTCCGTACAACCCAAAACAAGATTAAAAACATTTCAAGAGACAGATTAAAAGGATATTGGAATTAAGGGAATGTAGTGGTAGAACCCTCACCCACTACTGCACTCGCTGCAACGAATGGACCCAGTGTGTAGCAGTCCTCATAAAGAGTCTGGACATCTTTTAAGTAAAATGACGCGAATACCGACTTGCTTCTCCAAAAGGTCGCGTCCATAATACTTCGCAGAGATCTGTTTTGCTTAAAGGCCACGGAAGTTGCTATAGCTCTTACTTCGCGCGTCTTAACCTTAAGCAAGCAACGGTCTTTTTCACTCAAGTGAGAATGAGCCTCTCGGATTAAAAATCTAATAAAATACGACAAAGCATTCTTTGACATAGGCAATGATGGCTTCTTAACTGAGCACCACAAGGCCTCAGATCCACCTCGTAAGGATTTGGTACGAGCTAAATAAAACTTAAGAGCTCTAACTGGACACAGTACTCTTTCAAGCTCGTTGCCTACGATCTCTGACAGGCAAGGTATATCAAATGACTTAGGCCAAGGACGAGAAGGCAGTTCATTTTTGGCCAAGAAACCAAGTTGAAGTGAACATGTGGCTTTATCTGTGGAAAAGCCGATGTTCCTACTGAAGGCATGGATCTCACTGACCCTTTTAGCCGAAGCCAAGCACACTAAGAAAAGCGTTTTGAGGGCGAGATCCTTCAGGGAGGCTGAATGTAATGGCTCAAACCTGTCGGACATTAGGAACCTTAAGACCACGTCTAAGTTCCATCCAGGAGTTGCCATACGACGCTCCTTAGAGGTCTCGAAAGACTTAAGGAGATCTTGGAGATCTTTATTATTGGAAAGATCTAAGCCTCTATGTCTGAATACAGACGCCAACATGCTCCTGTAGCCCTTAATAGTGGGCGCTGAGAGGGAGCGAACATTTCTCAGATGTAGGAGAAAGTCTGCGATTTGGGCTACAGAGGTACTGGAAGAGGAAATAGATGCTGACTTGCACCAGTCTCTAAAGACTTCCCACTTCGACTGGTATACTTTGATGGTAGAAGCTCTCCTAGCTCTAGCAATCGCTCTGGCTGCCTCCTTCGAAAAGCCTCGAGCTCTTGAGAGTCTTTCGATAGTCTGAAGGCAGTCAGACGAAGCGCGGGGAGGCTTTGATGAAGATCCCTTACGTGGGGCTGCCGTAAGAGATCCATCCTTAGAGGAAGACTCCTTGGAACGTCTACCAGCCATTGAAGTACCTCTGTGAACCACTCTCTCGCGGGCCAGAGGGGAGCAACCAACGTCAACCTTGTCCCTTCGTGAGAGGCGAACTTCTGCAGTACCTTGTTGACGATCTTGAACGGTGGGAATGCGTACGCGTCCAGGTGAGACCAGTCCAGTAGAAAAGCATCTATGTGGGTCGCCTCTGGATCTGGGACTGGCGAGCAATAGGTCGGGAGCCTTTTGGTCAACGAGGTGGCAAAGAGGTCTATGGAGGGTTGACCCCAAGTCACCCAAAGACTCTTGCACACGTCCTTGTGGAGGGTCCATTCTGTGGGGATCACCTGACCTCTCCGACTGAGACAGTCTGCCAAGACGTTCAAGTCCCCCTGGATGAATCTTGTCAACAGGGAGATGCCTCGATTTTTTGACCAGATGAGGAGGTCCCTTGCGATGACGAACAGTGTGTGGGAGTGAGTGCCTCCTTGCTTGGAGATGTACGCCAATGCTGTGGTGTTGTCTGAATTGACCTCTACCACTTTGTTTCGAAGGATGCTCTCGAAACTCATCAAGGCCAAGTGAACCGCTAATAGCTCCTTGCCGTTGATGTGCATGCTCTTCTGAACCGACGTCCAAAGACCCGAACATTCCCGACCGTCCAGAGTCGCTCCCCGACCCAAATCCGACGCGTCTGAGAACAACACGTGGTTTGGGTTCTTGACTGCCAGGGACAGACCCTCTCTCAGACTTATGTTGCTGTCCCACCAGTTCAGGCATGCTTTTACTGGCTCGGAGACCAGGATTGATACAGCTTCTAAAGTCTTGCTCTTGTTCCAGTGTGAGTCTAGATGGAACTGGAGAGGGCGAAGGTGAAGTCTCCCTAGCGAGACAAACTGCTCCAGGGATGACAGAGTCCCTACGAGGCTCATCCAACTTCTTACTGAACAACGGTCTTTTTTCAGCATGAGTCGGACTTTGAGCAGGGCTTGCTCTATTCGGGTGGCAGACGGAAAAGCCCGAAAAACTAGACTGCGAATCTCCATCCCCAAATAGAGAATCGTCTGGGATGGAATAAGTTGAGACTTTTCTAAGTTTACCAACAGTCCCAACTCCTTTGCCAGACCCAACGTCCAGTGAAGGTCCTGCAGACAGCGATGACGGGACGATGCTCTGAGAAGCCAGTCGTCCAAGTACAGGGAGGCTCGAATTCCCGATAAATGAAGGAATTTTGCCACATTCCTCATGAGCCTCGTAAACACGAGAGGAGCAGGGCTGAGGCCGAAGCAGAGTGCTCGAAACTGGTACACCACATTCCTGTAAACAAACCTCAGATACGGTTGAGAATCCGGGTGTATAGGAATGTGGAAGTACGCATCCTGCAGGTCGAGAGAGACCATCCAGTCTCCCTCTCTGACCGCTGCTAGGACGGACTTCGTGGTCTCCATCGTAAATTTTGTTTTCGTAACAAAAACGTTGAGCGCACTGACGTCCAGCACTGGCCTCCAACCTCCTGTATGCTTTGGGACTAGGAAGAGACGGTTGTAAAATCCCGGTGATTGAAGGTCCGAGACTTTCACCACCGCTCCCTTCTCTAGCAACAGAGACACCTGGGAGAGAGGTCTAGAGGAACTGTTACTAGAGGAGGTCTGCGTACTAAAGGTATTTTGTACCCCTCCTTGAGCAACAATACAGACTCTTGGTCTGCACCCCTCTTCTCCCAGGCCTGCCAGAAGTTGTTCAGTCTGGCCCCTACCGCTGTCTGAGGACGTGGGCAGTCAGACTCTGCCACGGGAGGACTTGGATCCTCTCCTCTTGCCTCTCTTTCCGTCAGCACGAGCGCCTCCCCTGCTGGGAGCTCTGCCACGAAAGGGCGGGATAAACCTAGACGCAGGAGTATCGATTCTGGGTCTCACAACAAAGGATGAAGAAGGAGCTCCCTTGCGAGCAGAAGAAGCCATCAGGTCATGTGTATCCTTCTGTACAAGCGAAGCAGCAATGTCCTTGATCCGCTGTTGAGGAAACAAGGCAGCCGATAAGGGAGCAAAGAGAAGCTCCGATCTTTGACAGGGAGTAACTCCTGCTGAAAGGAAAGAGCAAAGGGTTTCCCTCTTCTTCAGGACTCCAGACGTAAAGGTGGAGGCGAGCTTATTGGAGCCATCGCGGATGGCTTTGTCCATACAAGACATAATAAGCAAGGAAACATCCTGGTCGGCAGACGAGATCTTCCTGCTTAATGCTCCTAGAGACCAATCTAAAAAGTTAAAAACTTCGAAGGCCCTGTAAACCCCTTTAAGGAGATGGTCAAGGTCCGAGGAGGACCAACAAATTTTAGAGCGTCTCATGGCCAGGCGACGGGGAGAGTCTACGAGGCTTGAGAAGTCACCATGGGCAGAGGCAGGGACTCCCAAGCCGAGAACTTCTCCCGTGTCATACCAGACGCTCGCTCTAGAAGCTAGTTTAAAAGGAGGGAAGGCAAAGGCCGTCTTCCCCAAACTCCTCCTGGTAACCAACCAGTCGCCTAGTAGACGTAAAGCCCTCTTAGAAGAGCGAGAGAGCACTAGCTTAGTAAAAGAAGGCTTGGCAGCAGCTAAGCCTAGCGCAAACTCAGACGGAGGCGAACGAGGAGCAGCAGTAACAAAATGGTCTGGGAAAAGATCCTTAAAAATCATCATGATTTTCTTAAAATCCATAGAAGGTTGCGCAGCCTTAGGCTCTTCCACGTCTGATAAAACATCCAAAGGATTATCAGTAGGCGGAGGATCAGCAACATCCTCATCTGAAGGAACCTCGTCCGACAATTGATGAGTCTCAAGCAAGGGAGAGACCTGCCGTGGTGGCAATGCTTGACAAGCAAAGTCCACACGCAAAGGAGCATCAGTAGCAGTCAAGGAAGCTACGTCATGTAACTGCTTAAAGGACTGACCAGCAACAACAACAGGAGCGGGAGGACGCTCGACGTCAAGTCGAGACTGCCTTGACTGCCTAGATTGAGCAGTTAAAACAACCCTTGACTGCGGTGCTTGACGCTCAACGTCAAAACAAGGCAACTGAGCTGGTTGGCGAACGTCCTGAACGTCAACACGAGCATGCGGCAGCGGCTGAACGTCAACACGAGACTGCGGCAGCGGCTGAAAGTCAACACGGGACTGCATCGAGTGAGGCTCCAAGTCACGTGACTGACGTGACAAACTACCGACATCACGTTTCGTAACGTCAACAGGACGAGTAAAGGCTCGTTTGGGCGGCTGATGGCCAGGATCTCGATCAGCGTAACGGCGAGGATCATCGTGAACCTGCTCAACGGTATACTCCTCCATAAGGGAGGCAAGCTTATTCTGCATATCCTGCAGGACAACCCATTTAGGATCAACGGGAGTCGGTACGGGCCGAGACGATGGTAACGTCTGTGACGGCAAAACATTGCCTTTACTGAGACTCTCGGAGCCCGTGTTACGCTTTCGTTTAAGCGGCGAGCAGTCTTCCGATGACTGCAGAGGGTCAGAGCTGTCCCAATGGCTACAGCCAGGACGCTGGACCTGTCCTGAAGGGACTGACTTCCGCTTTAAGGGTCTAGAAACTTTGCTCCAAGGTTTCTTTCGCGAGAAGCCTTCGGATGACGAGGAGAAAACAGCCTCGCTCGTCTTATGGTAGGGGCGGTCTTGACGAGACACGCCCGATACCATAGAGGGAACGTCTGTTCGTTGGTTAAAGCCTCTCGTCCCCATAAGTCCTACGACATTACTTCTCCCTGGTGCATGGGAGCCTGAAAGAGGTCTCGGACTAGGAGAACGACAAGCACGAACAGACGAACCCTCGGTCGCAACACTAAAATCACTTTGCGCACTAATCACTTTATCCCCACGATTTTCTAATGTGGCACTCTGACACTTTAACACATTCACATCCGCCATGAGTTGATTACGGTCCGATGCTAAAGACTCAACTCTCTCGCCCAAAGCTTGAATGGCAAGCAACATATCCCGCATGGATGGTTCATGAGTGCTAGTAGAGGGTTCAGGAACAACTACTACAGGGGAAGGATTAGGTTCAGGGGCATGGGAGGAGGAAAAATCCAATGATCTAGAGGAGCTTCTCCTCACCCTATCTCTCTCAAGCTTACGAGAATACTTATCAAACTCTAGCCAGTCGAATTCCGAAAGTACCACGCACTCATCACACCGGTCTCCTAATTGGCAGGTTTTACCCCGGCAATTAGAACACACGGTATGTGGGTCGAGAGAGGACTTTGGAAGACGTTTGTTACAATCCCTAGCATTACATTTACGAAATTTAGGAATCGGAGAAGGGTCAGCCATTTTGAAAAGTCAAAGAAAATCCAAAAACAATCCAAAGTCATCAACAATAAACGTTATCCAAAAAAGGGTTCAAGAGTTTTAATTGAAGAGAAAAACACCTGCACTGCGAAAGCTCAAAACCAAAAAGAAGTACTTCACCAAGAATGACGAAAAAACTCCAGGTCAACAGCGAGTAACGGAATCAACTTGTCGACAAGACCGACAGAGAAGAACTGAGGCTGTTTACATGTATATGCGGTATCTGGCCGATAGTCGGCGCTGGTGGGCACACCCGCAACCTTCATGGCGATCGCTCGCGAGTTTTTGTGTTTCTGTCGAGCCGTCCGAGACGTCAGCTATTATATATTCACCGGCTAAGTTTAATATTTAAAAATAGACGTTTATTCAGGCTCTTTTCAGTGCGAGGGAAGAGAGAAGATACAAGCATAATATATACACAAAATGAACTATGTACGATCGTGTGACACACAATGGGTACATGGCTCCTCCCCTAAAAATGACATACTGTACATGTTAAATAGGGCGCCCTGATCTAGAGAGGTGAACTGTAGGCGAGTCATCTGGCAGGAGATAAGCAGGTTTTAGACGAACAATGGAGACCCAGTCTTCTTTGCCACGAATGTTTAGTAGGAATGCTTTCAGAGTGCGTCAGATCACAAGGAAAGGGCCCGTGTAAGGGGGCGTTAGCGGTGGCTTGCTAGTGTCGTTGCGCAGGAAGACGTGCGTTGTAGAGTGTAAGTCTGTTGGTATGTGATGCTTCGCTGGGGGCTTGTAAGTCTGGCGGCAAGGAGTATATTTTCCCACGACGTGACGCATGCGCTGGAGATCGTCGGAGGAGGTTGTAGAAGGAAAAAATTGGCATGGACGACCAACGGGTCACCATACACCATTTCAGCTGCAGAGACGTCGAGGGCATCTTTAGGAGTGGTCCTTAGTACCAGGAGGACCCCGGGAAGCTGAGTAAACCAGTTGGAATCCTTGCAGCGGGACATCGAAGCTGCTTTGAGGGTGCGATGAAAACGTTCAACCATTCCATTGGCTGCAGGGTTGTAGGCCATTGTCTGATGTAGGGTGATGCCCAGGAGATTCGCAAATGATGTCCAAAATTAAGAAGTGAAAGTGGTACCCCTGTCAGAAGTAATATGCTCAGGGATACCAAATCTTGCAATCCAACCAGAGAGTAAGGCGGATGTACATGAGGCGGACGTTGCAGTTTCCATGGGAATGACTTGAGGCCAACAAGTGGAGCGGTCTATGACGGTAAACAGGTACCGATGTCCTAGTGATGTGGGTAGGGGGCCTACAATGTCGACGTGAATGTGTGCGAAATGAGGCTGAGGTTGAGGAAAGGTGCCCACTCTTGAATCCGTGTGTCGATGTACTTTGGAAGCTTGGCAAGAAGTACAGGCGCGAACCCAATCCTTAGCATCTTTAGAAATGCCGTGCCAAATGAACTTCGTCTTCAGCAGCTGTGCGGTAGAACGGCACGAGGGATGTGAAAGGCCGTGAATGAGATCAAACACCTGCCGGTGCATGGGAGCAGGAATCCAAGGTCGCAGTCTACCAGTACTGACGTCACAGAGGGTGGTGGTGTTGGAGTCTTCGAGGGGCAGGTCTTCCCAACAGAGGGACGTGCAGGATGTCTTACATGCTTGATACTCTGGATTCTGTCGATGTGCTTCAGCCAGGGCGTTGTAATCTAATCCCAGTTGAACGGCAGCCAACGTGTTTCTTGACAGGGCATCGGCAACGGTATTCATTTTCCCAGGAACGTATTGAAAGGTGCAATTGCATTCAGCCACGGAGGAGATGTCGGCGTTGACGGGCGGACCAGGTGTCAGACTGTCGAGTGAAAGCGTGCACCAGGGGCATGTGGTCTGTGCGAATGGCAAAGGATGTACCTTCTAAGAAATGGGCGAAAGTGACGGACAGCCAAGTGCACCGCCAGCAATTTGCGATCGAAGGTAGAATAACCCGATTCTGCCTTGGACAGTTTTCTGCTGAAGAAGGCCAATGGGCGGGGCGAGCCGTTGACCACCTGTTCGAGAAATGCACCAATAGAGACGTCGCTGGCATCGGTGGAGAGAAGGAGGGGGGGCATGTGGGATAGGAAAAGTGAGAGCTGCAGCGGTTGATAGGGCCTTCTTTGCATTGCAGAAGGCCGCTTCTTGAAGGGGACCCCACTTCAGGTCCTTTGGCTTGCCCTTGAGGGAGGCGTAGAGGGGAGCAAGAGTGGCGGCAATGGCTGGCAGAAAACGGTGATAATAGTTGATCATGCCCAAGAATTCCTGCAGAGCTTTTACGGTCGAGGGCGCGGGGAAGTCCTGAACGGCTGCTACCTTCTCAGGGAGGGAATGGACTCCTTTAGGAGTGATGCGGTGCCCTAAGAATGACACTTCGTTGGCGCCAAAGGTACACTTGTCGCACCGGACTACAAGGCCGTTTTGTTGCAGGTGGTCGAGCACGATGCGCAGGTGACGGAGGTGTTCCTCTTTTGAGGAGGAGAACACAAGTATGTCGTCCACTCAACATACACAGAAGGGGAGGTCCACTAAGAAGCCATACATGAGACGTTGAAACGTGGCCCCGGCATTACGAAGGCCAAAACAGGAGTAATTGAAGGTGTATGTACCAAACGAAGTGGTGATGGCAGTCTTGGGGATGTCTTCTGGGTTAATAGGCACCTGATAATACCCCTTCAGGAGGTCGAGCGAAGAGAAAACCTTCGTTTTGTGCAGGTAGGTCACGTCGGCGATGTTTGGGAGGGGCTAGTGATCCGGTTCTGTTTGCATGTTCAGGCACCTGTAATCCCTGCACCGACGGAGGAAGCCGTCTTTCTTCAGAACGATGTGTAAAGGTGACGACCATGGGCTGGAGGCCTTTTGGCAAAGGCCCATTTCCTACATTTCGGCGAACGTCTGTTTGGTGGCTGCCAATCGTTCCGGTGCCAGACGTCTGAATTTTGCGAAGACTGGGGGTTCCGTCGTCTTGATATGGTGATAAATACCGTGCTTGGCAGGGGCTGTGGGCGTTTGGCGAAGTTCTGGACGGAAAACTTCCGGGTACGACGTGAGGAGGTGGGCGTAGGCATCCGTGGGTGCGCTGATGTGGATAGCGAGGTTGGAGGGGGTGGGTTAAAGAGGTGTCGACAAGTACGAGTCTGCGTTGACCAATCGTCGCTGGGCGACATCGACCAAAAGGTGGAAATGAGAGAGGAAATCCGCACCTAGGATTAGCAATGTGACGTCAGCAACGAGAAACTTCCAATTAAATTTACCATTTCCGATTAAATTTATCATTTCCGAACGATAATGTGAGGTTCTCGTAACCGTAGGTGGGTATCACAGATCCGTTGGCATTTACCAAGCGGACGTCGGCAAACGTAGACGGACTACGTCGTGTCCTGAAGAGTTCCCTTGGCAAAAGAGAACGACAAGCACCCGTGTCTATCACAAATCGCATGCCCGTTCCTGCATCATGTAAAAAGAAAAGATTAGAAACATGGGAGGCCACCGCCATGAGCGATGGCCTACTTACACGTGTTTTGGCCACTGACAATCCTCGGCACATTTCTTCGCGGTTGCCCCGAATCTGAAGTAGTAGTAGCAAAACTGCACCGGATGGGAGGTAGTAAGTGGCTGTAGAAGTCGTTGGTTGGGGCGCGAGCGAGTGGTGAGTGGTGGGTGGCTTTGACGCTGCTTCGGCACGTCACGGGGTAGGCGTGTATGTCCTACGGCATTCACGTCAGCTTCAGATGACGTTGAATAGGCGTCCTCTTCGTCAGGGGTGGAGGCGTTGATGGAGGTCTGGAAGTGGCTGTCCATAAGGGCGTCAGCTTTGGTCATCAAGTCCTTTATGGGTAAACTATCGATATCGGGTATGGCAGCGCGTACAGGTTTGAGTAAACGGCGTGTCCAAAGGGCACGAAGTAGGTTCACCTCATGAGGAGAGCCATTTGCGGCAGGTTGCAGGCGAGCGATACTGGTCATTTCCCTGAGGGCGAGCGAAGCCCTTTGGTCCCCGAACGGTTGTCGAGATCTGAAAAAGCTTTGCTATACGAGCGGCTGGCGACGGCGAGTACTGCTGCAGAAGCTATGTTTTGAGGGCGTCATACGCTATTAGGGTGTCTCCGTGTTCACAAAGCCAGTCGGATATTTCCAGGAAGGTGTCCTCGGGTATCGCCGCGAGAACATAATCTGCTTTGGTGGTTGAGCGAATCACACCCTTGATGCGAAACTGGACTTCTGTGCGCTGAAACCAAGCAAACGCCTCTCCGCTGGCGAATGATGAAAGTTTCAATGGGGCAGCCGCAGCGCCAACTTCCGTAGAGTCTGCCATAGTACCAATGATGGAGGGGTGAGGGGGGGTGTGGAAGGCGGGAGGAGCGAGTCGACTTCCGGGGTCACCAATGTGACGGGCCGAGAGAAGGTTGTAACTCAAAGACAGGATGAAAGCAACTGAGTGAGTATTATAGAACACACTCCTTTATATACAAAAGCTCAAAGCAACAAGAAATTTCATGTTCAAAATCGACACTGTTACCGGTGAGAAAAACAGACATGTTTATTCAGGCTCTTTTTAGTGTGAGGGAAGAGCGAAGATACAAGTATAATATATACACAAAATGAACTATGTACGATCGTGTGACACACGGTTGGTACAACATATTCAAATGTTTACAAGGAATTTTAGGAAGTCTTACCAGGGATTTACAGTGCTTATATCTTGAAACGTGTTGATGATGTGCTAACATCTCTTTTATTGCAGCCGAACTTGAGATGTGCACTACCTCCTCGACTCACTCAACTGCGCTTGGAACTCATCATTCTGCATGGCACGCACGCAGCTCCTTCAGTTCCTCGGTGGTGAGCTCTTCATGATGTTCCTCAACGATTTCGGTGAAGTCATCTTCCTCAACCTCCAGACACATGGACTTGCCAGGGAATACAATCTATTCTATGTCTTCCTCTACGGAAAGCACAGGTTCAGGTTCGGGACCAAAACTTTCAAAATCTCTTGGAGAAACAGCATCAGGCCACAGTTTCTTCCAAGATGAATTCGGTGTCCGTCAAATTACTCCCTCCCAAGCCTGATCTATGATCTTCAAGCAGTGCACGATATTGAAATGGCTCCTCAAAAATTCCCGCAAAGTTAAGTTGGGCTTTGCGTGACATTAAAGCACTGCTTAAATACTTAAATAAGTGCTTGGTGTAGAGCTTCTTAAAATTAGAGATGACTTGCTGGTCCATGGACTGGAGGATAGGGGTGGTTTTGGTGGAAAATACAGCACTCTGATAAACTTGAACTCGTCGATGATATCATCTTCGAGTCCTATGGGGGTGAGTGGGAGCACTCTTCAAGCAAAGCAAGAACTTTAAAGGCAAATTCCTCTTCTGAAGGTGCTTCTTGACAGCAGGGCCAAAAACTTGGTTTACCCATTCAACAAAGAAGTGCCTAGTAACCCAAGCCTTAGAATTAGCACGCCAGAAATCATGCAGAATGCCCTTATTGACTCTAAGTGCCTTAAATGTCCAAGGGTTTTCGGAACGATAAACCAATAACGGTTTGATTTTGCAGTCAACGCTGGCGTTGGCATATAGGGCAAGAGTCAAGTGACTCTTCATAGGCATATGTCCCGGCATTTTCTTCTCTTCGGCGGTGATCTATGTTCGACTAGGCCTCTTTTTCCAAAACAGACCCGTTTCATTGATTGAAAACTTGCTGCTCTACGTAGCCTTCATCCTCCATGATCTTTTCGAACTTAACAAATTCGTTAGCAGCCTTGGTGTCCGAACTTGAAGCCTCTCTGTGCCGAACAACTGAATGAATCCCGCTCTGTCTCTTAAATTTCTCGAACCAACTGCAAGACACCTTGCATTCCTCCGTCGTAGGATCGCGTCCCCCCCCCCCCCCTTCAAGTCATAATAGATAGTGCTGGCCTTCTCGCAAATGATCGTTTCAGTGATCGTATCACCAACAATCTCCTTGTCCTTTATCCATATTAACACAAGGCGTACCATCCCTTCCAGGGTAGGGCTGCGACGTTTTGAAATAATGGTGATCCCCTTCAATGGTTTGACTACTGCTTTAATGGCTGCCTTCTGCTTGATGATCGTCAAGATTATAGACATTCTGGCCTGGTCATATTGTTTAGCCAGATCACTCACACGCACACCGTGCTCATGTTTGTCTACAATTTCTTGCTTTAGCTCTAATGAAAGCATTGACTTCTTCCTTTTCTCAACACTACTAATACCTGTACCGAAACTAAGCTTCTTAGGTCCTATGATTATACATAAAATAAAAAATAAAACGTGAAAAAAGGAAGATAATAAGCACTGTTAATAACGGACCGAACAGAGTACAACCACACGATGCGCACGAGAACAGAGAACTGCCCGACGCGACGCTCACTGGCGACCCTCCGACGAGCTGCCGTCTATTGGCGTAAAAAAGAAACTACGACCGACGCTTCGAAAAAATTCTATGCGTATGGTCTACATCGGATGTTGGAGCATGACGTCGAGTGTCGAGACGAGAATTTGATCGAATTTTACATCGGATGTTGGAACAATCGTATGTAGAGGTTCCACTTACTATATACGAGTAGGATTTTTGAAGAACTCTCACATCCAAGACATATGAGCAACCTCAATTATAATACTAATAACTTTCTTTTGCTTGGGGCAAATGGTTACCATTTATGAACTTGGTTAATCTCCAATGAGAAGTGGAGAGAATCAAGAAAAGTCACTACAATAAAATATTTTGCACAAAAAGTGTGAATAGTGGGAGGTGCCCTGGGCAGCTAGATTTTCAGTTTTGCAATTTGAATTAAGGATAAATATTGTATTAAAAATTCCAAGAATGAAGAGTCATTGTTTGAACAGAAAATAAAAAATGATGTTGAGCAAGACTGTTGTGCATATGCAGCAAGTCAGATGTTTCGCAAATGCTTAGGAAGGAAGAAAAGGAAAGAAATCACAGAAATGTTCAAAAGAAAAATCTTTTTAGTTTACCTTTAATTATTACTTTTTGATGTATTTTCTTTGACGCAAATTGTATCTTATTTCCAAGAAGCACTAGTAAAAAAATAATTAGTGCATGCTGCACTGGAGTTTGCAAGCTGAAATGTTTTATTTGTCTCCATATCACTAATAATATAAGTTGTTTGCTCGCAGTCAAGGATTTCTAGATGTTGTAATCATATAAGTTTTAGTTGCTCAAGAAACACCATCCACAGCAATTCAACAGTGGTCAAATATGATGTTTCCCCTGTTTCTAGTAAATATGTAGAGGGAGTTTTCTTTTTATAGATTATTATTATTATTATTATTATTATCATTATTATCATCATTATCATTATTATCTAACCTAAAATCCTAGTTGGAAAAGCAAGACGTTTTAAGGCCAATTAGGGCTCTAACAGGAACAAATAACCCAACTAGGAAAGAAAATATGGAATAACCTATATGAAAGGTAATTAATATAGAAAATAAAATAAAAAACTAAGAAGAGCGACTCATTTCAGGCTGTTCAACATGAAAACTTCGTTGCTAGTTTGAACCTCTGAAGTTTCATTGCTTAAACTGCCTGATTAGGATGATCATTTCACAATCTGGTCATAGATGGAATAAAACTTCTAGAATACAGTGTAGTATTGTGCCGTATTATGGAGAAGGCAAGACTGTATGAAATAACTGCATACCTAGTACTACATGCAGGATGTAACAGGATGATCAAAATCAATGGAAAAATCTTATGCAACGTGCATAACGAACTAATTGAACGACAGTGCCAGACAACGAAAAGAAGGACGTTTCCAATAACTCAATTATTTTGTGCAATTGGAGATAAAAACAGTTCGGATGTGTTTCTTTATGGTAAATTGTCATTATAAGCTTTGTTCTTCATTCTTGGCTGACGAAAATTTCTGTTCTGCCTAAACTGTCTGACTCCAAACTTTTTTTCTATGAGCACCAGTAGCTACTTCAATGAAATGGAAATTATAGGTGCTATTTGTCATATGTCAAGAAAAAAAGAATATTTGCTTAGGAGTTTACTAAAAAACAGAATTCAAGCTGGATCCATTAGAAATGGATATACCGTGGTACATGAGCAACACATGGTTGGGTTCCTAAGCAAAAGCTACAACTCCATCAAGAAAAGGTAGCAAACAGTGATAACTATTATTCATATGTTAGGCAATTTCTTTTTGCCTAAACATTTGCTAACTTTTGGCACTTCGAGCTTATGCTTTTACTTACAAATTTTTGCCCTAAGCAAATGCATGAATTTTATTCATCAGGCTAAATATGCTTACCTCGTCATGCAGTATTTTATCATTGGATGATATATTTCTTTTCCTAGAACTAATGCAGCATTAGGTTGGATTGATGTTTCTTGTGGTAAATTTCCTATTGATTTTAATGTCTTTGCATAGCTGTATGATTTATTTAGTATTCTTTTGGTATGTCTTACACTTATGTACTCCACACTGGATTTGTTGAGGGTAGCCTCTTCAAACTTATATAGCTCACAGCTCCTATCAGTGGATTTATGTTTTGAGCTGCAGTTCAAATACCTGGCCTCAAGTGTACACTCTCCTTAGTAAGATTTGCAACATATGCTACACATTTTATCGTGTTTGCAAACTTTAGAAGGGTGTCAAAATTTAAAACAATTGAAACATTGTAGTGGCTTCTGTTTGAAAGTTCAAACTTTAATCCTTTCATTTTCAATAATAATGTGGAAAGGTACATTAGCATCCCTGAAAGTAAGGATAACCATTGATGTCGCAAGAATTTTATGCACTTTCCACACTGTTAATGAACACATTATCATCATTACTAGCTAAGCTACAAGCCTAGCTGGAAAAGCAGAATGCTATAAACCTAAAGGGGCGCCAACAGGGAAAAATAGCCAAATGAGAAAAGGATATAAGGAAGTACATAAATCATTTGAAAAGTAATGAACAATAAAAATAAAATATTTCAAGAGGAGTAACAACACGAAAACACATCTTTCATATATAAACTATAAAAAGAGACTTATGTCAGCCGGTTCAAAATAAAAACATTTGCTGCAAGTGTGAACTTTTGGAGTTCTACCAATTAAACTACCTGATTAGGAAGATCATTCCACAACTTGGTCACAGCTGGAATAATACCACTCTCTTGAATGCTGAGGCAACATTTGATGGATCACTAACGTTGATCGAGGAATACGCAGGTACGTAATCACACTATCATAATCCAAAATACTGAAGGATTATCTAGATATAGTATTAGCTCTGTATGTAAGCTAACGAAGTATGGCCAAATAAGCAAACGGTACTTCCTGTAGGCTGGCATTAGGTTGTAAAACAAGACGTATCTCTTCAAGTCTGGCGTTTGTAACGGAGAATTTAGCTATTTCCTGTGCTAGTGGATTTTCTCCGAGACTCAGACACGAGCCTTTCAAAATTAGCTTATTTCCGCAAATGGGATGGATGGTATCTGAATGCGATATGAATGAGGATGTTTTCCCATAACCGAATATACAATACAGACATCTCAGAACGAATCGGAAGTCACAATCAAAACGATGGGCAGTATCTCCTCTACTGTAAATTCATACAAGTCTTTACTGAAGAATACTCCCTTTCCATAACTAAAATTCAAGTGGGGTTTCACATATAATGTAATAACATCACTACTTGTCTTCAGGTTACATAGTATTTTAGACTGGCATGGACTAAAAAAAAAAAAAAATTTCCAAAACGAGATATCACCAGGTGCAATGTTTCTTTTTTTTCTTAATTAATTTTCTAATTTCAAAATAATTCCCTATAGCTTACTCCATTTAGGCTCAGCAACAAGACACATTGGTGGTTTTTTCTTTCTTTAGGAAGGCATGCCTACATCAGTATCTCTTTCCAACTAGTTGGTGGGTTTCGATACATCCAATTTGTTGGTACCTTATCCCACAGAGCACCCTTAATATTCAAATTAATAATTTTAACATGCATAATGTTACTTATGACATTAAATGCTTTATCATGACTATTATAGGATACTTATGAATCCCATTTACCACCTTGAAGTTTCACTCATTTCTATTATTTCATAACTAATGCTTTATATTGCTCAATCATAATTAGTCTTTGTTGGAATTTGGGTAACATGAAGGACTTTCAGTTTCCTCATATTACCCAAATTACTCACTTTTTGAACATCAGTAGAACGGTCCTCTTTATTTCCTAGGTCAACAGCCTTTCCCTTAATCAAACTAGAAGTTGTCAAAATTTCTGGGGAGGAGTCAGCATATCCAGGGGAGGGGATGTCGTTATGAGAAGAGCCTATATGAAAGGGTCGTGCTTGGTTTTGTTTTTTAGTTTGTTGGTTTGTTTACCTGTTTGAGAATATCAAATTACTCTATGTTAGTAGGGAAATTTGCATTCTCCACTATCGGCACAGCAAGGGTATACTTCCTAGAATAAACCATTCCATACCCTACTTGTGGGATAGCACCAAAACAGATATAGAGGCACAGGTGTAAGCTAAACCCCCCTGCTAGATATGAGACCAAGAAAACATGGAATCATCCTCCCCATATCTGCAATGATAGGTTTCTGGTCAGAAACTGCGAGTCCTACCTCAAGGAATGGATCTCTCCACATTACAATGACCTATCCCTTAAGGGAACCGTCCGACATGACCACCATTTTTTTTCCTAAGGATAAAAAATACACAATTTCTAATCATGTTCTAGACATATATAATACCATCATCATATAAAAATTTCAAGTCATTTGATCAAAAACTTTTTAATTTATTAGCAAAAATCATGATTTTTATAAAAACTCTAGGTACATTTTTCTCAACTAATACAACACCAATTGTATTGAAAATCATACCATCCAAACTTCTTTATAAATCAAATAATTCTGTATGACAAGATTTTTTATTTTCCTTTTTCTTTTTTTTTAATGAATGTTTTCTTAATTTTCTTTGTCTAGACGTAGAATAATCATGAAAGAGAAAAAGGAAAATCAAAATTGTGGTACACAAAATTGAGGGATTTTTATTCCTCTTTTCAATGACATCCTCTAAAAAATCGAACAATAAATAAGTGAGAAAAATGTACCTAAGTGTGAATAAATGTTTTTGAGTTATGAGCTCCCAAAGATTTGCTATAAATTTTCGCTCTTTTTCTTTAAAAAAAATCGTATTGGCTGCTAAACCTTGTTTAACCAGCTCTAGAGGACAATGTTCCTCAAATGTGGGATAGTAAAGATCATATGACTAGTCTAAGGCTGCAACTGAGGCAGCGAGGGGATGACCCATAGCCAACACACAGCCAGTACTGTACAGTGGTACCTCTACATACGAATTTAATCCATTCCACAACCAACTTCGGGTGTCGAAAATGTTCGGTTGTCGAAACGAATTTTCCCATTAGAATACATTGAAATAGGATTAATCCGTGGTTGAGCCCAAAAGCCTATGATAACTCCTAAATAAATTATTACACATAATTACACATGACAATAATGCACACTAAATTAGATAATAGACATGTAAAAAAGAATATTTATAAAGAAATAATAAATAAGAAACAGGTTTTTATCGTCACTTTACCTTAAAAGTCCAGCGCAGGTGTCTGTCTTGCTACGCAGAGAGGAGACAGACGGGCGGGGAGGAGGTAGAGAGGGTGACTACGTACACTACCGTAACTTATTCTAACTTACACTAAGTGAACTTTAACCTAACTTAGCTTATTTATTTTTATATTTTTTATTTACATTTTCTTTTTTTCATTTTGATGATTAATTTTAATCACTTTCACTCTCTTTCTGTTTCAAGATTGTCAAGATCGTCAACATGTTTCGGCCTTTCTTTTGCAAGTTCATTCACGCGGATGCCACGCTCATGCTTTTCAATAATTCCTTGCTTTACTTCTAAAGAAAGCATTTCCTTCTTCCTTTTCTCACCACCACCACTACCACTTGCGAAACTAAGCCTTTTAGGACCCATGATTTACGTAAAAAATCACGATTTAAAACAGTTAATAGCAGAACGCACAGGGCACAACCACACGAAGCCGACGAGAACAGACGAAGGACCCAAGCCACGCTAATTGAGGGTCTCTCTGAGGTCGAAGTGCTGCCTTCTATCGGTGGAAATAAAAAATACATCCGGCGCTATGAGTACCATCTACGTGTACGGGTATTGTTTACTTCGGGTGTCGAAAAAAAATTCGGGTGTAGAGTAGGAACGAGTTCGAATTGTACTTCGCGTGTCGAAAAATTCGGATACAACTGGTACGACGAAAATTGCTTACTTCGTGTGTCGAAATAAAATTCGGGTGTAGAGTTAAAGAAATGCTCAAATTTTACTTCGGATGTAGATACGTTCGTATGTAGAGGTTCCACTGTACTAGAACAACTCAAGCTGACAAGACAGGAAGCAGAGACAGAAGGTGGCACCTGTCTAGAAAGGGTAACCTGGCAAGGGAGTCAAGACTCCATAGCAAGAAGGATATCTCAAGCTGACAAGACAGGAAGCAGGGACAGAAGGTGACATCTCTGCCTAGATAGGCTAACCCAGCATGGGAGTCAAGACTCCATAAGATGGATATAGCACAGGAAGTGAAGCTGTAGACAGAACAGGCACTGCCAAGGGACCACAGGAGGATCCCAAGGGGTACCAACTCTATGCCTTCATAGGGTTAGGCAATTGGGAGAACTGTGTAGGCAAGCCTAGGCGATCTAGCGGGCGTGGGAAAGTTCAAAAGCTAGGGTGAGATGACTAGACAAATGGAACACAGATCCCAGTACAGTCAGGTTATGGCCTAACTAGGAAGGGGAAGAGGCAGAGAAACACCCAAGGGTGGTCTCTAATGAGGCAGAGAGATTTTCACCAGGGAAGGAGAAAATCTCACATACCTAGGCCAGGAAAGATAGCCTACAAGTAAGCACACTAAAAGGCACAAGGAAGGGGAAAGAAAGGGGTGGTGATGGGAGACTCAGAAAATGGTGAGGCCCAACAGCAACAGTGTTCCAAAGGGTCTGCTGTGAAAGGGCACAAGAGGCCAAGTCCTCACAACCAAGCATAGCCTACCAAAGACAAAGACAGAAGCCTAATAATGATTAAGGCAACACAAGGAGGTCTACTAGTCAGCATCAGAACAAGGGGTAAGGCGTTCCAAAGAGTAAACATTAGTAGACACAGGAAACAGTATCCCTAGATTTGTGCCGTCTGGCCAAACACGTAGGCTAAGTGAAAGTGAAAACAAGTCACCCTAGGGCAACTGAGAACATTATCCAACTCCCAGAAGGACCTTCAAGATCGCAGCTCCCCACTGTGACGAATTGACGGCACGGGATGATAGACAGCCTCACCCAACCACTAAGGTTAGGTGAAAGAGGGTATGGTGAAAATTTACCAGGCATGGCCACCAACTAGGATAAGCTAGCCTAAGTCAATGCTGATAAAAACATAAAAGAAACACCAAGGAAGGTTGGGGAAATACCATAAACATGCCACAGTTTTAAAAAACTATAAAACATATTCCTACAGTAAAATGGCTAAATAACTAAGCGTTTCTGAGCGATTTTAAACATGATGCAATGGCCTCGACCCTATGCCAGCCTCAGAACAATAAAAGCATGCAAATAAACATGGGGTGGAGATGGGAAATTCTCACTAAAAAGGGGTACTCAACTTAGTCGATGAGGAAGAAATTGAAACATCCATGATCGAAAATCACCCAAAAAGCAAAGAAAAACTAGCAGAAACTCTCCAAGTGACCATCAAAGATGGCAACTGCGAAGGGGAATGGATCAAAAGGAAACATGTTAGTTATACACATTGATATCGGGAGTTGTAACGGCTCTCTTAATTCTTAGTATAATTTCCAAACTTATTCAAACTATCACGTAATTACTAACAAAGATTTCACAGTATAATAAAAACTATAAGTACCATTATTTATCACTTGATTGTATAAATGCAGAGAGAGAGAGAGAGAGAGAGAGAGAGAGAGAGAGAGAGAGAGAGAGAGAGAGAGAGAGAGAGAGTGTTGTAAGGATTTGGGATCAAATACTTTTGCGCTTGGGTAGAGTGGTTCGCTTTAAGCATTTAGAGAATTCTTATGATCTTGTCTAACTTATTCTTGAACTCGTTTACCGTGTTACTGTTTAGTACATCCGCTGTAATGACGCCTCAGCAGTAGTGTCCACGTTTACCACACTTCCCTTCCCTTCCTAAAACCCTCTTATTAAGAAAGGGCTGCTTGGGGTTTGACGACTTCTTGATGCTGGACTGCCTAGATGCTCCATTTGTCCTTTGTGAGTCTGTCTGACAAAGGTGAAGATTTTGGTGAAGTTGGAGCCAAAGAAGAGGCATTAAATGCAACAGCCCTATGAATGAGTTAGTCTTGACTAGCCTTCCTCCATCGCTCCGTTACTGTGTCCATGTCTTCCAAATTAAACAAGGAAGAACCCATGGGGCCGGAAAGAAAGAGCCTCAGACTCCAAGAAGTCGATAGACACGATCACTAGATTGTTTTGAATAGCCAGTGCGCAGTGATGAAGTGTCACACACTCGCTTACGAGGAACTCAAGAGTGAGGAGCATTCAAGGGAGGAAGACCTTTTACACCTGAAAGAGCATCGACTATCCTTATAGGTATAAGGTACACTAGAATCTTTGGCTGAGCAAACTCAGCATGCACACTGGAACTCAAAAGAGCACATGCCTGCAACTCTTCAGGTGGATGAGAAAGTGCGGAGGAAGTATCCGTTGCGGCGGTGGGGGAGGTCAGAACCGCCTCCTGTGGAGGAAGTTGGATGCTATTACAATGCCCCAAGCTTCAACACCTCCAACATCTGTTCCTCCGTGGAGGAACCCAAAAGCTCAAAGGAAGGCCACAACTGACAGTGCGTCAAGAGAGCTACACTCCCTACGGAGGAAAGGCGCCGCTGTTTCACTAGGGGAATGAATGTGGTCTTCCGGCCCCGAAGGTTGTCCGGGGTTCAAATGGTCATCACTCTTACCTGATTGGCCTTCAGAGGAAGGTGAACTAGATGAGGTACGTAGGAGAGCACGAGGCGCAATAGAAATAAGTTGGGACTTCTTCAACTTAGAGGATGAGCTTGAAGAAGAAGAATCCCTTTTAGAATTCTTCCTGCATCTACAATACCACTTCTATTGGGAGGATGACATGTTTGCAGTCCTCAAAACTAAGTTCTCATGAAAAGAATAAGAACATTTTTAAAGGAATGAATTTGGAATAGACGTAGCCAAAAAATAAGTGAAGGAGCTCACTGTGCGAGTGTGTGAGCGAGAAGATTGGTCTTCTCACACCTAACTAGCTATGTTTTTGACACCTTGCAATAAAATTTTATGGCTAAATCAGGTTCGTGCTGAAACACACAAGCCATAGTAAAGAATGAAGGTTTGCATTTCTTCTTATTCCATAATTTTCCAATCTTTCAAACAGTGATATTCCCATAATCCACCTTAGCATTTCATCTCTGTTCTCTCAAGCTTTGCTTCCCCTTTTCATCTTAAAGCGCACGTCTCTGATCCATACATTAACACCGGTCTTATAACTGTGCTATACATCTCGACTTTCACGTTAATTGGCATTTTCTTATCACATACCACTCCTGCTACCTCCCTCCACTTTCCCTATGTTGTGTTCATCCTATTTTCAACTTCAGCCTCACATCCTCTCTCCTGATCTATAGTAAATGATCTTATATTAACGTGTTTTCCCATTTGCAAGGGGTAAGCACGGTTGCCTTCCTTGAAAGGACTTTGCTTTGGTTTTGGGGTAGACCGTAGTCACGATTTGCTGCCCCGTCTGACATCGCTAGACCCTGGTAGTGTATGTTCATGTGATGTACCAGTCATAGCATCCTTTCTCCCAGCAGCAAAGAGCCCTTGGCACGGTTAGGACGACAGTTCAAGACGTATGAGGTGTCTTATGATTTTAGGTGTTGGAGTAGCTTTGTGTGTGTGTGTACTAGTCTGTAACACCTTTTGCTTTAAGCAAACCTATCCGTTGATTATATACATAATCCTGAGGTATCTACAAGGATAGCAACGAGTCCGCCTCTGACTGGTCGGCTGCAGATTTGAACCCCCGCCACAGACCTCTCCGAAGTACCTAAATTGTTCTGCCATTTTTATAACTGCTCCTCTACTTTCACGCATGGCTATCCCGTCCCTACCTTCCTTACTATTAGTCATGGCTTCACACTTATCCACATTTACCCTCAAACCATCCCTTTCTAAAGTCTCTTTCCACTGTAATTTTTCCTCATTTTTAGCAGTAATCACCAAATCATAGCATGTAGTAATTCACCTACTATTTATTTCTGATCCTTTTACATAACACATCCAAGACCAACACAAATAAAAATGGGCTTAATGCTGACCCCTGATGTAATCCAAACCTAACTTCAAAGGTTTCTGTTTCGCCAACAGCTGTTATTACTTTTGACCCTGTTCTTTTGTAAATCATCTTGACCATTCTAACCAACTTCTTTGGGACTTTCCTCTTCCTCAAGCACCAAAACATCACTTTTCTTAGTGTTCTGTCATAAGCCTCCTCTAAATCTACAACAGCCCACATGGGCTTTTCCTGTAACTGCGTTACTATAAAGATGGGATCCACAGCCCCTCTCCTCATGAATCCATACTGCTGTTTCCCAATCTTTACAATCTCTTATCTACTACCCTCTCTAACACTTTCAAACCATGCTCCATTAATTCAATTCCCCTGTAGTTACTGCATTCCATGATGTCACCTTTCTGCTTGAATATAGATACCATTAGACTCCTCCCAGTATTTAGGCATTATTTCCTCTTCAAATATTGCTCTCAATAAATCCAGCATCCATTCTTCCCCCTCTGTCTTTAGTATCTTGACCATTACAATTTGTAACTCTGATGAGCCTGGTGCTTTATCATTCTTCATTATACTCGATGCCCGCTTCAATTCTGAACTCGGTATCTCCATCACTGCCCCCCCCCCCCCCCCCCCATTTGTGCTCCTCCCAGCTCCTCTTCTCTTTTTCAGTATTAAATAGATACTCATAGAATTCTCTCCATCTTCTCTTAATGTCGTCTTATCAATGAATAAAGTTTTGTTTATGCATTGGAACAAATAAAAATTTAATTGGACATCAGTTACATCAAATGTATATCTCCGGATCTCATTACCAAGATGACAGTGATGTGTGATCACTAACAAATGAAAAATGGAAACCACTGAATATATATCTCAGATAACCTCAACTAGTTATTAAATCTTGACTGATTACTCCTATAATTCTTCCCTGTCATATACATACCCTGTGCAATAAATAATTTAGGACAGAATACAATTCCATATTCTTTGTGTAATATAGGTAAATAACAAGTAAATAGTCTGTAACAACCAATTGGTATGAAAACTGATAGTACTTTCACTGTATTGTACCTAAATACATGGTTATGATCTATCTTAAGTAAAGATTTAAGTGCTTATGAGAAGAATTGCCCAAATAGATGTAAGTAGTGACAATTGTTTGGCACGTTTATTTCACTCGTTTTAATTTCAGTAAAGAATTTTGAGTTTTTTTTTCCTGGAAAAGAGGGTAAAATACCTGAAACTTACAGTGCATATATTGTTTGCCTGGTTGGGTTGAATTGGATCCAAGAATTACGTCCAACTGTCAACCCTTCAGAGGTTTTGAACAACAAACGCAAATGACTTGTGTCTCCGTCTTCAACATCTTCAAAAGTATCCCGGGAAATTGTAAAGTTATAGACATGCCCAGCAACCTGTAAATGAAGACATAATTTGAATATTATTCATTTATGTTCATATATCTCACACAGTAATTAGCAACAGGAATAACAACTAAAATTTACATAAATTTTAGACCATAATTTTATATCCATTTAATATTCAAATTTTACAAGAAAGCAAATTATATATATATATATATATATATATATATATATATATATATATATATATATATATATATGTGTGAGTGTGTGTATATATATATAAATATATATATATACATATATATATATATATATATATATATATATATATATATATATATATATAAATATATATATATATATATATATATATATATATATATATATATGTATATATATATATATATATATATATATATATATATATATATATATATATATATATATATATATACATATATATATATATATATATATATATATATATATATATATATATACACATATATATATACACATATATATATACATACATATATATACATACATATATATATATATATATATATATATATATATATATATATTTATATATACATAATATATTGTAGTTAATTTGCTTAATTTTATTCGTGGCCTGTAAAGTAAATTTCATCAAGTTGCTTTCATTATATTTTTGTTATGCCACAAAATTGAAAATAAGAGAAGACTGGTTTAGGTTTTTCTCGCTCGCACTGAAGGTTGTTATTATATAAGTGGTACCTCGCCCTTGAGTTGTTTTTTTTTTTCTTTCCATGTAATTATTCACCGGCTTGGTTGTTTGGTGACTTGATGTTCGTTGCCCGACTTTTGGTGGGGACCTTTGGCTGAGGATGAAGAGGAGTATGGCTTCGGCTCCTTATCTTGGAGGTTCTCTGACCCCGTTCCTGAAGGATATTTTAAATACTACGGAGATATCTGCATTCTGAAGGCCTTGCTGCATTTAAGGGCCCCCTTTCTACTGTATTGCGGAGGACATTGATGGTGTTCCTCTTCCTGATCACAGAAGTTGCTGTGGAAGCTGTAGCTTTGATTTTGAGACGCCTCCTGTACCCTGATTGGGCGTTCTTCCTATGTGCTGTGACAGTGAGATATGCACTACCGTTTTCGTCTCTACCCCTCGAGACATTCCTGCTGCCCTTGGGAGGGCATCCTGGTCCTGCCTTCATCTTGGAACCTCCGGAGTCGTGAAAATGCTTATTCTGTTTTAATAGCCGGTAAGGATATAAATTGAGTATTTTACGTTTGACGTTACTGACGCGGGTCAGTGTATCCTCCGGTTACCGACCTCCTTGTGATTTCCAGAACATTAGATCGACAGCAGGTTGTGTTGAATGGTGGAGCTATCATCCATAGAGTTTATTTCGTGAAACCACCTTTAATGTTGGGTCAATATCAATCCGTGATAACTAATTTAAGTATTTATGTATGTGAACATTTTTCTTGAATTGTATAATCTAGGATTAAGGTTCTTTCCCCCTTTTATTTTCTTCCTCTGAAATTTTTCAGGGCTTTCTAGAAATAAGTTGTTTTCCTTCCTCCTCCTAATTACTGTCTCTTGGTCTATCGTATGAATGAGTATTTATTTTAGGTGAACTTTTTATTTTGTACACCGTAATCAGTTTTTTTATATATATTTTTGTGGGTTTAACTTATTATTTCTTTGTTTATAACAAATGTTCAAGCTTTGATAAGTAATTTTTGTTATCCTCTTCGAGTGCTTTCAATGTGGTTTTTACTGTTTGGAGGTCTTGCCCCTTGGCTTTAAATTCTAACCTCTGTGGCACCGATCATAAAAAGGAAAAGAGCCTATTTCTTTTGCCACTTATAATTCTTTTAAATTGAGGTTTAAAGTTCATAACATATTTTGGCGACCTTGCCAGGATCATCCAACAGTGTCATCCACAAGTGCATTCAAAGAGGTGTTTAGGTCAGTGGATGGGCTTAGGTAGATTATTTTCAGTTCACCCCACTTAGTAAGTAACTATGCATTATTTTGAGGAGGAAGAGGCCGCTGCTACCCAGTTTTTAGCAGACCCTGACTGGGAGAGGAATCTGTTTGATCTAAAACGAGATCAGTTATGGATATTGGCTAAATTTCTAGGTTTAAGTTTGCCTACAGAGGTTAAGAAAGGTCAGCTGTTATTTGAGGTCATTAAAGCTGCTAGGATGTTTAAAGAAACCGTAGGTAGCATCAGTGATGAGGAAACAGATTATGGTGATGAAAATGGTGAAAATAAGGTGGTAGGTGCCAGAGATGTGGAGGAAATGGAAGTTGATGTTAGAAATAAAAATGGGGAAACAGGTAATGGAAATAATGTGAATGACGGTAAGGTAAGCCAACTGAAATTGGATGTTTTAAAAGAGCAATCTAGGATTAAAGAGTTGGGAGTATAAAGCACTTCAGCTACAAGCTGAAGAAAGAGCAAAGGAAAGGGATCATGAAATCCATTGTTTAAAATTGCAGATGGTAGCTGCTAATGGTAGTAATCATAGTGATAAGGATAGTTTTAACCTGTTAAGTGCCCTGAAACTTGTTCCCCAATTTAATGAGGAAGACGTCTCTGAATTCATCATTTCTTTTGAAAGAATTGCTAAGAAATTGAAATGGCCTCGGGACATGTGGACCACTTTGGTTCAGTGTCGCTTAAAAGGTAAGTCCCAGCGTGTATATAATACACTTAACGAGGGTTTGTCATCTGATTATGATTCAGTGAAAGCGATAATTCTGAAAGCTTACGATCTCGTTCTGGAGGCGTACAGACAAAAGTTTAGGAACTATAAAAAGAATCCGGATATGACTTTCGTGGAATTCGCTCGAAAGAAAGAACAGTTCATGGACGACAGGTTAAAGTCCAAGGAGGTTGACACGTTTGGAAAATTGCGGGAATTAATTTTGACCGAAGAATTTAAGAGGTCTGTGTTGAGGGAGCTAAAGATTCATTTGGAGGAGTTGAAGATTGATTCTTTACAGGAGGTGGCAATTGCTTCTGATGAGCACTCCCTTGCACATAGGCAAGACGTGGTAAAAGATTTTCCTAAAAAGTTCTCTCCCCGTAATGGAAATATTCACCAGGGAAAACCTTATCAGAAAAGGACTACTGATTTTGATCAAAATATAAGTGTTAACCGTTACGTAGATAGCAGTAAAAACGGAAGTGTAGAATCTTGTAGTTACGTGAATAGTAGTAGGTCTGGTGGTGGTAGTGGACGTAGAGAATCCCACGAGTCTAGTTTAAGGTGTTATTGGTGTAATAGGAAGAAGGGTCATATAAAAGCAAATTGCTTTGCTATGAAAAATTACTTGGAAAGGAATAAGGAGGCTGTTAATATTGTTTCTGCTGAGAAATCTTCAAAGAAAGAGGTATCAAACGAAAGTAAGTGACTAAAATTTGCGAAGTACATATCGAATGGAACTATTTTCAATAATGTTGACAAACGAATAGGACGTAGTGTTAAGATTCTTCGTGACACTGGTGCAGCACAATCTTTAATTTAAAAAAAGTCTGTACCTAGTGGGTTTAAATTTTCAAATACTGATTTTGTAGTTCTTGGAGGATTTCCTGATACTATTGCCTCCTATCCTCTCGAAACCATGTATCTAAAAACTGAGTATTACAAGGGAACGGTAAAACTGGCAATTGTCGACAGTTTACCTCTTCCCAGTATTGACATGTTATTTGCTAATGATTTGGTGTTGCATGACGAAGCAAATTATTTCCCAATTTTGAGTATTACAGAGATAGAGGATGATAGGTATTTAGATGTTTCTGTATGTGAACCTACCTCTGTTATTACTCGTTCTCGTGCTCAAGAGATTGATCTCGATAATGTTAATTTAGACTTTGATGATATTAATGGACAGACGACTGACACGATGACGAGTAGTTGTAGTAATAGTAGTAATAAAAATATTTTGTTTAATGATGTTGAATGGGATGTTGAGGCTTTAAAAGAAGCCCAAGAAAATGAGTTTTCTAATTTTGATGATTCCAATTTTGATGTTGATGATGATTTATCAAAACCTGTTTTTCTTAAAGAAGAAGGTTTGGAGTACAGAGTCAGTAGGTCAGTTAATGCACCTGCTGATCAGGCTGAGGTTAGGAAACAATTGGTAATTCCAGAACGATACCGTTGTAAGTTGTTAATTTTAGCACATGAGAATAACCTTTCAGGACATTTCGGGGTCAGGAAGACGTTCCAGAAACTCTCTGAACATTTTTTCTGGCCTGGAATGCGTCGTGATGTAAAGACATGTATTATCTTGTAAGGTATGACAAATCGTGGGGAAGCCAAATCAGAAAATTCCAAAAGCTCCTTTAATTCCTATTCCGTCGGTGGGGGAACCTTTCAGGGAGGTGATTATTGATGTGGTAGGTACTTTACCGCGGACACGCGGGGGACATGAATATATTTTGACAATGGTTGATAGGATATCACGATTCCCTGAGGCTGTCCCGCTGCGGAGTATTAGAGGGGAGAAAATTGTCGAGGCACTGGTTGGCTTCTTTACGAGATTTGTTATTCCCAAAATTATTCAAAGTAACTGTGGTACGAACTTTACAAGTAGGTACTTTAAGCGAAAAATGAATGAGTTAGGGATTACCATGTTACTTCTTCCCCTTATCACCCTGAAAGTCAGGGCTAAGTGGAGCGATTCCACCAAACTCTTAAATCTATCTTGAAAAAATTTTGTTTGGAAACAGGTTGTGAATGGGATAGAGAGATCCCTTATGCTTTATTTGCAATCAAGTCAACACCTAATGAGACTTTGGGTTTCTCTCCCTTTCAGCTTATATTTGGACATTGTGTTTGTGGTCCATTGGATGTTGTGAGGGAACACTGGGAGGGAGAAACCCCAGATATGAATGTACATGTATTAGACTATGTATCTAATTTACAGGAGAAACTTCATAGAGCTTGGACCTTTGCCCGGGAAAATTTAACAAAGGCTCAAGCTACTATGAAAACAAATTATGACGTTGGTACCCAGATGAGACATTTTGATCCAGGAGACAGGGTCTTGGTACTGCTTCCCATGCCTGAGAATCCACTCAAGGCTCGTTTCTCAGGTCCGTGGAAGGTACTCAAGAAACTGAATAATGTTAATTACCTTATTGAGATGCCTGAAAGACGTCAAAAAACCCAAATTTGCCACATTAATATGTTAAAACCTTTTGCTAGTAGAGAAGTAGAGGTAGATGTAGAACCAGTGTCACTGGTAGAGGTAGAAGTAGATCCTATGGTAGACATTAAGTTATCTGTGGGACTTGATGGTCTGTCCAACAATTTGAATATTCTTAATAACCTTGATGTTAAATTTCAGCACCTGGAAAAGGACAAAGCAACGTCCTTAACAATGTTAACTAATGATTATAAAGATTTACTTCAGGATGTACCAGGACGAACTAACATTTTAGAACATGATTTTGATGTAGGGGAGGCAAGCCCTATCAAACAGAGTCCGTATGGGTTGAATCCTTTCAAAAGGGACATCGTTAAAGACGAAGTAAAGTATATGCTGGACCACGGGCTGGTAGAACCCAGTTGTAGTCCCTGGAGCTCTCCAGTGGTACTGGTTAAAAAGGAAGGTGGCGAGCATAGACTCTGCTTTGATTATTGTAAGGTTAACTCTCTTACAAAGACAGATTCTTTCCCCCTGCCTCGGGTGGAAGATTGTATCGACCGTGTTGGATCTTCTAGATATATTAGCAAATTTTATTTATTAAAGGGCTACTGGCAGGTCGGTCTTTCTCCCAGGGCAAGGAAAATTTCTGCATGTGACAGGTGACGGACTGTATGAATGTAGTTATGCCATTCGGTATGAAAAATGCAGCCGCCAACTTTCAGAGACTCATTAATTTTATTACTTGTGATTTAGAGGGCTGTGTAGTATATATTGATGACTTAATCATTTATAGCGACGATTGGGAGACACATCTAAAGAGAATTAGAGCTCTCTTTGAGATTCTGAGAAAGGCTGGTTTGGTGGTTAACTTAAGGAAGAGCGATTTTGCTCAGGCCAAGGTAATTTATCTTGGGCACGAGATAGGCCTGTGTAAGGTAGCTCCTAAGAAAGCGAATGTGGAAGCTATTTCTGACTTTCCTGCACCTCAAAATAGGAGGGGCGTTTGTGAAAAACTTTTCCGATATTGCTCATCCATTAACTAATCTTTTGAAGAGAGATGTAAAATTTATTTGGGATGAACAGTGTCAGGAATCGTTTGACAAATTAAAAGCTTCGTTAATGACTTTTCCATTATTACTTTCACCGGACTTTTCTCTCCCTTTTTGTTTAGCCACAGATGCTAGTGATGTAGGTTTAGGTGCTGTCCTTCTTCATAGACTTCCCGATGGAACGACTCATCCTGTGGCGTATTTCTCTAAGAAGCTATTACCAGCGGAGAGGTAGTACTCGACCGTGGAGAAGGAACCCTTGTGTTTAGTTAAAGCCCTCCTTCACTTTGAAGTATATCTGTCGTCATCTCCAGCTCCAATAGATGTATTAATGGATCATAATCCGCTTATTTTCATAAATAAATTCAAAAACATGAATCAGCATATTTTACGCTGGAGTCTTATTCTGCAAGAGTATAACCTTAATATCCGACAAATCTCTGACAAAAGTAATGTTGTCCCCGATACTTTATCGAGAGTCTTCGAGAAGGTGTAATTTATTTAATTGTAGTTAAAATTTCTAGAATGTCTCAATGTTAACAATTGTTCTTATTTTTCAGGTCCAATATTTACTTTGCTTTTAATCAACCATTTTTTTCTTTGATCTTCTAAGTTTAACAGATTTGATTAAATTTAAGTTTTAAAAATTTAACTTTAAATTCTTTCCTTAAAAAAAAAATAAATTATTTTTTTTCCTTTTGGTGGGGAGCTGTAATAATTTGCTTAATTTTATTCGTGGCCTGTAAAGTAAATTTCATTAAGTTGCTTTCATTATATTTTTGTTATGCCACAAAATTGAAAATAAGAAAAGACTGGTTTAGGTTTTTCTCGCTCCCACCGAAGGTTGTTATTATATAAGTGGTACCTCGCCCATGAGTTTTTTTTTTTCTTTCCATGTAATTATTCACCGGCTTGGTTGTTTGGTGATTTGATGTTCGTTGCCCGACTTTTGGTGGGGACCTTTGGCTGAGGATGAAGAGGAGTATGGCTTCGGCTCCTTATCTTGGAGGTTCTCTGACCCCGTTCCTGAAGGATATTTTAAATACTACGGAGATATCTGCATTCTAAAGGCCTTGCTGCATTTAAGGGCCCCCTTTCTACTGTATTGCGGAGGGCATTGATGGTGTTCCTCTTCCTGATCACAGAAGTTGCTGTGGAAGCTGTAGCTTTGATTTTGAGACGCCTCCTGTACCCTGATTGGGCGTTCTTCCTATGTGCTGTGACAAGTGTGATATACACTACCGTTTTCGTCTCTACCCCTCGAGACATTCCTGCTGCCCTTGGGAGGGCATCCTGGTCCTGCCTTCATCTTGGAACCTCCGGAGTCGTGAAAATGCTTATTCTGTTTTAATAGCCGGTAAGGATATAAACTGAGTATTTTACGTTTGACGTTACTGAAGCGGGTCAGTGTATCCTCCGGTTACAGACCTCCTCGTGATTTCCAGAACATTAGATCGACAGCAGGTTGTGTTGAATGGTGGAACTATCATCCATAGAGTTTATTTCGTGAAACCACCTTTAATGTTGGGTCAATATCAATCCGTGATAACTAATTTAAGTATTTATGTATGTGAACATTTTTCTTGAATTGTATAATCTAGGATTACGGTTCTTTCCCCCTTTTATTTTCTTCCTCTTGAAAATTTTCAGGGCTTTCTAGAAATAGGTTGTTTTCCTTCCTCCTCCTAATTACTGTCTCTTGTTCCATCGTATGAATGAGTATTTATTTTAGGTGAACTTTTTATTTTGTACACCGTAATCAGTTTTTTTTTCATATATTTTTGTGGGTTTAACTTATTATTTCTTTGTTTATAATAAATGTTCAAGTTTTGATAAGTAATTTTTGTTATCCTCTTAGAGTGTTTTCAATGTGGTTTTCACTGTTTGGAGATCTTGCCCCTTGGCTTTAAATTCTAACCTCTGTGACACTGATTATAAAAAGGAAAAGAGCCTGGGCGAATGATGAGGTGCTGATGAGCGGCGAGAAGTTGGCGAGTGCAGAGTTGATGAATGCCAAACGACGAGTTCTGGGAGATTCCTGGGACTCTAGCAAGTGATGAGCAAGAACTGGATGGGTGCAAGACTGGTGCTGCTGATCTCGCGAGGGTGAAAGTCATGGAGTGACAAGTGACGATCATTCGAGGACAAGTGACAAGCAGCTGGCGATTGAAGAGGGCCCGAAGGCAAAGATTGAATGTCAATAGCAGGACTGAAGAGTCGTCTCCTTACCACAGGGGAAGGAGATCGTTCAGCGAGGCGAGGCGAGGAATACTGAGCTCCTTGGAAGAGTGATGATCCTCCGGAGGGGATCATCGGCGATGGCGAGGTTTCTCCGATGAGGGAACCTGTTCTGACGGGGTCAGAGGAGGATATCTATGTTGGTCTCTGGAAAATCTCTAACCGAGTCTCTATGGGGGTCCTCAAGACAGACAACTACCTGCAGGAGACTCGCCTCGAACTTTCAGCAGACAAGGTGGCAAAAACTCCGGGATCGCCAAGGGCAGTACTCATCGGTGACGGATCCACCTGAAAGGAAGCCGGTGTCCGCTTCCTACCAGCACCCAGATGGAGGAGCTCCAACAATGCCTCCTTTGACAGAGGACCAGCCATACCCAGCGATGGCCAGAACTGCAAAATATCCAAGAAAAAACAGGCGCTGCCTGATGGGAGGGGAAGAACGGTTCCTCCAAGGAAAGCAGTTTTGTCCCTCAAACCTCAAGGCTGACCTGCAGTTATATGGTCTACGTCTTCAACTTGACCCTTCCCCATGGGGGAACGATCAAGCAGGAGCTTAGAGAAGATATAGGGGGTCAATGAAGAAGTTCGAGGCTTCAACTTCGAGGAAGATCCCGAAGGCGAAGTTTCTTTTAGACTTCTTCTTGCGCCTACAACCAAATCTCTCCCACGACATTCAGGGCAAGTTTCGTCCTGATCACAACGCTGGCATATACGGGACGGATACAGTTACCACAGGTGCGGCCCTCAGGTCCAAGACAGGTGCGCATGAGGCCGGTCAGAAAGAATCACAAGCAATCTGAAACAGTAAAAACTAAAGTCAATGGAGGAGGAGAGGGGCAATGTCCATTCTCAACTGAGTCAAAACCAAAGTAGGTGCTCAGCCCAGTTGTGCGAGCGATCGGGTTAGTGAGCTACCCTCTTCCCTCCCGCAAACCAGCGGGTAGGGTAATTATCCCTCGCTAAAAGTCTTATGGCTTGTCTTCAGACTTCACCGAAAATAATATCCCTATAAATACCGTGGGTTTGTATTGAGTGACAGAACAAATCAAATTTATTTGGTCATAACTTTAATGTTTCTTATGGAAGGGGTGAGAGAGATGGAGATCTCTCTCTCTTGTCTGATTAATATGTGGTGAGCTACCAGGTTTTTCCACCCATTAGCAACCGTTGTTGGTAATGGGGGACGAAGGTTGTACAGATATGGACAGTGCCCCAGTTTTATTACAATGTGGCAAAACCACAGAAGGCAATATGCTTACCTCCTCATGTAGCATTTTATTATTATATGTATTTCTTTACTTACAACAACTGGCAGTACTAGGTGGGTTAATGTCTCATGTGATATATTTCCTCTTGATTCTAATGCCTTTACTTTTGGTTCATTCAGTAATCTTTTGACATGTCCCACACCTGTGTGTTCTACACTGATATTTGCTGAGGGCAGCGACTTACAACTTATAAAGCTCGCAGCTCCTATCAGTGGATTTATGATTTGAGTTGCAGTTCTAACACCCGGCCTCAAGTGTACACTCTCCACGGTAAGTTCTGGAACAAATGCTACACATTTTTTGATTTTTGCATACTTTAGAAAGGGTGTCAAAACTTGCAAATTATTGAAACATTGTTGTGGCTTCTGTTTGAAAGGTCAAGCTTTAATTCTTCAATAACAATGTGGAGAGGCTCATCAGCATCCTGGAAAGTAAGGTTTATCATAGAAGTACCAGGAACCTTATTCACTTTCCACACTGTTAATGGACACATGGACAGTATTTCCTTTTCTATAAATTCACACAGGTCTTTATTGAAAACTACTGACCTACCATAACTAAAATTTAGGTGGGGTCAGACATCTAACACATCGCTACTTATCCTGAAGTTGGAGAGTATTACCAATTGCATATATGATTTGGCATGGATGAGGCTATTTTTTTAATGAAAGATATATCCTCTAGTGCAATGGTTCCTATCTTTACAGAATTAGTTTGCAAATTCTAAATAATTCCTTTTATTCAATTTAGCCTTGGCAACAAGCCACACTGGTCGTTCTGGCTTCCTCTGGGAAGACAGTTAAATCAACATCTTTTTCAAACCAATCAGTAGGTCTATACACATCCAAATCGTTTGGTACCATATATCAAAGGGCAACCATGACATTGTATTAATGTTATATAATGCATTCAATGCCCTATCATAATTATTGAAAGATATCCATGAATGCAATTTTTCATTTTAAAGTTTCATTCTTATTTCTTTTATCAATCCATAGCACTCAAATGCTTTGTATAGCGTATCATAATCAGTATCTATTGTAACTTGGATATATTACTATTACTAGCTAAGCTACAACCCTTGTTGGAAAAGCAAGATGCTATAAGCCCAAGGACTCCAAGGAAAAATAGCCCAGTGATGGAAGGAAATAAGGAAATGAATAAACTACACAAGAGGTAATGAACAATTAAAATTAAACAATACAAGAAGTAATGAACAATTAAACTGAATTATTTTAAAAACATTAACATTTAAACAGATATTTCATATACTGTATAAACTACAGTAAAAGGACTTATGTAGGCATGTTCAACATAAAATCATTTGCTGCAAGTTTGAACTTTTGAAGTTCTACTGATTCAACTACCCAATTAGGAAGATCATTCCACAAATTGGTCACAACTGGAATAAGACTTCTTGAGTACTGTGTAGCTTGGAGCCTCATGATGGAGAAGAACTGACTATTAGAATTAACTGCATGCCCAGTATTAAGAACTGGATGGAACTGTCCAGGAAGATCTGAATGTAAATGATGTCAGAATTACAAAAAAAAAAAATAAATAAATAAATAAATAAAAATGCCAAATGCATGATAAACTTATTGAACGACTGTGCCAGAGATGAAAATTTAGATCAGGAATAAGAAATTTAATAGACCATAAGTTACTGTCCAACAAAATAAGATGAGAATCAGCAGCTGAAGACTCGACAGGAGAACAATACTCAAAACAGGGTAGAATGAAAGAATAAAAACACTTCAGAATAGATTGATCACCAAAAACCTTGTAAGACTTTCTCAATAAGCCAATTTTTGTGCAACTGAAGAAGACACAGATATAACGTTTCTCAAAAGTAAATTTGCTGTCAAGAATCACACCTAAAATCTTAGGAGTCATACAAAGTTAAAGAAACATTATCAATGTTGTTATCCTGATATTGACAAGCCACTGTCCTTCACCTATTTACAATCAGACTGAATTTTGTTAGGATTCAACTTCATACCCCATAATTTTCCCCATGCACTAATTTTAGCTAGAGCTCTATTAAGGGATTCAGCAACCCCAGATCTATATTCAGGAGATGGAATTGATGCAAAGTGTGTAGCATCCACTGCATATGCAACAAGCTTATTTTCTAGGCCAAACCACATGTCATGTGTATATAGTATGAAAAGTCATGGGCCAAGAACACTACCCTGAGGAACACCAGATATCATATGCCTATACTCACTATGGTGCCCATCAACAACTCTCTCCAATCTATTAGTTAAAAAATCAACAATGATGCTAAAAAATATATCCAAGTCTTGTTTGAAAACAAGGGCCTCATGATTAACACGGTCAAAAGCAGCACTAAAATCAAGGCCAATCATACGAACTTCCTGACCACAATCAAGGGATTTCTGTACAACATTGGAAATTATAAGAGGCGCATCACATACTCCAAGGCATTTACAAAAACCAAATACCAAAACTAAGGAACAGATGATTACCCTCAGCAACCCTATTAAGACGTTTTGTCAGAAGACATTCATAAACTTTAGATAATATGGGAGTTATGGAAATTGGGCGGTAATCAGTTGGACTTGAGCTACCAAAAACCATTTACATAGTGGAGTAACATTGTCAATTCTCCAACAAGTGCTAAAAGCTCATTATCTTGCTAACTTGCATGAAATAGCAGATAACTTTGGAGCTTCTTTATATATATATATATATATATATATATATATATATATATATATATATATATATATATATATATATATATATATGTATATATATATATATATATATATATATATATATATATATATATACATATATATATATATATATATATATATATATATATATATATACATATATATATATATATACATATATATATATACATATATATATATATATATATATATATATATATATATATATATATATATATATATATATAAAAACATTTGGGTCTACACCACCTTAAGTATCAAGGTCCAACATGAGCGCTTTAATTTCCAAAGATCGAAAAGCTAAACTAGTTAGTTTAGCCTCAGGAAAACAGGAATGAAGAAGTTTGAGTTTCTTATTACTCTGCTTACTGTCAAACACACCTGCCAAAAAGGGTTGCCTTTTCCTTTGGACAGTGAGTGACAGAGCCATCTGGTTAAGTAAACAAGGAACTGTTGCATCTAAACCAAAGAGTGCAGATTTAAGGTTAGTCCACTACTTATGCTCCTGGGTTGTACCAGAAAAGGTTTCTTTTACGGTTAAATTGTATTTCTTTTCAGTTGAAGCATAAACTCTGAGCAAAAGCTCTTCTTGAATATAGTTATTCCAGGTCAAATCTGATCTGTTACCATTCCAAAGATGATAGGCCTGCTCCTTCTCCAAATAAGCACGTCTACAATCATCACTGAACCATAGTTTGTCATTCACTCAGAATCTTAGCACACAAGAAGGGATACGCCTATCAATTATGTTAGACTAGATTCTCATTCAAAGGGACAACAGAATTAACACTATTATACAATTGTGACAAAATCAAGCCCAGAAAATCATGCAAAATCCCATTCCAGTCTGCTTGAGATTTCATATAAATCTTACACGAGTATCATACATCAGGGACAGGCTGCTCAGTCTTCACTACTAATGAAATCAAGGCATGATCAAATGTCCCAACTGAAGACCTAATCTTACTTATTATAACACCAGGGGAGTCTCTGTATACGAGGTCCAAGTAGTTACCAGACCTGTGAGTAGCTTCCTTTATGATTTGCTCACAACCTGATTCAGAGGCAAGTCTAAAGCTCTTATGCCATAGCGATCGGTATGAAAAACAGAATTTAAAGGAAGCCTTTCTATCATCTTTTTGTATCTTAGCCATAATGGTAAGAGGACAATCGAAGACAGAATCATTCATGTCTAGATTCTGGTATATCGAACACAATGAGAAGTTGTTATGCCTTATGCAAACTTTTATTACCCGAACCTTATGACATCTATATATATATATATATATATATATATATATATATATATATATATATATATATATATATATATATATATAAATAAATATATAAATATATATATATATATACATATATATATATATACATATATATATATATATATATATATATAAACACATATATAAATATATATATATATATATATATATATATATATATATATATATATATATATATATATATATATATATATTAAGTAATTTGTATTTTTCCTAACAGTACTTACCTCGAACTATTTTCTTAGGAGTATCTGGGATCTCCTCCCAACCGACCAGAATTTTGTGTAGTTTACCCTACTCCCATTTTCTATGCGGGGTAACCTCTGGTAGAGTGATACGCACCACGAGGCGACCCTGGGTCAGAGAGTATGCTTGCTCAGGTCTCGATCTCCAGTAAGTTTTTGACAGCTAGGTTTCTATGAAGTCCAGTAAGGCACCCGGGGTAGGATGGGCGGGCAATGATCCGAAAGTAGTTCGAGGTAAGTATTGTTAGGAAAAATACAAATTACTTAAAATTTGTGATTTGTTCCAACACGGAGTACCTACCTCGAACTACTTTCTTAGGAGACTTATACTTTAGGAGGTGGGAGTGTCCTTCCGGACCTAGAGACCGTGATGAGTATGGAAGAGGAACCTAGATAGGAGACTAGGTTCTGCTGATCCCAAGGAAAACACGAGAAAATAGGGAAAACTACGCAAAAAACTATCTTGGCGTCTAAGTAACTCACCTCTGCAAAAAATTCTTGAAGACTCGTCCTTCTATTGATAGTGTATCCCATGGCAGTTAGGAGATTTTTGAGGTTATTTCCGGGAAGGTAACAGGGGAAAAATAAAGGGGGGTAAGGAAGGAACCTGTGTCTCTTGGACTTACCGCCCGCGGTTACCACTGGGGCTACACCTTTAAATCGTTTGGAGCGCGGAAATGACGGGACTGAGCGAGAACCCGTCCAGGGACTTCCTCGAACAGTCCTTCAAGTAGTGAGCCGTAAAGGTAGACTGACTAGACCATGTGCCTGCCCTCAGGATTTAGCCCACTGCCATGTTCTTCTCAAAAGCCAACGAAGTACTTAGACCTCTAATGTTGTGGGGTCTGGGCTTTCCTGGAAGGGGGACCCCTGCACTATTGTAGGCTCTGATGATCACCTGCCGGAGCCAGAAGGAGATCGTATTCTTGAAGACTGGCTTCTCTACTAGTCCCGAGGGGACGAACAGACTCTTGATTTCGGGTCGAAGCCTGACTGTCCTCTCTAAGTACTTCCGTACCGCCCTGACAGGGCACAGAAGCAAGTCCTTCGGGTTGTCCGAACGAGGGATTGCTGGTACTGAGAATCCTTCAAACTCGGGGTCCCGAACTGCTGGATTCTGAGTCTTGGCCACGAAGGATGGCACGAACCTGAAGGTAGCTTCACGTCAGCCCTTCGAGTGTGATACCTCGTACGACAGTCCATGAATCTCCCCTACCCGTTTTGCTGATGCCAGAGCTAACAGAAAACCTGTCTTGAGGGCGAGCTCTCTGTCCAAGATGTCCTTGAGGGGCTCGAAGGCAGGTTCTGACATCTTCAGAACTCTAGCCACGTCCCACTGGGGCACCCTAACGGCCTGAGGGGGGCAGGACTGCTCGAAGCTCTTGATGAGCATCGAGATATGTCTGGAGGCACCTAGGTTGATGCCCTTCAGGAGGAAGACTTGGCCCAGGGATGCCCGGACTCCTTTGATGGCTGGGATGGACATGTTTACCTCGTCCCTGAAATAGACCAGGAAGTCTGCTATCTCCGGGATGGGGGCCTGCAACGGCCTGATGTTCTTCGAGACGCACCAATTAGTGAAGGTAGCCCATTATGCCTGGTATACTGCGGCTGACGATCGTCTCAGGTACCCTGACATCCTTGTTGCCGTCCTCAATGAATATCCCTCCTTCCTCAGGAGGTGCTCGATAACCTCCACGCGTGAAGGCAGAGGGACCGAGGGTTTTCGTGGAATCTTTGAAAGTGAGGTTGCCGGAGAAGGTCTGGTCTGTCCGGAAGGGGCCAAGGTGGAAGGCGCGCCAGTTCCTTTAGATCTGCGAACCACTCTCTCTCCGGCCACTAGGGCGCTACCAAAGTCATCCACAGGTTGTCCGCTCTCCTCACCCTGTTGAGGACCTGTCTGAGCATCCCGAAGGGAGGGAAGGCGTAAACGTCGAGGTTGTCACAAGGGTGTTGGAAGGAGTCCTCGAACGCCGCCTCTGGATCTGGCACAGGAGAACAAAACACGGGGAGCTGTGCATTCAGTCTCGTGGCGGAAGAGGTCTATCACCGGCGAGCCCCACTTCAGAATGAGTGTCTTGGCCACTTCTGGGTGCAAGGACCACTCGGACCCTACCACTTGACCCATTCTGCTAAGGCCGTCGGCCAAGACGTTACTTTTCCCCGGAATGAATCTGGCCGAGATCTTGATCTGTTCCACTTCGGCCCAATCTAGTAACTCCATCGTGAGGCTGCACAGTTCCTTCGACTTCAGTCCTCCTTGCTTCTTTATGTAGGCCACCACCGTGGTGTTGTCGCACATCAACGCCACGGTGTTTCCCCGGAGCAGATGGACAAACTCTAAACACACTCTTTGCACTGCCATCATTTCTAGCATGTTTATGTGCAGGCTCCTCTCCTCGTCTACCCAACTTCCTCCTGCTGTCTTGTCGAGGAGATGGGCACCCCAACCCTCCTTGGAGCATCTCCGGAGGGTAGGCTGCGAAGGGCATTCCTTTGATGGTGTTCGATCTGACGTGCCACCACTCCAGGACTTCCTTCGCCTCCAGAGCTCCTTCAGGTTCCATTGTACTCCCCTGAGCTTGAGCCTCCCCTGAGGGACTAACTTCTCTAATGACACGAGGTGGCTTATTAGTCTTTGCCAGTCCTTGGCCCTCCTGGGCTGGCCCGACAGGAAGGGCCGGAGGATCTGATCTAGGTTTTCCAGTCTCTCCGCGGAAGGGAAGGCTCTCGCCAACCGGGAGTCTTGGACCATTCCGAGGTAGTTCATCCTGGTGGAGGGTATCAGTTGGGACTTCTCCAGGTTGATGATGATACCCAAGACGTTGCAGAACTACAGGAGCTTTGCGCCTTGCTCCGTCAGTACTTCCCCTGAGGCTGAAAGTAACAACCAGTCGTCCAGGTACCGAATCAGGCGGATGCCCTGTTCGTGTGCCCAGGCCGAGACTGTTGTGAAGATCCTCGTGAAGACCTGAGGGGCTGTGGACAGACCGGAGCAGAGGGTCTTGAACTGCAACGTTTGGGTACCCCATTTTACCCTTAGGTACTTCCTGCTGGAGGGGTGGACAGGGATTTGGAAGTATGCGTCCTTGAGGTCTGTGGACATCATGAAGTCCTCCTCCCTCAAGGCCTCTAGGACC
Organism: Palaemon carinicauda; assembly: GCF_036898095.1. Taxonomy (NCBI): domain Eukaryota; kingdom Metazoa; phylum Arthropoda; class Malacostraca; order Decapoda; family Palaemonidae; genus Palaemon; species Palaemon carinicauda. The sequence continues at coordinate 104,232,547 of NC_090726.1, forward strand.
GACTTTGGAGTGTCCATCTTGAAGTAGGTCTTGCACACGAACTTGTTGAGGGCTGAGAGGTCTATGACTGGTCTCCAGCCCCCTGTCGCTTTCTCCACCAGGAAGAGTCTGCTGTAGAACCCTGGACCCGGGTTCTTGACTGGTTCTATTACCCCTTTTGCCAGCAATGCAGACTTCCCCTTGTAGCGCCGCCATTCTCAAGGGGTCTTTGGGTGCCAACCCCTCCGCCTGTAATCTGGTATCAGAGGTGGGGGGGGGGTCCGCTAGGAAGGGCAACCTGTACCCTTCCTTTAGTACTGCTACGGACCACGGATCTGCCCCGTGGCCTCGCCATGCTTGCCAAGAACGTCTGAGGCATCCCCCCACCTGAGGCTTCGGCAGGAGTAGGGGTCCTCTCTCCCTAACTTCTTCGAGAGGCGCGGCCTGAACGCCCTCTTCTGGAGGCCGAATAAGAAGGCCTGAAGGCTGACTGCGTAGTCGGCGCTCCTCTACGAGAGGGCTGCGAAGATTGAGGCCAGGCCGTAGTAGGGGTGTCTCTCTTGTGCTGGCTATTTGAGGTGCGGGGAGGGAGCGAGACGTCGGAGGGTGGCCTTCTATGGGCAGGTCTTCTCGTTGGAGGGGTCTTGGTTCTCCCGCATCCTTCAGCTTCCTGACCCTCTCTACTGTCTCCTCCACCACCTTCCGGGGAACACTGAGTCGCCCCACAGGGATAGGTTCCTCAGGGCCCTCGCTTCTCTGTCCGGGAGTCTCCTGACGAACTTGCTGAGCATGGTGTCCCTCTTCCGCAGCACCCAATTGACGGCCTGCAAGAGGGACTGGTAAGATCGGAACTTGAGGGCCTCCCCCCCCCCAACCAAGCTAATCAGCTCCTTCAGCAAGGCCTGGTTCTCTGGAAACGTGAAGTCGTGTGAGGCCTGAAAGCCCACCAATTTAGCCACGATACGTAGACCAGGTCCATGGCTAGGTCTTCCATCATGGAGGTCTCCGAAGGGGAAAAGCCGTCTCCAGGGGTTCTCTTAGTAATGCCTTGGCCTCCCATTGGTTAGAGTAAAGTCACAGAATTGGATGGTCAGAGGCGAAAAGATAATCCATGTAAATGACTATTTCCAAAGGAATATTGTTGAATCCTTTTTAATCTCCTGTACCAAAGGTAGAAATTTGAATCTAATCCCAGGTCTGTTTTCCGTTAATCCAGTATTATCCTCTTATCTAAAATTTGACCTTTCCGGAATTATTAAGAAACTGACAGATGTTGGATCCCCTTTTCCTGTATAAATACGATGTCTTTGTAAATGTATTCTCATTGTTGAGTCTGTTCATGTCCTTAATGGATAAAGTACTATCTCCAATCAAAAATTTTCATTTTTCCTTTCGTGGCTATAATACATTTTATATTCATCACGTGTCAGCTTTCGTGATTTCTACACATATATACATATATAATTATATATACATATATACTTATATGTACATATATATATACTTATACATATATATACATACCTGGTATATATATACTTATACATAAGACTTTCGGGTCAAAACAGCCAATCATCGATCAGGCATAGAAAGGCCGTGGTAGGCGCTTGAACTTGCCCCATAGGTTTGTCAGTTAGAGTTGGGAGGCTTGAATGTTTAGACCTACGTTCAGGTCACGGGTGCCAGCATGAGTGCCAACAAGTACCATTTTTCTTAGTAACAACGTAATCATAATTAAGGGCAGCCCTTGTAATCTTAAGTTAATACATCATGTATAAAACGATCAACTCGGCTATTATTTGTGCATGACCTTCCCTCTCTAATTGTGTTAACCATAGAATGGATTTTATCTATCTTTGTTTCCCCCAAGATGTGAAGTGTGAACCCCCCTTAATACGACCTAGATCGGGTTATATTAAATGGTGTCAGGTGTTGTGGGGTAGTAATAATAATAATATTAACGATTAACGTCTGTGCTAAGTGATTTTAGCCGACGTGAGATTTTTGAAAAAGTGGAAACAAAAGAGATTAGTGACAATGGTTAACACGAGAAGTTCGACGTCGAGTGGCGATGACTGAGAGAGGGGTGAAATGAACTCTGTTGCTCTTGTATGCCCGGTACTCGGTGAACGGTTTCTCAACGCACATGATTGCAGATACACAACCATCGAGGCAGCCTACCAAGGATGAGGTGCTTGTAGAAGAGAACCTCGAAGAGGCAGAGGTCTGAGAGGTAGGATGTGGCGACTGGCGGTTGTTGGAACTATGGGGTGGTACTAACAGATGGCCACCTACGGACTCTATGCCCCTACGATGAACAGCGTTAGTGTTATGGATGTCAGGTCACAAACCACCATCTGAAAGCTGTTTAAAAAGAAAACGGCGTCGGCAGAAGAAATCATGTTTCCCCTGTACCAACGAGAGGGAGGGGAAGACAACGCGGGAAGGGGACCAACAGTCCCTCGGGCCGTCCGTCAGACCGCAAGGACTGGGGACGGGAGTGCCAAGGAGTCAGCCTGCCATCTTTGCCCCAGAGTGTGGGGGAGGGGAGCTAGACGCTCCCCCATAGTGTGGGGGAGGGGAGCTAGACGCTCCCCCAGAGTGTGGGGGAGGGGAGCTAGACGCTCCCCCATTGAGCAGTAGGGGATGCCCACCTACCAGCGAGTGGTAGTGCGTCTTCCCAGGGAGTGCATAAGGAGGAGGGGCGGAGCAGCAGCCCCTCACCACCACTCCCGATGATGGAAGTCGGAATGCTATTCCCGTCTTGGAATAGAAGTGGAATCATGTGTGTAACGAGGGTGAAGAACCGCTCGTTACGGATGCCAGCAAAACGTAGGAGTGTATGGTGCGGAACCCGGCCAGAGCCCACACACGGGCTCAGTGACCCTACGACGAAGAACAGATGTAATAACTCTACGTAAAGCAGAAGGAACGACAACGAAAGAAATTAGGTTAAGTAGACCTGTGGATGGAGCGCATGGAAAACGGGAAGATCTTGACAACTACGGAGTAAGAGAGAGGGAGTGCATGCCCCGTGACTGTGAGTGATGTCCTGCGAATGAGTGCGCAAAAGAGGTAGGAGATCAAATTTCCAGGATTTTTTGCGCAGGTGGAAGGGTGTGTTCTTCATTGAAGACGGAATTTGATCTAGCGTTGTTTTTCCTTCCCCTTTGGTAGAGAAAGTCATCTGTGTAATTGATGTAAGACCTTATGCATGGCATGTGGGTATAGGAAGTTCCCCTAAGGATGCCAAGAGTGTCAGTATTTTTAAGGAATTAGGTTTATCAATAAGCGTCATGTGTGTAACTCAATGAGTAACCACAAGCATGTGGTACCAATGGCCAGAACATGGTCGGTAGTACCTTTAAGTTTAATGGAGTGCATATGGACGTCAAAGGTCCATTCCCCCAGGGGACAGGTAGGGAAGTGAGGAAGTGACACAAGCATGTGTCCGTGCCGTCCTTCGAGCACGAGAGAGTGCGAGAGGACATGGGCCTTGAGATAATGTCTACCACGAGGTGATTGAGGTCATAAAAATCAGGTCTTTTACGTATGTTCATTCCGAGTGTTTTATGAAAAGACGAATTAAATTTTGTTTCGTTTTTTTTTTTTTGGTTTTGTTCTAAGCATATCACGAGTATATCATTTATCATACTGAGAAATTTCTGTTGCATTTATGTTATGTTGGAAATAATTCAAATTTCATTATTTTGTGTTGGTACCAATTTTGCTATTATCAATGGTTTTATGTATGTTTTTCCATTTTGTTGTGCTGGTTAAAAAGAAAAAAAAAATATGTTTCGGTGTGGTGACAGATAACCGAGACATTTTTTGTTGCATGTGTGTTTATGTTGCAATTAATTCAAATTTCGTTACCCTATGTTGATACTTATTTTGCTATTACCAATGCTTTTATGTATGTTTTTCCATTTTGTTGTACTGTATTTAAAGAATTTCATTTCTCTGTGGAGGTTTTCAGCGCTATTACAGGTAATTGTTAATCATGGGTTGGAAATTGAACATCATTACTTATGTTTTTATTTTTCAGGAGAATTAATATTGCTCGGTTATTAATAAGTATGGTTTTCCTTTTATTATTATTCACTGTTTGAGTTTGCTCTTTATTGCAGTGTCACGAATGTGTTAGAAATGGTTTTCTTATAATGGTAAATGTATCAAAGAGTGCTGGGATTGTAAGTTATTCGTTTTGGTTTCTCTTAATTTTTGTCATTTTTCTTTATTTTGTGTATGTGATGATTTGTTGGTCCTTATGAAATTTTATTGCATTTAAAACATTATTATTTTTCTGATTTTGTGCTCCAAATTTCGGTGATGGTGTATTTAAACCTGATTTTGTGTTTCTGTATGATCTATTGTGGGCGTGATATTCATCTTTGTGTAACTTGCAATTGTAACACGCCAACCGGCCCTCTGATTTTGATTTAGGTATTTAATTTTAATGTTTGCATGCTCCCGAAGAGAGTGGCACTCCGCGGCAACATCTAGTGGAAAAAGAAAGCTTGTGTTCAGTGGGGAAAAAAAAAACAATGATTAGAAAAGTTTCATAAAAAAAAGAGAAAAAATTGTTTTGAGAAAAAAAAATCTGATAAGTGTGAATTTTACAGGACGTAAAATTTGGGGAGTAGTGAGCCAATCACAGTCAGGTTGTTACTGATTGGGATTAGTGAGTGCCAACAGATTTTTCTTCTTTGTTAAAGGAAAGACTGTTACGATGTGGCTTGGGTGGCACTTTGAGAATGTTATTATCGGCGTGGCTTGGGCACTCAAAAATGTTCGTTAAAAGTTAGCGTCCCCAAAATCTCTCCCTATTGGTTCTCATAAGACTTTCGGGTCAAAACAGCCAATCATCAATCAGGCATAGAAAGGCCGTGGTGGGCGCTTGAACTTGCCCCATAGGTTTGTCAGTTAGAGTTGGGAGGCTTGAGTGTTTAGACCTACGTTCAGGTCACGGGTGCCAGCATGAGTGCCAACAAGTACCATTTTTCTGAGGGCTTTTTTCTTAGTAACGTAACGTAATCATAATTAAGGGCAGCCCTTGTAAACTTAAGATAATACAGCATGTGTCAAATCACAATTCGGCTATTATTTGTGCATGACCTTCCCTCTCAAAGAGTGTTAACTATCAAATGGATTTTCTCTTTGTTTCCCCCAAGATGTGAAGTGTGAACCCCCCTTAATACGACCTAGATCGGGTCATACATATGTATATATATATATATATATATATATATATATATATATATATATATATATATATATATATATTTTATTTATATGTATATATATACATATGATGTATATCTACATACACATATATATACGTATACTGTATACATACATGCATATACACACATACATATAAATAAAATATATGTATATATATATATATATATATATATATATATACATATACTGTATATATGTATGTGTGATTATTAATTACTAAGCTACAACCTTAGTTGGAAAAGCAGGATGCTATAAGCCCAGGGGCTTCA
>NC_090726.1:104243041-104275541 GCF_036898095.1 Palaemon carinicauda
CCAAGCTAGGGAAACCTGTCAAAAAGGATTACCCATCTATCTACAAAAGACAGAATTTTAAAAGAGAAATCCTTGTTGTAGAGCTCTTTTAGTTAGAAAAAAAAGATTCTCTTCCATTTTGCAATGAAGTACAGTGAAACCTCTAAATAATAGTTTCTGTATACGAAAATCTTATTTTACAAAATGACATATGAAGATTTTTCACCTCATATTACTTAAAAAATTTTCAGGATACAAAAAGAAATTCGCCTGGCAGATGCAAATTTTGAAATTCGTACACCGCACAAACTTTACTCACCATCATTGTCCTTGTCTCCCATTGGTTATCTCCTTACACTGATGCTAGTTACCGCCATAAGATCCTGCTCTCCTATTGGTCCACATCTTTCCTATCATATATCTCCCAGTGTCTCGATTTCGTTTCAGCATTCGCTATCATTCACATTGAACTCATGTTGGCAATTTGGATTTCGTACTTATAGTTTTCATGTTACTTTATTCAATACATTTCTATAGCCATGGGTCCCAAGAATGTTGCTGATTTACAAGGAAAGAGGAGGATGCTTTGGATGCTTTCTATGGATATGAAGCTGGGGATAGTCAAGAAGTATAAGGGCGGCATGTGGTTGAGTGTTATCACTAAGGAGTTTCCGTCAATGATAGGCACCTTCCTTCAGCAAAAGAGAGCCATCAAACCAGCAACACCTTCTAAGGGCATGACTGTCTTTTCAAGTAAGAGGAGCCATGTCCATTTTGGGATGGAGAGACTTCCTCTCCATTGAATTAAGGACAAGGAAATTGCTGGAGACAATCACCAAGAGACACTCTCGCAAGGCCAGTGCTAATTTTGGTGATCTCGTATATGCTCAGGACAAAGACGATGCAGAAGGAACATCGCAGCAGGCACCCACAAAGTTGGCTTCACGCAGGTGGTTTGAAAAATTCAGGGACGGACTGTCATTTGGTAGTGCGGCATGGGGAGGCTCCCAGCTCAGACATGAAAGCAGCCAAAGCATTTAAGAAATTTCACGCGAATGACTCTCCAGGAAGGCTACTGTCCTCAGCAAGTCTTTAACTGTGACAAAACTGAGCTCTTTGGAAAACAATACCTCGTCGTACCTATATCACGGCGGATGAGAAGAAACTGCCCGTACATGAGCCTATGAAGGCCATGACTACCCTTGCTCTCTGTGCCAATGCCACTGGTGATTGTAAGGTTAAGCCCCTACTGGTATATCCTTCAGAGTCCTCAAGCCTTCAAGTCCTAAGTGCTAAAAGAGAAGCTTCCGGTGATGAGAGCACCTGGGTAATGAGACAATTTTTCGTAGAATGGGTAAAAGTCTTGACTGTTAAAAATTATCTGGAAGCAAACCACCTCCATCTGAAATGTCTGCTGGTGTTGGACAATGACCCTGCTCGCCCTCCTGGCCTCGAAGATGATATCCTCCTAGAATATTCCTTTATTAAGGTTCTCCAGCTCATGGACCAGCAAGTGATTTCGAACTTCAAGAAGCTCTATACGATCAAAAACAGTGACAGCAAAAAACTCACCCTTCATGAATTTTGGAAGCAGCATTTCAATATTGTGATATGCCTCAGACTCATTGATCACTTTTGTCAGGAAGTTTCAAAGCGCACTTTGAACTCTTCGTGGAAGAAGCTGTGGCCTGATGCTACCTCCACACAAGACTTTGAGGGATTCAACGTAGGCCTAGCTGAAGGCGAAGCCAAACCCAAGTGACGAACCCAAACCTGTTCCGTAACCCGAGGTCGAGCGAATCTTTTCACTCGAGAGGTCCAAGGGGCCGGTCGTCGATGAGGACAACATTAATGAGCGGCACAATGAGAACCAAGAGGAGCTTATGACGAACGACCTGAAGGAGTTAGAATCCATGCAACTAAATGTTATTCAAGAACACTTCTCTGGCAGCAAGGACGACGACACAGATACGACTACGGCAGAAATTAAGGAGGTGCTATCTTTGAGTCATAGAGTGGCAGATTTCATAGAAAAGAAGCACCGCAAAAAGATTCACACAGGTCCTCTGCTTGTCCAGTTTAATAAAATTTATCGGAATCATTTCAGGAACATTTTAAAAAGTAGGCAAAAGCAAGCTTCCTTGGATCATCATTTTTCAGACCATTACTAAGCCAAGGTGAAGGTCAAAGTGATCAGAAAAAATGGAAAAGTGGAGGTGAAGAATAAATTGATAAAATTTTATTAAGTGCAAAACAGAGAAAAAATATTAGAAAATAGCAAAAATAAAGAAATGAAATTTAATTTTAAGCATTTCATAAAGTTGTGTTAATGTTTTCTGCCATTTGTTAATGTGTTTCGTTAAGTTAGGTGTCGATGTTTCGGCCATTTGTTAATGTTTTATGCAGTTTGCCCTCCTCCTTAGCCGCCACTTTCTCTTTCGGACATCGCCTCACTCCAAAGTTAAGGTTCCATATTTTTGTATTATTTTTTGTTTATTATTGCATTATCTTCTAATCTCTACTTCATTCACAGGTATTAATCATTAGGTTAGGTATATCGAATGATTCAAATCAATTTGGGCCTTTTTCATTCTGATTTTACCTCTTATCATAAAATTTAATGTGGTGTTTTCGTAGGGCTTGGAACGAATTTGGCCATTTATATGTAAAACGTAACTCATTATACGAAAAAATCATGTTATGAATGAATTAATTTTGTGTCCTGAAGTATTACTGTATTCAGGAATTTCTAGCTAAACATAAAGAAATCAAGTTTCTTATCTATGACATTTCACCTCTGGTAATCTGCATACAGGAGACTGTTAGATATTAATACTCATTATAAATGAGAAAATTTGAGCTCTCTCACTCAATAAGATCCAGAGCTAAGAAATTATAGGGATGTCTAATATATATCAGGCATGATGTTCCTGAAGTTTGTCTAGATTGTGAATGTGTCATTGGATAATTTTATATAGGAAATATATATTATGCTTCATCAAGAGCCAAATTATCAAATACTTAAGGTAATATAATTGAATTTGTTGTGGAAAATCGAAATATTTGCTTACTTAACACACAAGCTACACCATCAGCAAACAGAAACCATAACCTGTACAGACTTACTTCTAGGTAGTTCCTACTACATGACTGACTTTGACTGGAATTCAACAGAAAACAGATGTAATATAGTTGACTCAAATGAAAGTGGTAGTTGAAAAAAGCTCTCATATCAATACTTTGTATGGATATTGAAAAATTTCATACTTCGTACCTTAACAACCACTCTGTGAAGATACGAGAAAACAATCTGACCACCTTAATACCTGTGGATTAACTGACTTAGCATGTCAGACTGATCTTGTTCTTGTCTGAGAAGGTTTGACATCCCCCTTCCTCCTCCGTATCAACAAACATGTACTTTATAATAAAGGGAAAATGAACTTACTATGAGATTCAGGGTCTCTGTAACACGGTTTTTTGGACTTTGCTCCTTATCAAAGCATCAGATGTAGCTGAAAGTTGACATGTGTATATTTTACAACCACACACAAATTTTGTCAGCATTATCGATAACTTAAAGCCGATAGTTTTAATTTTTATAGAGTAAAAATGCTCTGGCCGACGCCATGGCCAGTGATAACGAGCCAAGAGTCGAAAACATTCATTACGTAAGCAATGTAAACACCTTTTGACAAAATTTTGCCCCGCCCATCCACCAGACACCCATTCACCTTGTTCCATCTGCTCTGAAACCCTTAACAGTCAAGAATGGCTAACAGGATTTGGAATTGCCCCCCGTGGTTTCAAAACTGTATTTGTCTTACGACTTGCAACTTTATACAGTCAAGAGAAAGCCCGTGGCCATATTTACTATAGCCTGAATAGGTAATTATTCAGTTTCTAGTTTAAATCCAATGTTTATGGTCTGAATTGTATTTAGCGTAACATGATTATAATACTTGTAATGTCATGCAGGCTTTTGAACATTTCCATTAACTATTCACTATGCCATCAAGAGAGAGATAAAGAGAGAGATTTTACTGTATGTAAACAGTCTTTATATAACTATTTTTGTTAAAATAAGAATTTTGTGCTACACTCTCCATCAGACCAACGGATCATCCGATATAATTTTTTTTCTTCTTCTTAGGCCGTACGACCGTGTTGGCTATGTTTTGGGCATGACTGCATTTTGTAAATAAATCATGAATAATTTTAGGAGTTTTATTTGTACATCTAATGGGAATTTATAGAAGTAAAGTGAACATAATTCATTTATCCTTTAAAATAATTACGACATGTAGCAAAACAAATAGTAGTAAAGATGATAATGCAATGAAGGAATGATACCATACTTTATCTTTAGCTTCAACATCGGCAATAACATACCCAGTTGCCATAATTTGTCAGCTTAATGAAATAACCTATCATCTAATGTTAAACTTAATTTCTGAGGAGGCCATGGCTTATTGCACAGTGAAAAAACATAACAAAGACTTTATGAATGGCGGAACGATACATAAATGTGGGTGGGGTATCAGTGCTAACATAGTAATACTACTGTAGCAGTAGTGCCGCAACAGTAGTATACATGAATTAAACGTTTAGGCCAACTGCTGGGGTCCTTGAGGATCATTTAGCACTTCTTACAACTACTCGAGAAATAAGTTTTTATAGCCAGAATTTAAATTTTCTGATCCAACAATGCCCATGATAGCATTCAGTGTTATCCTGAATTATAACCAGGCCAAAGTGGGTGGAGCCTCATGAAGTCATCATTCTGACGATAATTATTGGTGAAGGTTTAAATCCAAAATACGGTACCGGCTATCTTTTTTTTTTTTTTTTTACAGTAAATAGTAGGTAGATAGACAATAAATAAAAATTGCTTGACATTGGATATAGCAGTTAGTAAATCAAGCTCGTCTACTACGTTTTTGAAAATTACCAACTATTCCCTACACCTTGTCAATCTGATTGTGACCTATAAAGTAGACTGTAATTTCTTAGGAAACTTATTTTGGGAGTTAGACTAATAATCGAAGTATTTTTGTATTTATTAAAATATTTTCTTGGTTTGTTCATTATGCCAATTATCAGTGGAGAGGTTTCAGAGTTCATAAAGGTGTACTGCTTTGCTTTTATTTAAACTTTTGTGTCATTGTTGGCAGAGGTATAGCCTTCGTTAGGTATACCCAATCATCGATCGAGAAAGAGGGAAGAAATGCCGTCATAAGTTACGTAACGAGTGCGTTCGAAACCTTTTCTCTGAGTAAGTTGGCCCGTCTTCAAAAAACGTCACTTTTACATTATAAGTACCAAATTTATTCAACCTACGTAATGCAGAATAGTCAAAATTTATGTGTAGATATAATGTGCATTCTGAAGAAGCGTTATATTTATGAAATTCATAGATAAAAAATTATTGCGAAAAAACCGTGTTACAGAGGCCCTGAATCTCATAGTAGTATGTACAGACAGTACTGTGTACTTTTATTTTCGGACAAATTGTCAACCTAAAAAGCAATATCTGGCAACTACAGCATCTCAGGCAGCAAGTTCTGGTGAGGAGGCTGATTTAAAGGAACATATCTTTCAAGTTTGTAGTGGCATATATGTAACTTCAGGCTCTATTTTTTTTACAGGAATAAAATATTTTATTTAAATTTTTTATTACTTTACATAGATCATTTATTTCCTTACTTCCTTTCCTCACTGGGCTAATTTTCCCTATTGGAGCCCTTGGGCTTATAGGATCCTGCATTTCCAACTAGGGGTTTAGCTTAACTAGTAGTAGTAGTAATAATAATAATTAAAAATAAGGGAAAAACTGAAATGATAAAAATGCTGTATTAATTCTGTATGGTTTCAATTATGAAGGACTTGTTAAGAATTAAACCTCAATAAAAAAACACAATAATTCACTTTAGCAATGATCTGGTTATCCTGTTCTCGAGTAGTGCATCAGGTCATCCTTTTCTAGGGCAAATCCTCAAGTGCTTGTCTTCGTTGAAATGATTCATCCACCTAAATACTGTTTTCTGACTAATTTCGATGGAGAGGATATTATTTTTACTATGACTCTCCATGATGCATGGATCGGAGTTGTGGGGAATGAAAGTGATGGAGAGACAGAAATTGAATGTGTTTGAGATGAAGTATCTAAGTATGGCTGGTGTATCTCGAGTAGATAGGGTTAGGAACGAAGTAGTGAGGGTGAGAACGGGTGTAAGAAACGAGTTAGCAGCTAGAGTGGATACGAATGTGTTGGGGTAGTTTGGCCATTTTGAGAGAATGGAAAATGGCTGTCTGCTAAAGAAGGTGATGAATGCAAGAGTTGATGAGAGAAGAACAAGAGGAAGGCCAAGGTTTGGGTGGATGGATGGAGTGAAGAAAGCTCTAGGTGATAGGAGGATAGATCTGAGAGAAGCAAGAGAGCGTGCTCAAAATAGGAACGAATGGCGAGCGATTGCGACTCAGTTACGGTAGGCCCTGCTGCTTCCTCCGGTCGCCTTGGATGATCGTGGAGGTAGCAGCAGTAGGGGATTCAGCGTTATGAAGCTTCATCTGTGGTGGATAACGAGGGAAGGTGGGTTAGGGCACCCTAGCAGTACCAGCCGAACTCGGTTGGGTCCCTCGTCAGGCTGGGAGGAACGTAGAGAGGAAAGGTCCCCTTTTTTTCATTTGTTTGATGTCGGCTAGCCCCCCAAATTGGGGGAAGTGCCTTGGTATATGCATGTATGTGATAACTCTCCATTTAGCTACTGAAGTTTCCTGTCTTCCAGCTCTAGAATTTATTTGATGTTGCCCCCAATGCTCCATCATCCCAAAGTCAGGTCAGTAAGTAGGCTAAATAGTGAAGGTCATTATATGTTATCTGACAAGTTGCAGCATTGCTTTCGCAGATTTTCAGGCATGCCAGCCTTTTGAAGTTGGGGAGGAAAATTTTCTTGTGTGTTATTGTTTAGAAAGATTGCGTGTGGTTGGCAGCACTGATTTCATCATTCACATCAATTTTTTTTTTAATGGTATAATATCGAAAATAGCAAAGTATTTGTCAGTGAGGGTTTTTTTAATTTTATATTTAATATATTCTTGATATATGTACTGATTTGCTCTTATAATAAAAAAGAAGTTGATAAAAAAATAGAAACAATTCTTTTCACAGGCAAACGACAATGTAAGTACAGTGTCGTCACTTATGAACGTGATCATGCAACAAATACAATCTACAGTATACAATCATACAAAAAAAACAACCATTTACTGTTAAAATTAACACCAGTACCATCTTATCGTCGTCATCCGACAAAACTATAGCAATTACGAAGGACTTTAATAAGTTTGTAAATATTTCACGAGTTTTACAAAATTTCCCAAATTTTCTGGCGTCACCTGCTGCAAAGGCTTTTGCAGTAAGGGCTACAAGTTGACCATTCTGAAATAAATTCTCCTAGCAAAATAATATTTACCATTCCTTAAGATTAATTCAATCAGTTTGTACTGGCAGTGATAAGGTGGCACCCTCATGATCTTATGACCATTTTCACAGGCCAGTTTGTCTATTATGTAATCCTTTCCTGTCCAAGAAGAACGAATGACCATTTCCAGAAGCTCACATTTTTGCAAAACATCAATTGGATTTTCTCATTTATTGAATAGCCACTCCTTTATTATTTTTTTTTTTCATAAAAAATCAAGTGTGTTTTATCAGTTATCAAAGAATAAACGGATTTTGAGCGAAGCGAAAAATCTATTTTTGGGCGAGATGACCATGACGTCCTGATGGAAGGTTCCTTTAGTAGCTTCCCAAGGGTATATATGACTACAGTGAAATTCCCAGATAATCAAACCAGAGGTTTCACAGAATTCTAACTTCTGGCGCGAGTACCCTTAAGATTTACTCTCAAGGGTATCGTATATAATCAGGGGATGTATTCTTGACACGCCACATGGCAATCTGCACCCCTAATAGCCTTTACGCTTTGAGGGGGATACGTGGCAGAATTAGAAGGGTAGCCGCATTAGAGGTTACCCTGATTCCCCTACTACTATCGTATCACAACCGCGCCAACTCCCTCTGGCGGTCATTCCTTGTAGCGTTGAGCATGGTGCTACAGATACAGTAGTTCAGGGGGGAAACTGTGAAGATCTTTTCATAGAAAAAAAGGATGGGTCCATCAGGACGTCATGGCCATCTCACCCAAAAATATATTTTTCGCTTCGTTCAAAATCGTTTTTTGGGCTCAAGCCATGACGTCCTGATGGAAGCATACCAGAGAATTAATGTATCTGTGGATTTTCATCAGTGTCTTAACCTTGGGACAATATTTCTACGGCCAAAAGGGCCAATTGAGACAAATGACGTTACCGTTATCCGTCATTATCACTAAGCATAACAATGTTAGTGCTTCCTGGCCCCTGCAGGGACGAGTAATTTTTAGACGTTAGAAAAGGGGCCTCAAGGTAGCATATATTGTATGAACAAGCATAAGTATACACTGAGAATACAAACCATCTCAAGGATTGTATATATTGCGGAACCAATATCAGCGTCCCCATCCGTTGTTTCTAAGCATACAATGATATGAGAAATACTTACATGAGTAAGTCAAGGAACTCTGGCATCTTAAACATGCAATTGTCGGGCGAATTAGGACGCAACTGCATTTTAATAGACATTTATTCCTAATAAATGACTACATGCTAAATGAATGTAGCATGATAAGGAAATTATACAAGAGACATACACAGAAATTAATGTTCCCTTTTTAAAAGGAGAAAAAATGATGAGTGCCACTCTCAGACTGAAGAAGAGCTCTTTTAATAAGACTTCTCTTTATAATTTCTGTACATGAAATAGTCTAACAACACTGTGTACTACGTACACACGGCACTAGTGGTATCTGTATAATTTCACACATGAGATTCTGAACAGATTTGGTGTTACCTTGGCAACACTTATTCAAAGGGAAGTCACACGAAAAATGCTGACCCCTTCTCCTTTTAATTGATAGTCCCAATCAATTTACTGTTCATCGCAAAGCTAGACGGCAGGGTCCGAAATACCACCTGCCGCCACCACATAATGCTTCAATCCATAGACTTGCTTAGCATACTGGACAACCTCCAATCAGTAAATGAGCGAAGAGGCTGAAGTCCACACACTGAAAGGTTCAGTGATGAGAAAATTTTTCTCGGATCTTTATCTGCAGGAGTACTGTCAGGATCCGCTCCCCGAATAAGGTAGGTGAGCTTCGCCCTCAGTTGTAGGGATAGTTTGATACAAGGGTTTTTCCTGTAAAGAGTTGTTTCTCCTGAAATCTGAAGTTCTATGAAGATAGACCTTAAGACACTCTAGCAGACCTAGAGAGACATCTTCCTTCAGAGGGCAGATTCTCCAGGAACCCTACCTCTTAGTGGGTAGGTCGTCCTTAGTGAGAAAGGTTGGATCGGGAAAGAGATGCAGTTCTCCCACTTAATGTGGCCCTCATCCCCAGATAGGGCCACTATTTCACTAACTCTAGCCCAAGAGGCTATAGCGAACCAAAAAATAACCTTTTAGGTTAGATCCTTGAGGGAACAATCCTCATTGTTCACAGGTGAGGCATAATGTAGGACCTTGTCCAAAGACCATGAGATGGGCTTTGGTGGCGCTGCAGGCCTAAGCCTGCACATATTTTCGGAATCTTATTAAAGATTTCATTCGTCAGATCCATTTAAAGGGCATATAGAAGAGGTCTAGTCGGGGCTGACTTGCACCTAGATACTGGTCCATGGATCCGGAAATCCAATCAAGTGACCTCTCTCGCAAAGTCAGCCATACTCTTGGTGTTTACCCAAGGGTTTATATGGGGACAGCTCCGAAGAACTAGACTTCTCATAGTATCCAAGGATACACTGCTTCCTTTCTCAAAGGCCATCGTGCTGTTGGCCGCCAGACCTAGATTATAGAGGTGGACAGAGAAGGACAGGCAGAAGATCATGAGATTCCTTTCGGTCCCTTTTGCTTTACAAAGCAACTTACTTTTCCCAAGAAGACTCATATTGTCTTCTAGTTGACTTGACTTTTATTCTTCTAGGAATTCTATTTTACCTTTTGAGATCCCAGTCTTTTTCCTAACCGTTAGGGCAAGGAATTCATAAGGAAAGGATGAGGTGTACTGTGATAAATCGAAGGCGGAGAACTTCTGAACCTCCTGGATAATCCTAGGTGCATAACTAGGATCAGCCTCAGCCTCAGTTCCTTCATTACAGGGAATGGGGTGTTCTTGGGCTACCTGGGAGCCAACAGAGCCCCTCTTCCCTGGAAGGGTCTCAGCATGTAGAGGGCCTTCCGCAGGAGATTTGATGGGCTGAACAGGAATTTCTAAGTCCATCCCTTCTATTCTAGAGACATGATGTCTGTTACCTCCACTAAAGGATCCTCGTATGGGGCTATACATCGAGATAGTATCTTGATGATGCTCGTGATGAAAAGAACGATCTGCAGCTCAGGGACTTGTTCCCATCTGGGAGGGAATGGGTCTGCGTCCGTGTACCATTCCAACTCTATTGGGTTGAGCCCGAGAAGAGCATCCGCTGTCACCTTGCGGATCATTTATAAAAGAGCTGCTGATAGTCGCCATTCCCTTAAGGAAGGGATGGCTAACATTCCCTAATGAAATGAGACGTCCCTTATCCTCGACAGTTTTGACGCCTCATTATCGCTTCGATGCCCCAGATCAGCCTGAGGAGGTCTGATCTGCGTGGAGAGTGTTTCTCCACCCATTACAGGGCTAATATGGCCTATGGGCCTGTGGCCCTTGGTCATTGTAGGGTAAGCGAGGAGGGAATGACCATCATTGGTCCTATTAGATCCCTTCGAGCATTTGATGCGTATCTTCTCCAGCCTCTTAACGCATCTTACAGCTGTGCACGTAGCACTGGGTCTGTCATTATCGTGAACTGGAGAGAGTTCAAAACTCCTCCCTGTTAGCATCATGGAATCCTGACTGATTACAATAGTCTCTTGACAGACCTTGCGATCTTCTTTTACATCCCCAAGGGAAAGGAGAGTTAGGGTGACCACAGGTATCAATTTTTTTTTTTTTAAAGCATTGAAGTTCCTAAGCTGGAGAGAATCAAGACTTCTTTTAGTTATTTTGCATCCCCGATGTTCCGGGGCCGGATCATCTCCATGGATGCTTATTGACAGTCGTTTTGGGTGCTGCCCACCCCAGCCTGTCGTCCAGGGCCATTGTTGCCTGAACTCTTTCTAGGCTTGGTTTCGCTTGACTGTGTCTGCTAATTCCGTGAAGATCCTAGGACTGAATCTAGTCCGACAAGAATCTTGTCTAAGATATATGTTATCTTCTGTAACTTGGATCCTAGGTAGGAGGGGAGGGGGTGACTGACTGGAAGTTGCTGATAGACATCTTTCAGGTCTGGCCAGACTGTCAACACCCCTTACTGAATAAGGTCCTTATGTTCAGAAGGATTAACATTCTGAACTTGCTGTTTTATTGGAACTTGTTGAGTGGCGCCAAGTCTAGAATGACTCAAGAGTTTTCTTGAGTCCTTCACGTGAACACCAAACAGCCTTCCTTGGAAATCGATGGACTCTACTTTCCTTACCGCTAGTATGCTCTAGAGCTCTAAGATATACTCTTTCAGGGGATTTGGAATGTAGGAAGAGTTGAGGAAAGGATGGTGGAGGTATGTCCATTTCCATTCTAGTCTAAACTTGGTTATGCCTTGGACCCAAGGATCGAAGGTCCAGCGATCCAGAACGAACTTCCCTCCTACCAGAAGTGTCTGTTTGCTTCGCATGATCAGAAGGTGTACATATCTGACCGTCTGTGGAACAACGGTCATTGTAACTGTGGGATGCTGTTTAACATCACAAGGAGAACTAAGAAACCTTTACGTCCTCCTTTTAGGTCATACCTGACCGTTTGCCTATATCAGCTTCTCAGTGTTTCACTGTAATAAAAGATTCCTCTCTACTGTATAAAGCTTAGGATAAGTACGCTGGAAAAGAATAGGAGAGACACATATGTGTGAATCCTTCCAGCCAACTGCTGTGGCCTTCCTAATTATTGATTCTAGGGCATCCCCTTTTAAGTAGGGCCCGATGGAAGATTCTAGCCCATAAGGCTAGAGTAGCGTAAACAGCGCCTACATCCAGGGAATTAATAATGAGAATCAAAGAGGCTGATGAAGAGTCAGCGTAAGAAAAAAGGGGGGAAGTGGGTCCCCAAATCAGGTAGGTCTCAGCAAGAGATTGTGCTTACAAGTACAGCGTATTGGAAAACCATTCTATTGTATGGTTATGTACCAAAGATTTCTGTCTGTGATATGGTCCTATACTACAGATGTACAGGGTATTGTATACACCTATACAACTGGCATATTACCATCAAGGCTAGTACTTGGGGGCAAGTTAACTGGCACAGTACTTCAGTACCGATATGGCTAGCAGTTCTCCGGCATGTCAGTGACTTGAGAAGTCACACCCTTCTAGCCAGTATTCAATGTGACTGGGTAGTGGTGAAAACTATACGCATAGTCAGCAGCCCTCTGAATCATTGGCGACCCCTCGGGCTGTCGGCAGTCCGCCGGTTATCGGCGGGCTGCCGACTGAAGGCATACCAACTCATCTATTGACTGGGTGGTGACCAAGGGCACACACTGCCGGCTCTCGGCGGCGGAGTCAGATGAGACAGTGAATCAATGACTGCCTTCATTGTTATCACTACAAGGTGTGGCCTGATTGGTAACGTCTCTGCCTGGTGTTTGCCACTCGGGGTTTCCTTCAATGTGCTGGGTAGTGGTGAAAACTATACGCATAGTCAGCAGCCCTCTGAATCATTGGCGACCCCTCGGGCTGTCAGCAGTCCGCCGGTTATCGGCGGGCTGCCGACTGAAGGCATACCAACTCAGCTATTGACTGGGTGGTGACCAAGGGCACACACTGCCGGCTCTCGGCGGCGGAGTCAGATGTGACAGTGAATCAATGACTGCCTTCATTGTTATCACTACAAGGTGTGGCCTGATTGGTAACGTCTCTGCCTGGTGTTTGCCAGTCGGGGTTTCGAGTCCTGCTCAGACTCGTTAGTGCCGTTAGTGTCTGCAACCTTACCATCCTTGTGAGGTAAGGTTGGGGGGGTTTGGGGGAGCTTTAAAACCTTAAAACCTTTAAAAGGAACACTAAATTGCCAGTTACCGCAAGGAATAAGTGAAATCTTCGGTCCAATTCCCGTAGAGTTTCCGTATTTTTTCGAGTTCGCAACGTAACTGTATTTTTATTTCAGATAACTTCTGAAACCAAACCAACCGTAGTTCGACAGCTTGAGACTGCCATCGTGAATGCACTGGC
Source organism: Palaemon carinicauda (assembly GCF_036898095.1). Classification (NCBI taxonomy): domain Eukaryota; kingdom Metazoa; phylum Arthropoda; class Malacostraca; order Decapoda; family Palaemonidae; genus Palaemon; species Palaemon carinicauda. The sequence goes on from NC_090726.1 coordinate 104,256,384, forward strand.
AGCGAGAGGGGGGGGGTACCCCATCCTCCCCTCCTCTCTTCGAACTGGAGTGGAGAAAGGAGGGATAGGGGACAGGATGTCTCACCTTTAGGAAGCTGTAATATAGGTAGGTATGGTTTCGGAGAGATATTAGAAATCTCACACCCAAATGTGTAAATGTTAAGAGCTGTATACCAGATTCTAATAACTTGGGATTTTCGAGACCTTCGACAGTAAGGTCTGGCCTACTCACAGGTCGGAGGGTCTCAGACGGGGTTGGGGATTTGGAAATAATATTGCTGGGGGCATGAACCTGCATGTATTATGTCCGTGAAAATACTCACTCTTATAACTGCAGAAGACTGCGATGTATCATCTGGTGTCCCTCCTGTAAGGAAAGGAGAACAGAAATGAGTATTCAATTGATCATCACACTGATAAACAATTTGCAAAAATCATCTTTTGACAAAAATAGCTTAGGACAGAAAGCTATAAAGCGATAGTGGGAGAGACATACCCGTGTATCCCCTGCGAGCAAATGCTGTTACCTCCCCTCAGTATTAAGATAAGGAGATTCCTCCAACTGGGGAATTCCAAGTAAAAAGGGGGATCGAACACCTAGGTGTAAGGAAGTGTACAAAGCACTGTCCCCCCTTATACTTAACACTGTGAGGTAAGGAGGACTGATTTCACGGAGTATCGAAGGAATGCCATTCTTTCGATATAGGAGCGGTACCAGCAGAAGCTCGCACAAGGGATAAAAGACATATATTTGTGTATCCCAACCCATCTATTTGCTGTGACCTCCCTTACAATATTAAATCATAGAGTTTCCTGATCAGGGAAACTTAGGGATGAGGGCTCTCCCCTTTAAGGGTTAGAGGTGTCACACCACCAGCCCTTTACGAAATTTAATATTGTAGGGTAAATGGAAACTGATTTCAAATCAGAATATTGACGAAATATTATTCTATCAATAAAGGACTGGGTTCAGCAAATACCTGGGCAGGGATACCCAAGATATATTGGAAATAACTACTAGTATAATATATACGTTAGTTTTCCTCTGCCGTATATACTATACTGCAAATATACTGACTACCTGTATAGACATATACTGTAGTTCAGCCGTCATGTTGCCGGATTAGCTAGCTCTTGCCAGAACATCTAGCATGCTAACTAAAAGAAAGAAAGAAAGAAAGAAGAGAGAGAGAGAGAGAGAGAGAGAGAGAGAGAGAGAGAGAGAGAGAGAGAGAGAGAGAGAGAGAGAGAGAGCCTTACCTTACCTTATTGCCTTATTTTTTGTTTGGGTTCCCCCAGGTCCCTCAGTGTGAGGCCCCTCGTATATCCACCAGAGAGTTGCTAATGCATCTTCCGGTGTATTTTGCATCTTCCAGTCTTGGATGGTCTGGGATGCATCTTAGGTATTTATCGAGCTGATTCTTAAACACATCTACGCTCACTCCTGATATGTTTCTTAGATGAGCTGGCAGCACATTAAATAGTCGCTGCATTATCGATGCTGGTGCGTAGTGGATTAATGTCCTGTGCGCCTTTCTCAGTTTACCTGGAATGCTTTTTGGCACTATTAATCTACCTCGGCTTGCTCTTTCTGATATTTTAAGCTCCATGATGTTTTCAGCAATTCCTTCTATTTGCTTCCATGCTTGTATTATCATGTAGCGTTCTCTTCTCCTTTCTAGACTGTATAGTTTTAAAAATTGCAGTCTTTCCCAGTAGTCAAGGTCCTTAACTTCTTCTATTCTAGCAGTATAGGACCTTTGTACACTCTCTATTTGCGCAATATCCTTTTGGTAGTGTGGGTACCATATCACATTGCAGTACTCGAGTGTACTACGCACATAAGTTTTGTAAAGCATAATCATGTGTTCAGCTTTTCTTGTTTTAAAGTGTCTGAATAACATTCCCATTTTTGCTTTACATTTAGCCAACAGTGTTGCTATTTGGTCGTTGCATAACATATTCCTATTTAAAATTACACCAAGGTCTTTAATTGCTTCCTTGTTTGTGATTGTCTCATTATTAGGTCCCTTGTATGCATACACCATTCCTTCTCTGTTTCCATAATTTATTGATTCGAATTTATCGGAGTTAAATACCATCCTATTTATCTCCGCCCATTCATATATTTTGTTTAGATCTCTTTGTAGTGAGTTCCTATCTTCATCACAAGTAATTTCTCTACTTATTCTTGTGTCATCGGCGAAACTTCTCACTACGGAGTTTTCAACATCACAGTCTATGTCTGAGATCATAATAACAAATAGCAGTGCAGCTAATACCGTACCTTGGGGCACACCAGATATTACCTGGGCTTCATCTGATTTCTCGTCATTTGCAACCACTATCTGTTTTCTGTTTTGCAGGAATTCTTTTACCCATTTTCCTATCTTTCCCACAATATTATGCTTTCTCATTTTTTTCTCCAATATGTTATGGTCTACCTTGTCAAAGGCTTTTGCAAAATCTAGATAGATCACATCTGTGTCTTTTTCATTTATCATATTATTGTATATGTTTTCATAGTGTGCTATCAGTTGGGTCTGTGTACTTTTTCCAGGTACGAAACCGTGTTGACCCATATTAAACAAATTATTTTTGACCAAATGGTTCATTATTTTCTTTTTTATTACCCTCTCATACACTTTCATAATATGTGATGTTAGACTAACAGGTCTATAATTGCTTGCCTCTAGTCTTGATCCACTTTTGAAGATAGGGGTTATATAAGCTAATTTATGTTTAACATATATCTCACTCATATCTACACTCTGTCTTAGCAGTATTGCAAGCGGCTTCGCGATAGTGTTTGCAGTTTTTTTTAACAAAATCGCTGGAACTCCATCTGGTCCGGCTGCCGATCCATTTTTAATTTCGTTTATAGCCGTGACAATATCTGCTTCATTAATATCTATATCCGTTAGATATTCGACATTTTCTTCTCTCATTTCTGTTTCATTATTCTCATTCGCAATTCTTGGCGTGAACTCACTCTTATATTTTTCTGCTAATATGTTGCATATTTCCTTTTTTTCATTCGTTAGCCGTCCTTCAATTCTTAGAGGGCCTATTTCTATTCTCCTTTTATTCATCTTTTTTGCATAGGAGTAAAGTACTTTGGGGTTTCTTTTTATATTTTGAAGTGTCCTTTCTTCTAAGTCCCTTTTTTCATTTTCTTTCGACTGTATAATCTTTTGTTCTGCATTTTCTATCTTACATTTTATTTCCCTCATTTTCCACACATTTTTTTCTTTTGCAAGATTTTTCTTCCACTTTCTAATTTTCTGAAATAAGATCCTTCTGTCTCTTGGTATGCACGTCTTTTGTTTATTGTTTTTTTTCGGTACATATTTTTCAACAATTTTCTCCAGTATTTTGTACAGTATGTCCGTATTTACCTGTATATTATCACTTATAAATACATTTTTCCATTCTTTATTCAGTTCTTCATTTATTTCTGACCATTTTATATTCTTACTGTAAAAGTTATATTTTCCATATCCTTCCCAAAGTTTTGTGCTTTTATTAATTCTGTGATCACTTGCTTTGGAATGAACTATCAATTCTATGACATTGTGGTCTGAAATTCCCGTGTTATACACTATTATTTCTTTAACATAATTCACCTCATTCACAAATACTAGATCTAGGACATTTTCCTTTCTTGTTGGAATGTGATTTATTTGTTGCATATTATGTTCTAATAGCATATCTTGAAGCTTTTCAAATTGCCTCTTATCTTCTGCGCTACTATTACTCTCTTTTTTATATGTATACATACAACCACTTTCCTCTATCCGTTCTTTCCAATCCACGAAAGGAAAGTTAAAATCTCCGGATAGGAGTATATTTTTTCTATTATTATGTCAAACTCCTTAGTATTTGGGGGTCTGTAAACTACAATATTCACTAGATTTTCAAATTCAAATTCTACCGCAATCAATTCATATTCTGTGTTGCTGTATTTTTCACAGACTTTTCCTTGATTTATGTCTCTTCCATATATTGCGGTTCCCCCTTGATTCCTATTTTTTCTGTCTGATCTATAAGTTTGGAAACCCTTTATCTGGTCATCACTGCCAGTCTCTTGGGAATACCATGTTTCACTTATATTTAATATATCTATTTTTTCAATTTGGGTTAGTTCTTCTAGGAACTCTATTTTCCTTTTAGAGTTACTCGTGACTAAACCCTGTGCATTCATCACTATTATGGTTTGTGTTTCATTTCCATTATTTAATACTGGTAATAATATGGATTCTCCCATGCTTCCTTCCTGTTCTGATATGATGTTCTTTTCTTCATTTCTCGGAATTCTGCCATTAAAAAATCCAACTTTTCCATAATATTTGTTCTTTCGCCTTCATACTTATTTTTGTGTGTAAACCTGCAATTATCCCCATATCTGCACCAACCCCTGGCATTATATATGCATTCTTTGTAGTTGGGCTCTATTTGTGGAGATTTAGGTTGAAAGGCCTTTTTTGGTGCATAGTGCGGTATATACGCGGCCTGCTTTTTTGTTTCTTTTTTTGTTTCATTTTTGTTTTTCTTTTCAGTTTGATGAGTTTTCTTACTCTCATTCATAGTTGCAGAGAGAGAGAGAGAGAGAGAGAGAGAGAGAGAGAGAGAGAGAGAGAGAGAGAGAGAGAGAGAGAGAGAGAGAGAGAGAGAGAGAGAGAGAGAGAGCATGGAGTGAAGGCTATCTATTACTGTGTATGTATACAGTAATAAAGGATGTAAAAGTCTAATTTTACTGCCTTTCTCCGAAAAGAAGGTTCAAATGGAAGGGGAGAATGTAACATTCAGGCTTCCATCTAGCCATAGTACTATTGCCGGCTTACCACTGTAGGCCAGCCTCCGGCAGCACTAGTACAGTCGGCATGCTACCGACTGAGTCAGTACCTATCTTTTCCGGTCTACTGCCGGCCAGAGCAACACGCCAACAACAGAAGTTGTGGCCAGCAGTTCAAGGGAGAACTGGAGAACCTCGGTGACAAAAGGGAACTCCCACCCACAGTCGTCAGCTGAGGAGAAGGGGGCTGGCCGACTCCGGCAACCCACCGGCAATGGTAAGGTTGCAGGACCCCGGCTCAGTTAAGACAATGGCTCGGTCATCGTAAAAGAACAGAGGAGGGAGGGGGGGGAAGGGTCCTATACGAGGTATGGAAGGGGCCGGCAATGTTGTCGGACCTACACACCTTGTAGAAACTCTGTTTCGGTACCGGCACAACCCCAAGCAGCAGGAGAATCTTCTATTCTCCAGCTTAGGAGGTGCTAATAAAGTTAAGGGGACGGCAGTCCATGCCGTTCCTCTCAACAAGGGAGAAACAGAGTTCCAATGCCGGCGCCATCCTAAGCCACAAGAGTATACTACTCTACAGCCTAGGGTCTGCGAGCATAGGACTAGTCTACTAGACCACAGGGAGAAGGTGGCGGCATCATGCAACCACTTCAGGTGTAATCTAGGGAGGGCTAGCCTCCTATGCTGGCAGCTCAGCCGGCAGGGGAATGCAATCACCCCGCCGACCAACTGCCGACAAAAGACTAAATACTCTGAGGTTCTGATCGAATCCCAAACCTTGCCGTCTGCTGTTAAGAGATGAGACAGAAAACTCTAGTCTAGCCATGCCTGAATTAGAAATTCAAGGCCGGCGCAGAGAGTTGTAGCCTAAGGCTACTCTCAGAGGGAAGAGAAATTACCCATAAATCTCTATTCGAGACTAGTAACGGCTAACATAATTCCAGGAGATGTCAATCTCCAACGAATGATAACTGATACACAAGGGTAACCGGGGAAATGTCGAAAATATATGTTGTCTAGGTTGGGTTACCTACACAAGGCGAGATCTTGGTTCCCTAAAATTACCAAAACTCTGACATATACGATCGACACAGAAAAAGGGAAAAATATGTATATAAATATCTTTACAATATAAAATGCCTAAATAGCTTTCATAATAGCAATTAATGCTATTTAAACCAGAAATGTCATTCTGCTAGCTAATTAACACATGCCCAATGAATGACGGCGCCTATGGCGACACCGGTGACCGGCGTAGATCCAAACACAATAATTACACTAATTCCATTGAGAGTTTGGAACTAAAATACATATTGTAAAGAATGAATAATCAATTTTCTAGATGGAGAAAGAAGCCGTAAAAAGCATAAAGATTCCTAGAAATCGATCGAAAATGTCAGATCAACAGGGAACACCACCGTAGCGAGGCGCTATAAATTAAGGAATAACCGCCAGAGGGAGTTGGCGCGGTTGTGATACGATAGTAGGGAAACCAGGTTAACCTCTAATGCAGCTACCCTTCTAATTCTGCCACGTATCCCCCCTCGAAGCGTAAAGGCTATTCGGAGTGCAGACTGCCATGTGGCGTGTCAAGAATACGTCCCCTGAATATATACGATACCCTTGAGAGTAAATCTTAAGGGTACTCACGCCAGAAGTTAGAATTCTGTGAAACCTTTGGTTTGATTCTCTGGGAATATCACTGTAGTCATATATACTCTTGGGAAGCTACTAAAGGAACCTTCCATCAGGACGTAATGGCTTGAGCCCAAAAATATGCGTTATACAATACACAGGAGGGCAGGATGTTATGTAAAAGCTGGGATTTAAACAACTTTTCAAACACTTTGCTATTCACTTGATTATCGTCATCACCAGCGATGGTTACCTTAAAAATTAGGTCTATTAGGCACAAAACCTTCTTTACTACCGGCATACATGACTATCAGTCTAACCCCTTTGCCCGAAAGGGTGTTAACCCCTATTCCTTTTTTCCTCTTTGGTTGACCTGCACTTCGTAGCTCCCATAAAGAAATCTGATTTCATGCAAGATTCATCTTAACCAAAACTTGCAAAACTGCTACAGTGTTGGGTAGCTGTTTTCTAAACTAGAGGCTTAATACAATTTGACGCAATCCACACGTCAAAATCAAGATTGGTCATTAGTTGAGGATGACTTTTCTTCTTATCTTTGAACAGAGTCCAAAATAAGTTTCAGAATCATTTCCTTCCTTAATGATTCTATATAATTATAAATGGTACTTTTAGTTAATGATGGATCACTCATGCAATCAAAAACTTTCACTACAAGTTTTTCTTTTTCGATAGTAAAATAAAAAAATTTAAATTTGTATGTTTCCTAGCTATACAAACCTAATCCTTTTAGTATGGGTAAGTCAGGCAAAAGCTGGAAATGGTCAATGAAGAATTATTGAGGTTCTAACCGCCTTCCTTTTCCTTTTGCCTGGGAAGTGTGGGATGGATGTGACAGGAAGTGAAATCTTTAAGACTTAGGTGAGTTTAGCTTAGAAAAATACAAATTACTTCTAAAATTTGTAATTTGTTTCGAAGCGAATACAAACCCTCATCCTTTAGTAGAGTCATCATCGTTGGGAAGGAGTAAGTCACGCTCATCTAACTGGCTGGCTAGCAAACCAGAATTGCGTTGCTCAGTCCAGGAAGGAGAGCGAAGCAAAAAATCTTTACATCCTGTGACCAAGGGTTGAATGATCTGCATCAATGCTCAAAAAGGTTTTTCTTACAAGAATGTACTTTCAGTGGGAACAATGTTCCCGTTACGGACTATCATAATCATTGGCTTTGCCTTAACTGTCACTCTTTCCTCTGTAAGGAGTGTGGCCAGAGGTAGCACCCGAACTGCCGAGTGTCCAAATGCCGACCACAACCCAACGTTCACTACATAAAATATATACAACGGTGGAACACCCAAAAATCTAGATATCAGGTCAAGAGAACGGAGCACTGGGCACCACTCCTTGATTTATACTGGGCAAGGGGACCCAGCTAGAATCTTGCTTCCTCCTTATCTTCCCTTGCCTTGAGCTTGCTGAATAAACGCGTAAGATGATCGTTGATTCATTTCTGAGAAGTTAGTAGAATTTTTATATATAGCTCTATATTCTTTAGATAAGATGGTTTCAAATTTGGGTAAAAAAATGTCAGAACATTAGGTGAAAGAGAAAGAATTTTTTTATATTGACAACAGGACAGTGTGGGAGGAAAAAATTATGATAAATGACTTATTAGAAAGATTAAAAAAACAACTGCTACTAAGAAAATAAAACAGTGGCTGAGAAGGGGAGCACATTGGTGTAAGTAACTGGAATGAAATGTAGTCTTCATAAAAACAAGCAAAAAATATTTATTTGTAAAAGAAAACCTGTTAGGATTACATTAACATTGTTTTGTCAATTCAAATAATCAATTAAAGGAAAAATTAGCATCCCTTTACACTCCAGCCTCGCAAAAACAAGATAAACAAATTTTTAATAAGAACAAAATATAAAACTGTGAAAATACTGTACTAAAATAATTTTCCCTAAATCAATATTGTCCTTATCAATATCCTGTCTACCATTAGGCTGCAAAGTTACTTAAAATTATTAAATACTGAACAGTATGGCCGCATACGATGTCATGCAGGTCTCAGCGGGCCCACAATAACAATGTCTAAAAAATCTCCAATTGTAAACCTGCACTGTGATAAGGTTTCGTGTCATCAAAACTTTTCTGACCAACACCAGTAGTGTCTAAATCTCTCATTCTTGGAAGGGGTTTTGATAATTCTGGAACAATTCAGACAAAACTCAAACACAGTCACTCTCCTCCTAACATCTGAATTCACATCCTGGACCTATAACCAGATATGCCATTTCAATAGCTCCTGTGAACCATTAATGTTTATGACACCATTTAAAATGTTTTTCTAAATGTAGGTAGGTCACTGGTCACTTTCAGAAAACACTGATGTCAATTACAAGTTTGGGAAGTGACTCATGTAGCAGGGCAGAAATATTTACAATACGTTTTTCTAAAATGTAGGTAGGTCACTGGTCACTTTCAGAAAACACTGATGTCAATTACAAGTTTGGGAAGTGACTCATGTAGCAGGGCAGAAATATTTACAATACAAGTCTTCACCAAGCTGACTAGCAACATAAACAGGTGCAGGATGATGCAGTAGCCTTCCAATAATTTTACTTGTGCCTCGGCTTAACTCAAATTATATTTGCCTCTCCAAACCCTACAGGGAGTAGGGCGTGCTGCAAAAAAAAATATCGTTAGACAAGTGGAGGACCAAATATATATCAGAGAACACATATGTAATGAAAAAATGAAAAATAAGTTGTATTTATTCCTAGTGATACTATTAATTTTTCCACAACAGTTTTACTTACAGGTATTAGTAAAATAACTACAGTACACATTACTAGCATGCTCATCTGCACCTGTGTACCTTCTAGTTTAATAGCGTTACATCGGCTGATCCCAAGAGAGGGAAAGGTCAGACATTCCCACTCTTATATCTTAGACTACCACTATCAAAAACCTGACACTTCTTGTCCTGACAGGAGCGAGGGTCACTAAACCACTTGCTGAGCAGCTACCACGGGTTCTATGGAGAACATATCCAGTGACCTGAGCTCAATCCCAAAGACAGTGTGCAATGAATGTGGTCTGTCTCTTCCAGATGCCTGCCTTCAACACTTGGGCAACTGAATAGTTCTTTTTGAAAGTTAAAGTGGTATTGATCACTCCGACTTCATAAGCTCTAAGAGGGCCTGAGGACGAAGGTAAGTCCCTCTGCTCTCTACAGGCTCAACTGATGGTTTTACGAAGCAAGAAAATGTTAGTTTTAGAGTTTTTCTTCTTTGTCTTCCCCATACTTACAAAGAAATTCCAGAAATTCCTTAAGTGGGGTCTACATGACCTAGTATGCTTATGTTGAGCCTCAATGCTCTCACAGGACAGAGAAGCAGGTCATCAGGGTTTTTTGTTGCCTCTTTTGGTGAGGAAACTGAGAAGGAATCAAACCTAGAGTCACTGATCGATGGGTCCTGGGGGATTTTACCAAAAAATTCAGGCAAACAAGAACATGATCCACCGCCACCAAATAGAATGTGAAACCAAGTACAACAGACATTGTAACTTTCCCAAATGTTTGGTTGAAGCTAAGATTAGCCAGAATAGTGTTTAAAGGGTAGGGTTCTTGTCTGAGGCTCGATGGTTTGTATGACGTCTTCCTGAGTGATCGAAGAACCCTGGTCAAATTCCAGCCAGGGAGTCTGATTTCATGAGAGGGGTATGTTAGTTCAAAGCTCCAAGTCACAGCTGATAATCCACACAAGGAACATAGATATAACGTCGTTATCTTGAAAACTTGGCTCAAAGCTAAGTAATAGCCTTTAACCTTTGACACCAAGAAGCATTCCTCATAACGCAGGTACACAAGAAAATCTACAACTAGTGGGGCAGATGCTTCAAGTGGAGAAGTGTTCCTCGACAACACCAATCACCAAAAAGTGCCCACTTTGCTTGGTAGACCGCTATCAAAGTCTTCCTACAGGAGGTCATACCAAGTCAGGAACTTCGTTAGAACCTCCATTAAGAGGCTGAGAAGGTCAGAGTACCATTCCTCATGTAACAAATTTGGTGCTACCAGACTCATCAGGAGATTGGGTGTCATGATGGTTTTGCTGATCCTCCTCCTCAGGAGGCAAAATGAAGGGAAGGCATAGATGTCGACCTGTCCCCCGGATGTTGAAATATGTCCTCTGGCGCTACTGCCTGGTCCAGAACTGGTGAGCAATACACCTTCAGTTTGTTGTTTAGGTAAGTAGTAGATATGTCTGTTGTCAGGGAATCCTACAAAATTAGGAGTTCCTTTGCCACTAGAGGATATAAAGACCATTCTAAAATCGTAATCTAACTGCGGCCACTCAGATTGTCTGCAATAATACTCCATTTTCCTGGAATAAAATGGACTGACAGGTTTACTGCATTGTCCACCATATGTGCATCTTTACTGTCAACTGGTAGAGGGTTATTGAGACAGTGACCCTTTGCTTATTGACATAAGGCACTAGAGTTGTGTTGATGCTCCTCATCACTACCGAGATACCCCTAACTCTGTCTTGGAAGTGAATCAAACCAAGGTATGCCACCTTCAGCTCTAACCAGATTATATGAGATCTTTCTTATGTCTGGATTTAGGTCACAATCTCAAGTGCTGTAATCACGACAACAGGTTACCTATATGCCAAAAATCCCGGCAATTTGTTTTCTTTCTATAATTGACCCAAATGAGAGTGACTAAATGTTTTGTGTCAAATCTAAAGATTTCAGTTATTTTGCTAGAAGCAGCCCTGAAAAAGAAGGTGGATTAAGATCTTAAAAGTGGGATGTTTTCGTCTTTTATTATCTGGTATATAGTTTCATTTTTGGCTATTTTTTCCAGGATGGAAAATGGAAGGCAAATTGAAACCTTGGAAGATTAAGATCACATATCAATCAGAGCACACAGGGTGTGTGTGTGCATGTAACTGAGCCACATAATACAAAACCTATAAAAAAAAAGAGAGAGAGAGAGAGAGAGAGAGAGAGAGAGAGAGAGAGAGAGAGAGAGAGAGAGAGAGAGAGAGAGAGAGAGAGAGAGGAGAGAGAGAGGAGAGAGAGAGAGAGAGAGAGAGAGAGAAGAGAGAGAGAGAGAGAGGAGAGAGAGAGAGAGAGAGAGAGAGAGAGAGAGAGAGAGAGAGAGAGAGAGAGAGAGAGAGAGAGAGAGAGAGAGAGAGAGAGTGTGTGTGTGTCTCCATTTGCTCTTTGGTAGATAAATAAGAGCTTGGTCCATTTATTCAAATGACTTTATTATTGAACATAAAACATATTAAGAATAAATGATGAACAATGTATATAACTCAATGTTTATAACCCTCTATCTCCCCCCAAGTTTTTAAACGGCCTTTTAAAATGTCTCTCGTGGAGGTCGGTTTAAAACTGATGTCAAAACATTGGGTGGCAATTAAACGTCCAAATTATAGGTTCATGAACACTAAACTCCCGCTAGCACGTGAAGGAACGGAAACTTGAAAAACAATTATTGTCATGTGTTGATCATGATGACACTATAGCTAGTTCATCTCGAAATCACAGTGCCATGCTGGCGGTCGACGGGTACGACTGGACTTGCGTTGCTCCAAATTTGGCATGGCAGGAGTTAACTGCGATGGAGAGTTTGTGCTATCATTGGGAGGCGGAATCTCTGCTTGATGATTCGCAGTGTTACCGAGGTCGTTGGGATAGCATTCCGGAGCAGCAACATCAAAATGAATGTTAGGGGTAGTACCACTTGGTAACGGCAAAGTGGTCAATGGAAGAGTACCATGTGTGTCCGGATTTTGGGTTGTCGGAATGGTGTCCTTCGAAATGGTCTCAGACGTTTTAGTGGTCGAAGGATTGGCAATAGGTACAATCTGATTCCGATTATAGTCATCTCTAATTGTACAGACTTCTGGAATACTCCTGACAGGCACGTATTGTCTCAAAACTTCCGGTTCCTTAGCGTGACCCTACCAGAGCCATCAACTCTGACGACGTATTGGTCGAATTGGCGGACTTCTATGATGACACCGGTTTTGTCCCATTTCAGGGGGTGATTTCCTGTTTGATTTTGGATGCGAACCCGGTCACCTACGGACAGTGGGGGTAGTCTCTTAGTGTGCTCTGATAAACGCTCTCCCTGTTTAAGGTGTCGATGTCTTAGGGCCTCCTCTCTTGCATCGAGTGTTTCCTTCCACGTGTCGTGGGGACGGTACCTGCCGGGCGGGACAGGTATGAAGTCTCTGATGGGACGACCAAATACACATATTGCAGGAGATAACTTGGTATCTCTGTCAGGTGTGTTCCTGTATTGGAGCATCGCACGTTGGAATTCATCAGTGTTGAGATCACCGTTACTGCCCGCGTTGTCCGCTATAAGACGCTTGACAGTTTTGACGCCTATTTCGGCTCTGCAATTACTATGTGGGAAGGCCACAGAGGAAAGGCGGTGATGGACTCCCCAGTCCTTTAAAAACTGCCTAGTTGCCGTCGCTGTAAATTCAGGTCCACCATCAGATGTCAATTCATCCGGAATCCCAAATGTCACAAATGTTCGGCGTAGTGAAGTTATAAGACCCTCTGCACCGTTCGAAGATCGTTCAACTATGGGCCAATTAGAGTATCGATCAACTATAACTAAATATCCAACTCCTCGGTAGTGAAAGTAATCTGCACAAACACATTGGAACGGGTAGTCTGGAGATATAAGGGGTGTAGGCGGAGCACTAGGATTCGAAGGCGCGATGCGATTGCAGTGGTTGCATCCAGCTCGAAGTGCTGTTATAGCGGGTGTTATCCCTGGCCAAAACACAGATGACTCTGCTCGCGATACCATAGAGGTAATTCCTTGATGTGCTGAATGAAGAGATGTGAGAATTTCCTGACGAAGGGCTGGAGGAATAACTATACGCTCCTTGTATAGTATCACACCATCAACAGTGTAGAGATGCTCGCGGAATTGAAAATACTCTCGAAGATGTACAGGAAATTCTTGGCGAGACTCTGGTACTCCGTATTCTATAAGGCTGAGCAGTTCATGCATGTTATCGTCACTACTTGTGGCAGTGCGAACTCTGTCCCAGGTGACTGCTCTCACGTTAAGTGAGTCAAGTGAGCATACTGCTGATGCGGTGATACAAGTATCAATATCATTGTCATTGGAAACAGAATATGCTGATGGCAATTTGTGTAGGGGAACATTTCTCACGGAAGGTACACTGTCAACTGATGCAATGTCATCTTGAAGCGATAGTTTTTCAGATTTTCCAGTTGGGTGGCGCGATACTCCATCTGCAGCGAGATGCTTGACCCCTGGGATATGAATCATGCGAAATCGATAGCGGAGGGACTTTTCCTTCAAGTTTCTGAGACGTGAATTTGATATGTCCTCCAATGATCTGTCACCAAATATTTTCAACAGGGGTTTATGGTCAACTGCGACCACAAGATCTTCACAGCCAAGAACAAAGTATCTTGCCTTATCAAGAGCATCGACGACTGCCAACGCTTCACCTTCAACTGGTGCATATCGAGACTCAGCTGCATGTGTGAACCTACTTCCGACAAGTGTGATCTTCCAACCAGTGCGACAACAAACGGTCGGTAGTCTGGACAGTCGCAATGTTTCTGGAACAGCCAGAATCCAATTCCTGATTTTGACCAATCGGTGGCGAGACAGGTAGGTTTTGTCTTGTCAAAAATTCGCACGCCTTCTTCAATTTCGTTGATAATGGCAGTTTTAGACTCCTCAAAGAGTGCATTAATATTGTCATTCCAGGTGAATGGTGTTCCTGGTTTCAATAACTGTCGGAATGGTAGCATTTTGTCGGTCATGCTGAAAGCATACGATACTTGGTTTACTAAACCAAACCAAGATCTGACATCGGTGATATTTCTTGGGGTTGGAAAGTCCATAATTGCACTAAAATATCTCGCACATGGGCGAACTGTGTCTGGGGTTATTTCGAATCCAGCGAATTCAGCTGTGTCTTCTGCGAAACGAAATTTGTCAGGGTTGAGTGTTATGCCGTGTGTTCCACATATGTCGAGCCATTGTACAGCTTGGAAAAAACTCTCCTCTATTGAGTCAGACCAAAGAAGAACATCGTCGACACATTTAGTTTTGTTGGGTATCTCGGCAACTATTTCATCATACCGTCGAGTATATCCGTCGCCAGAAGCAATATACCCTTGAGGGGCTGTTTTATAACGATAGCGTCCCCAAGGAGTGATAAACGTAGTTAAGTGACGGTCAGATTCCTGAATCGGTATACTGTGGTATCCGTTCCAGGCATCAAAGACGGTTTTCTTTTTCCTTGTGGTACTGACCTTGCTTGGTGAAATGGAGAAGGCGTATGATGCGTTTCTCTCTTAGCGTGCACATTGAGAGGCTGAAAATCAACTGTTCGTCAAGGTGTGCCATTTTTCTTAGCACATACAACCATCCGATGGCACCAAGTTACTGGTTCTCCGATTGGGACAGGTTCAAGGACACCAAGGCGGACGTCCTGGTCAAGTCCAGCTTTAACTTCCTCTTGCCAGTGTAACGGCACTGGCACTGGTGTGTGACGAGCAACAGGATCAGCATTCGGATCGATCATCAGCTTCATTGGGGTCCATCCATTAGTGGTAACGGTTGGTGGTCACATACGTTGAATGTACTTGATTCGTAGTACTTCAAGAGGTAGTCCTTTAGTTTAGACCGGTTGGACTCGGTTGCACTGAACGGTAATTCTGTAGGCGGCGGAGGTGGTAGTTGACGTTTTGGGCAGTCACACTGATTGGCTAGTCACTAACGCTTCCTACTCCATTGTTGGTGGCATCCGGAGTTTCCGATTGTGTGTCATAGATTTCACCAATAGTCGGAAAACTATCCGATATCATGCCAAGGGCGATGCAGGCTTCCCTACTGATGAAGAGCTTATCCGAGTTGTCGGTGACATATGTCATTTGTCTAGTCTCAACAAGGTTCCCAGCTCATCTGTTCCTGATATACAAAGGATTGTGGCACCCGAGGATTTTAATGCCTCTGTTATTTGCAGCGTGCATTTTCATAGTTACAGGAATGAGGTCACTTTGCTTGAGGCCAAGTTTGTGGATGACCTTGATACCTGCGAGACAGCTTTGGCATCCAGTGTCTGCCATTGCAGATATACGAACAGCATGTGTACCAGCTTGAAGGTGGAAACCAAAGGTTTCGTAATCCTTAGGTGACGTTCTGATTGTCAGATTTATGAAAGGTTGAGATTTGAAGGTCTCTTTATCCAAGTATCAGATAAGTTGTCATACAGATGGTGATCCAAAGCCAATGTCTTGTTGGTGTGTCGTTTAGAGATTGATGATACGCTGCACAAGGTGTTGAACACCGCATTCTCGTAGTCATTGGCATTGTGAGCACTGGGTTTCACTTTTGGTTTGCCCTTACTACGGCAAACACTCTCGAAGTGATTTTCTCGGTTGCAGTGTTCACATCTATGACCGTAAGCCAAACATTCTGATTTTCTTGCACGTGCAGGAGTGTTTTTACCATGTCCTTTCTTGCCACAGTATGAGCAAACTTCGTTTTTATCTTTGACAGCGGTTTGTTTTGCCTTTCTGTATGAACTACTGGCCGCTGCTTGGACCTCATGAGAGTCTAATAGTCGGGAGGCAGATCGTTTACCAGATTCTTTAGCTTCGACAAACTGTGCAACTTCTTCCAATGACATATCCTGATTCTTATCACCAAGTAGATCTAATTGTATTTCAGGGTCACAAATGCCGCGTGCTAATACGTCTCTCACTATTGTGTCAGTATAATTTACATCAACGTTGCATCCTGGACATTTTATCAGGAATTTGCAAACACTAGCCTGTCCTATAAGTCGTGCGCAGAAACGTCGTACAGGCTCATCACGGTCTTGACGCATGTTGTGTAGAGTCACACGAGCTACCATGGTGTTTTCCTCTCGAACTGCCAGTTTTGTTATTGCTCCCATCACTTCTACTTCAGTCTTGTTAGTAAGACTGCCACCAGCTGATCGTGTTAAGTCTTTTCGAAGTTGTTCTTCGCAGCATTCTAGAAGCTGTACCACACGATCACGGCCCTCAATTTTAGTTGCGTTTACGTAGTCAGACCATCGTGATTGAAAATATGCCCATTCTTCACTTGTTCCCGCTGTCGATATTGTGGGTCTTTTAACTCTTTCTACTTTGGCAGCTTGTCCAGGAGCATGTGTGGTGCAGTGAGCAGTTATGAGTGCAGCTACGATGGCGGCCTCAAGGTCGTCCGTGACGTAATCACAGCCTGGTATTGGACATCCTACTGCTGGCATTTTGATTAGTTCTTAGGCCGTGGTCATAAATAAGAGCTTGGTCCATTTATTCAAATGACTTTATTATTGAACATAAAACATATTAAGAATAAATGATGAACAATGTATATAACTCAATGTTTATAACCCTCTAGTAGAGCAATTTAGTTTATGCATTGAAGAGTTCTTATGATCTTGTCTTAGTCCTTGAACTCATTTACCGTGTTACATTTTACTATATCCACTTGAAGTCTGTTCCAGATATTTACTATTTTTTATGTAAAGAAATTGCCACATTGAATGGTGGTGTATCTTTTCAATTCCTGCTTGTACCTGTTACCTCTACTGATTTGTGCTAAGCGTGAAGAGATTGTTGTAATCTATATTTGTTATTCCTTTAAAAAAATTGATGCTCTATTAACTGTCCTCTTAGTCATCGAGTTTGTGGTTCAAATGAGTTCAAACGTCCCATCCTCCGTCTACATCCAAGTTATCCAAGTTGTCTTATTGTTGGAACTAGTTTGGTGGCCCTAGCTTGTACTGCTTTCAGTCTATCTATATCCTTCTGAATACTTGAAGCCCAGAATTGGATTTTGTATTCTAGATGGGGTCTTACTAGTGATGTGTACACTTACAGTAGTGTCTTCGTTTCTGTATTTGAATTTTCTCCTAATGTAACATATTAGTTTTTTGTGCTTTCTTTACAGATTTTATGCTCTGTTTGGTGAGCTTCAAATCCTTGCTGATAATAATACAGACATCTTGCTCCTGATCCACACTTTCTATTTCATTATCCAGCAGTGAGTAATCCGATTGTGGGTTACTATAACCTATGCATGACTTTACATTTCCCACAGTTGAAATGCATTTGCTATTTTCTGGACCATTCTTCTAGCTTCATAAGATCCCCTCTCAAGGTTTCTACGTCTTTTGAGCTTGCAGCATCTATGCCTACTTGAGTATCAGCAAATTTGGCAATTCTACTAGTTAATACTAAATCTATGTCGTTAATGTAGATCAGAAATAGCAATTGTCTAAGGACGGATCCTTAAGGTACTCCGCTTGTAACAACTGCTCACTCTGAATCCTCTCCACTGATTAAAACTGTTTTCTGTTTGTTACCCAACCTTCTATCCATTCAACTGGCTTGTCAATCATGCCTAGTGCTTTAATTTGACCATTAATTTCTTATGAGGGACTTTGTCAAAAGACTTTTGAAACTGAAACTCTACGTATATGATGTCTATTTCCCTGCTTTTGTCATAAATGCTAAACATATAGAAAAATTCCAAAGATTTGTCACACAATCTCTTTTGTCTAAAAGCATATAAGTTGTCTATCAGAAGATTGTTTTTCTCTCTGTTCTAATATTGAATCTACTATAACTGATTAGAAAATTTTTCAAGGCACTGAAGTTAAGACACACGTCTGTAGTTGTCAGGTTCTTCTTTTGGTGCCTTCTGAGAAAGAAAGGGAAAGAAAAAAAGAGAAAAAGAGGAGGAAAGAAAAAGAAAGGAGAAAGACAGAAAGAGACAGAAAGAAAAGGGAGAAAAGGAGAGAAAGAAAGAAAAAGTGTTAGAGAAAGAAAAGAGAAAGAAAGAAAAAGAGCAAGTTAAAAGGATTTTAGATGTCTCAAAAGACCTTTTAGTCTATCCACGGAAACTCCATTTGCTCTTTGGTAGAGCTATTTAGTTTAAGCATTTAGAGAGTTCTGAAGATCTTGTGTAACTTGTTTACCGTGTTACTATTTACTACAGCTGCTGGAAGTATATTCAAGGTATTTGCAATTTTGTATGTAGAAAAATTGCAACATTGAGTGGCATTGTATCTTTTCAATTCTAGTTTGTATCTGTTACCTCTGGACTCATTTGTGCTAAGCGTGAATAGATTGTTGTAATCTTAATTTGTTATTCCTTAAGAATTTTGAAAGCCTCTCCCCTTAGTCGTCAAGTTTGTAGATCAAATAAGTTCAAACGATCCATCCTCCGTCTATATCCAAATTGCCATGGTATTGAACTAGTTTGGTGGCCATAGATTGTACTGGTTCTAGTCTATCTTTATCCTAATACTTGGAGACCCGAATTGGAATCCGTATTCTAAATGGGGTCTTGCTGGTGATGTGTACAGCTGTAGTAGTGTCTTTGTTTCTGTATTTCAATTGTCCTTTACATAAGTACTAGGTATGGCAGTTTAGTTATAACAGTCTTGCCGCCTTATACCTACAACACGTTGTGAAAATTTTTTTCTACTTTAACACAATATTAATAACCTTACTACAATTACAAATTCTAAAAATTGTAAAGAATTCCAATTGTACTGCAATTGATAATGCTCAAGTAAGCTAAAAAGTTAAGCTAACTACCAAAATTGTCAAATGTTGAGTAGACTTTCCTGTAAAAAAAAAAAAATTTTGATTCACATCTGATATTTATAAACTACTGTATC
>NC_090726.1:104277200-104279700 GCF_036898095.1 Palaemon carinicauda
TACCTGGGCTTTGGGTCAGGTGTTTACTGGACGGAGATCTAACCTCATTAGACACCTGCCAAAGAGGGTCATTTCTGGTGACAGTAAATTCTTGTTTTTGACTTTCAATACAGTTTATTTATATGAATAACGGTAGCCTTACCTATATAAATACATAAGCAAAACTATATGTATATGTAAAACATATCTATATATAATATATAAAGACATACATACATATACACAGACAGGCATTCATACACAAACATGCATAATATATACATAGACATATACATACGTGTACACATACTGGTATACATATACAGACACATACATACTTACATATAAATGTTTTTTTACACATGATTAACATGTATATATATATATATATATATATATATATATATATATACATACATATACATATATATACATCTGTAATCAAACAGTTTAACATGTTTTTTCAAAAAGGCCCATAAAAGAAACACAGGAAATATGAATAAATCACACTATATTTCGGTCAATAAACATCGACCCTCTTCAGGATGTAAAGTAAAAGTGAGGATTACAGTGGAGAGTGACGGTTTATATATGAAAGCAAAAGGGTGTGTTCAATTGTTCTATAGTTGTTATAATTGCTGGAAGGATTAGCCAAATTTAATTACATCCAGGTGCGTGTTCTTATTGTTGAGCCGCTTGGAGGAAGTCTTGACCTCTGATGCATGTCTGGTGGTCGGTCTCCGTGGATTATCTTCTTAATGATAGGGTTGAGAAGAGTATTGTCCACTGTGTCAGCTTTCCATTGGCCCCCAGATAGGTTCATTGTGTTTGATTGATTTATGATGGCTGATTCCAGGATTTTCCTTCTGTACGGACAGGTACTCTTAAAAAGCAAAGACGACTCACTCCAGTTAATCTGGTGCCCCTAAATCCCTAAGGTGAATGAAAATCCCAGAGTTTTCATACCCATATCTAACAGATCTTTTGTGTTCGGATAAGCTTTGAGATAGCGAACGGCCCGTTTGCCCCAACGTACACTTTTTCACAATCCCCACATGGTACTGTACTTTGTAAACACTGGATTCTATTTCTCTTTTATTTTGATAAACATTAATAAGGGCGCTTCCTATGGTCTTTGGATATGAAAAAAACAAAGGGGTTCTCAGTTTTGATATGATTTTGTTATATTTTTAATACCTTCTATATACGGGAGTTTTATCTTATTTTTAAAATCTCTTTGATTAGTAACATCATGATCTTTATAATATATCGTGTTGGCTTTGTTGATGGCCTTTTCTATGACATACGTCGTTTTAAATTTTATGCTAGGGACTAGGGAATTTAGATTATTGAAAAATACATTGAAATCTCCCCAGCTATCATCCCAATATGTGAAAATGTCATCAACATAGCGTTGCCAAACCATGTTCGTAGGTTTAATTGTTGTTAAAATTTCTGTTTCAAAGTATTCCATGTAGAGGTTAGCTAAAATTGGAGATAACGGGCTGCCCATACTACAACCAAATTTGGCAACGCTATGTTGATGACATTTTCACATATTGGGATGATAGCTGGGGAGATTTCAATATATTTTTCAATAATCTAAATTCCCTAGTCCCTAGCATAAAATTTAAAACTGAATGGGAAAAAGATGGAAAATTAGCTTTTTTGGACATACTAATTATAAGGGAATCGACGGGGTACAATTTCACTGTGTATAGAAAACCAACTTTCTCTATTTCCTACATTCATTTCTTTAGTTATCACGACATTTCTGTAAAAATTGGAGTAGCTTGCAATCTATTTCTTAGAGGTTTGAGAATCTGTTCCCCAGCCTACCTAAATAAAGAATTTGAAATCATCCGTAAACAACTCGCCCAGCTATTCTACCCGACGTATGTCATAGAAAAGGCCATCAACAAAGCCAACACGATATATTATAAAGATCATGATGTTACTAATCAAAGAGATTTTAAAAATAAGATAAAACTCCCGTATATAGAAGGTATTAAAAATATAACAAATCATATCAAAACTGAGAACCCCTTTGTTTTTTCATATCCAAAGACCATAGGAAGCGCCCTTATTAATGTTTATCAAAATAAAAGAGAAATAGAATCCAGTGTTTACAAAGTACCATGTGGGGATTGTGAAAAAGTGTACGTTGGGCAAACGGGCCGTTCGCTATCTCAAAGCTTATCCGAACACAAAAGATGTTAGATATGGGTATGAAAACTCAGGGATTTTCATTCACCTTAGGGATTTAGGGCACCAGATTAACTGGAGTGAGTCGTCTTTGCTTTTTAAGAGTACCTGTCCGTACAGAAGGAAAATCCTGGAATCAGCCATCATAAATCAATCAAACACAATGAACCTATCTGGGGGCCAATGGAAAGCTGACACAGTGGACAATACTCTTCTCAACCCTATCATTAAGAAGATAATCCACGGAGACCGACCACCAGACATGCATCAGAGGTCAAGACTTCCTCCAAGCGGCTCAACAATAAGAACACGCACC
>NC_090726.1:104292200-104404700 GCF_036898095.1 Palaemon carinicauda
TTTCCACTTGTAAATCGGCCCTGACTAGACCACTCCTATACGCCTTCCAGATTGATCTGTCCAGCGATATCTTCAATAAACTGCCAAAGGCATGCGGTAGACTACGCCCAGCACCCCCACCAAAACCTATCTCCTGGTCCCTGGACAAGGTGCTCCATTTTGCTTCTAGCCTGGACAACGATTCGTGCCCTCTGAAAGACCTGACTCAAAAGGTTATCTTCCTTTTTGCTCTCGCCTCGGGAGCCCGAGTCAGTGAAATAGTGGCATTATCAACAGAAGAGGGTCATATCCTGTTCACCGAGACAGGAGATCTTACCCTCTTCCCCGATCCGAGGTTTCTCGCTAAGAATGAACTACCAACCAAGAGATGGGGCCCTTGGAGAATCTGCCCCCTGAAGGAAGACGTCTCTCTATGCCCAATGGAGAGTCTTAAGGTCTATCTTCGAAGAACTTCAGACTTTGGTGGAGGACAACTCTTCAAAGGAGAAACATCGGGTAGCGACCTGTCACTGAAACAACTAAGAGCGAAAATCACCTACTTCATTCGCAGAGCGGATCCTGACAGTACGCCCGCAGGTCACGATCCTAGAAAAGTCGCTTCTTCTCTGAACTTCTTCCAGAGTATGGATTTCGAAAGCCTCAAGAGCTTTACAGGCTGCAAATCATCGTGCGTTTGTTTCAAGCACTACGCAAAACAAGTGCACGAAGTAAAGCATTTCGTGGTAGCTGCTGGTAGTGTTATGCAACCTGCTGCTTAAATCTGCATAGAAATGGAGTTTTTATGATAAGACAAAGTTTTATGAATACTTACCTGGCAGTTATATATACATAGCTAATAATCTCTATTTCGGCAGAATTTTTCTAAACGTGGCAACCACCTTGTGGTGGTTGAGTGGTAACACCCGTTAAAGGGTGGTAGGAGGAATCATTCCCGTCTTCTGTTCTTCAGTTCATCTATGCCCGACCTGTCTCCTGAGGGGAGGTGGGTGGGCCTTCGAATGTATATATAACTGCCAGGTAAGTATTCATAAAACTTTGTTTTATCATAAAAACTCCATTTTTATGAATAGAACTTACCTGGCAGTTATATATACATAGCTGATTAACACACTTGGAGGAGGGTGATAGACAGTAAACATCGTTGGGGAAACAACCAAAAAAGCTGTTGGATAAACACCTTGATTCCTTACCTGCTAAGGTAGCTGACTTCAAAGGTTCCTGCCTTTGAGTCGCTTTTCCCTTAGGAGTGTCAGCCAGGATGTGACCTGCAGTGCTGAAAACACTCAATCGAGTCTGTCAACGGGGTGAGACCAACAATCTGACTAGACTTCAGGACTACCTATTGCCCAAAATAAAAACTGCAACCTTACCAAAACCAACCACCTAACTTTTGCAAAGTAGATAAAAATTATCTAACTAGACTGAGGTGACTGTACACAAGTCGAAGTCCTCAGACAACCAATAAAAACACCAACCTACACACAAGTATACAAAACTAAGGTTGAGGGGAGGTAGTAACTCCTTTGCCTAATACAGAAGCCGTAGCTACGTATGGGCCCAAGGTATAGCATTTGTCATAATCCACTCTCACCTCTCTGAGGTAATGAGAGGCAAACACAGAGTTGCTCCTCCAGAATGTCGCATCCATAATTTGTCGGACCGACATGTTCTTGCGGTAAGCAAGCGAGGTCGCAATGGCTCTCACTTCGTGAGCCTGCACTTTTAAAGTCCGAAGTGTTCCTCCTCACACAAGAGATGCGCTTCTCTTATAACTTCCCTCAGGAAAAAAGACAAAGCGTTCTTGGAAAGGGGATTCTGAGGATCTTTCACAGAACACCACAGGGAGCTAGAAGAGCCTCTCACATTTTTCGTGTGAGACAAGTAGGCCTTGAGGGCTCGTACTGGACAGAGGAGCCTCTCTTGCTCTTAACCCACTAGGTTGGTCAAGTTAGGAACCTCAAAGGTCCTTGGCCAGGGCTTAGAAGGGTTCTCGTTCTTAGCGAGAAGGTCTAATCTTAAGGCACAAACTGCCCCATTCAGATTGAAGCCTACCTGCTTTTCAATTGCATGGACTTCACTGACTCTCTCAGCTGTTGCTAAGGCCAAAAGGAAGAGGGTTTTCTTTGTAACCTCCCTAAGGGGAGCCTGTGAGATGGGCTCAAATCTCTTGGTGCACAGAAATTTAAGAACCACATCAAGGTTCCAAGACGGGGGCTTTAACTGGACCTGCTTGGTTGTCTCAAAAGACTTCAAGAGCTCATGTAAGTCCTTATCGCGAGACAAGTCCAAGCCTCAATGCCGACAGACAGAAGCGAGCATACTCTTGTACCCCTTGATAGTGGACACAGCCAGCTTAGCGTCCTGCCTGAGGTACAACACGAAATCCGCAATCTGGCTCAGAGAGGCAGTGGATGAAGAAATCTTGTGCTTCCTACACCAAGCCCTAAAAGTCTCCTACTTGGACTGGTAGACCCGCTGTGAAGAGACCCTCCTCGCTCTGGCGATAGCTTTCGCAGCTTGCGCTGAAAATCCTCTCGATCTGACGAGCTTCTCGATAGTCTGAAGGCAGTCAGATTGAGAGCGAGGGGGTTTTGATGATACCTCTCGAAGTGGGGTTGTCTGAGCAGCTTTGGACTTGCAGGGAGGCTTCTTGGAAAGTCCATCAACAAGTCCACCACCTCCATGAACCATTCCCTCATCGGCCAGAACGGAGCTATCAGGATCATTCGTCCCGAATCGAGGAGAGCGAATTTCCTGACTACCAGATTGATGATCTTGAACGGGGGGAAAGGCATATGTGTCCATCCCCGTCCAATCCATCAAAAAGGCGTGTACTGCTATTGCCTCCTTGTCCGGAACCAGGGAGCAATAGTTGGGGATCCTCTTGAATAAGTTGGAGGTGAAAAGATCGATGAGGGGTCTCCCCCACAGCCTCCAGAGACTCTGACAGACCTGTTGGTTGGGGGTCCCTTCTGTGGGAAGGACCTGCCCTTTCCTGCTGAGCATGTCCGCCCTCACATTTCTCTGTCCCTGAACAAACCTCGTCAGCAGACCTATCTTGTTCTCCTTCGCCCAAAGAAGGAGCTCCCTTGCTGTCTCGAACAGAGACAGAGAGTGAGTCCCTCCTTGCTTTCTGATGTAAGCTAGAGCTGTGGTGTTGTCTGAGTTGACCTCTACAATCTTCCCAGACACCAAGTCTTTGAAGGCCTTTAGCCCCAGAAAAATGGCCATCAGCTCCTTGTTGTTGATGTGCCATCCCTGCTGAATTCCTTCCCAATAGCCTGAGACCTCCTTGCTTCCTAGTGTTGCCCCCCAACCTGACTCTGATGCATCTGAAAACAACACTAGGTCTGGGTTCTTCATGTGTAAGGAGATCCCTTCCCCTAACAAGGCTGGATCCAGCCACCACTTCAGAAGATTCTTGACTTTTGTTGGAATGGGGAAGGAAAAGGAGTCTTCCTGCGTCTTTCTGTTCCACGTCTTCGAAAGAAAGTGCTGAAGAGGCCTTAGATGGAGTCTCCCCAGAGAGACAAACTGTTCGAGGGAGGATAGAGTCCCCAGCAAACTCATCCACTCCTTCGCTGAGCACCTCTTCTTGTCCAGGAAACTTCAGACTTTTACGAGACACTTGGTCTGTCTTTCCTGTGAGGGAGAAGCCCGAAAAAGAACTGAATTCAGAACTATCCCCAAATAGAGAATAGTCTGATTCGGCTTGATCTGAGACTTCTCCCTGTTGATGACCAGGCCTAGATCTTGAGCCATCATAAAAGTCTTCCGTAAATCCTCCAGACATTTCTCCCTCAATCGTGAACGAATCAGCCAATCGTCCAGATAGAAGGAAATCCTTATCCCCTCCTGATGCAGCCAGCCTGACACATTCGCCATTATCCTGGTGAAGACTTGAGGAGCTGTGCTGAGACCGAAGCAAAGAGCTCTGAATTGGAAGCACTTGCCCTGCATTACAAATCTCAGGTACTTCCTTGAAGTCGGATGGATGGGGACATGGAAATACGCGTCCTGCAAGTCGAGGGACACCATCCAGTCCCCTGGACGTACTGATGCCAGCACCGACTGAGTCGTCTCCATGGAGAACTTTGTCTTCTCCACAAAGACGTTGAGAGGGCTGACATCCAGGACGGGTCTCCATCCGCCCGAGTTCTTGGGGACCAGAAACAGGCGATTGTAAAAGCCTGGGGAGGATAGATCCCGAACCGATTCTATCGCTCTCTTGTCTAGCATTTGGTTGACTAGGTCTATTAGGGCCTCCTGTTTCCCCGGATCTGTGTACCGGGCTACTAAGGCCAGCGGAGCATCTGCGAGAGGAGGTTTCTTCAGAAAGGGGATCTTGTATCCTTCCTTGATGACTGAGAGGGACCAGGTGTCCGCCCCTCTCCTCTTCCAAGACTGCCAAAAACCTGACAGTCTTGCGCCTACTGTCTGGAGGAGACGAACTTCACTTTCTGAAGCGAGGTCTGAATGAACCCCTGGTAGATCTTGGTCCTGATTCTTGCCTTCTTCCTCTAAAATCTGGTCTTGAAGAAGTAGTCCTGCCCCGAAAGGGCTGCTGGAATCTCTTTTCCTCCCGTTTCGAAGAAGGAGTGCCTGCCAAGGGCTTACAAGCAGAACGAGATAAAAGGTCTTGGGTGGCTTTTTGGGCCAGTGAAAGCGTAATGTCTTTAACCAGGGACTCAGGAAAAAGATGTTGCAGGAAAAAGATGTTGAGACAGGGGGGCGTAAAGAAGCTCAGACTTTTGCGCAATGGTAACAGACCTTGAAGTAAAAGAGCAAAGCTGGGCACTCTTCTTTAGGATCCCAGCCGAGAACAGCGCAGCCAACTCACTCGCCCCATCTCTGAGGACCTTGTCCATACAGGACATAATACTGGTAAGGTCCCTAGTTCCTTCCATCTGGTCAGTTTTCCTTGCCAGAGCCCCAAGCGACCAGTCTAGAAAACTAAAAACCTCAAAGGCTCTAAAAATACCTTTGACGAGATGATCCAGCTCCGACATCGACCACATGACCTTGGCCGAGTTGAGGGCATGCCTTCTAGCAGAGTCCACTAAGCCAGAGAAGTCACCCTTGGAGGAGGAAGGCACTCCAAAACCCAAAGGTTCCCCAGTTGCATACCACATACCCACTTTTGAAGCAAGACGAGCTAGTGGAAACGAGAAGGAAGACTTAACTGCTTGTCTCCGCTCCTTCATCCAGTCATCAATCTTTGCAAGAGCCTTCTTTGCGGAAATCGACAGTTTCATCTTGATGAAGGCCGACTGTTTCTTGGCCTTCTTTCTGTTAAATTGGGATTGAGGAGATTGAGGGGCAGCAGGTTGGAATTCCTCTCCAAAAAGTTCAAGAAGGGAGCGAGAGAGAACTTTGTAATCTCCAGCAGTGTCAGCAGGATTATCATCGCCATCAGAAACCTCCTCAAGGTCCTGATCCACATCTGCAACATCCTTCGAACGAGAAGAAGATTCCTTAGAATCTGACAATGGCAAATCAAAGGAATCGTCCTGCAAAAGACGGGTTGCATTCTGGAGCCCAGCGCTAGAAGAATCCTTGGAACGAGAAGCAGTATCGTCCCGAAGAGGCAGGCTGGTATTGCCCTGGCGCTGAGAACGAGAGGCAGTATCGTTCTGGTGCCGAGAGCGAGAGGCGGTATCGTCCAGGCGTCGAGAACTAGGGGCGGTATCGTCGTGGCGTTGTGAACGAGAGGAGGTATCGTCCTGGCATAGTGAACGAGATGCGGTATCGTCGTGGCGAAGCGAACGAGAGGAGGTATCGTGCTGGTATCGTGAACGGGAGGCGCTATCGTCCTGGCATCGAGAACGAGAAGCAGTTTCGTTCAAGATAGTATCGTCTCGGTATCGAGAACGAGAAACCGTATCGTCCTGGTATCGAGAAGAAGTATTGCCTTGCGAAAGCACACATTCCTCATCCTGGCGCAGAGAGGGAGAAGTTTTCTTTAGAGAAGAACTCCGTTCTCTCTTAGATGCAGACTTCTTAATAGGTAACGAGTCGTCTTTACGTCTACCAGACTGGGCGTGAGGGCGGCTAAATGCTTGCACTAACGTAAAAAGTTGTTCCTGCATGACAGACATAAAGGATTTAGCAACATCAGCTGGGTCTTGCGGCCCCGAAGGAGAGGGTTGACAAATAACACTCGTAGAAGGGGGAGGATCTTTGGCAGTAGGTTTAGGCTTCGCCCTTTTCACAGGCACAGAGTCGAAATCATCCTCCGACGGACAAGGTTCATAACTGCTAGAACCGGGAGAGAAAGAACGAGACAGTTCGTCGCGGTTCCATCTCCTCTTAGTAGGTCTTGACGCTTCAAACTTCCATTTACGTCAGGGCGAATTCGGAGAAGAAATTAACATATCCGACACGTCTTTTCCGTGACGGTCAAGAACAGCCTGGGAATCGGCAACAGGGCTGTTTGAGGCGACGGCTGACCGAGGGTACGTACCTCTCACCCCCTTTCGGTCATCGACGTACCTTCTCACTTGGTCCAGGGAGCTTGGTAGAGGTTTAGGCCTAGGGTAATGACAGGTTTGGTCAGTCGCCACCTCTACTGCACTAACACAAGCACTTTCACTATCCTTACCTTTAAAGGCCTCCAGTTGTTCTTTAATGGCCTTCAACTCGGCAGCCAAGCTAGCGTACCGAGGGTCATCCGCAGATACGGATCCTGTAGGAGGTGCAGGAGTTACTAACTCAAGGGAAGGATCAACTTCCAAAGAGGAATCAATTATAGGTTCAAAAGATAAATCTACACTAAGTTCGTCTTCCTTACCACTAACAGACTTAGACTTAGACCTAGAAGCTCTCCTAACTCTATCGAGCTCTAGTTTACGCACATAGCGCTTCATAATCAACCAATCCTTTTCATCCAAAACTTTACATTCCCCTCACCTATTATTAAGGGCACAAACAAAACCCCTACAATTCAAACACACGGTGTGAGGGTCTACCGCCATTTTCGGTAGTCGAACCTTACATTCCTCATTCGCACAGACACGGTAATGACTCTTTTCACTCATAATGAAAACAGCAAAAAAGCAAAGAAATAACAAAAACACGATTGCCAAAACCACAAATCAGAGTACTTCACCAAATAGCAGACTGGTACACCGATACAGGGAAAGCGAAGAAAAACTCTTAATGACGGACCAACGTGTTGTCGATCCGGCGGCAGAGATGAACTGAAGAACAGAAAACGGGAATGATTCCTCCTACCACCCTTTAACGGGTGTTACCACCCAACCACCACAAGGCGGTTGCCACGTTTAGAAAAATTCTGCCGAAATAGAGATTATTAGCTATGTATATATAACTGCCAGGTAAGTTCTATTCATAAAACAGTGAGTTACTTGGGACTCTAACTCTACGGGTGCCTGTGTTGACCCTATCGTGATACATAGTGATTTAATGGACACTCAGTGTTTCTAATAGACTGTTCTTTATCAAGGTGAAATGTCATAGACTTTACATGAGTGCCACATGCCCTAGGGCATGATGTGTTTTCTTTGAATTTTAAAAGACTGGCATTCCTCTGGAACTGGTGTTTCTAAAAAGCAAGTTTTTCTTTTCAGAATCAAGATTACCGTCTTTCATTTCTATGTACATTATTCTTTATTATTGTAAATAAATTCTATAATCATTATTGTAATTACTGCCATAATGATCTGCAATCCTAAAAATAAAATGTCTATTTTATTTCCATGTGCGTCTCTTTTCGCTCCTATTCCTTATCAAGAAATATACGATTGTTATAGTTTCATTTACCTCCTTACTGATGATCAGAAAGAATAATATAAGTAATTATGTTATATACTCACTCATGCCTTGATAATATTCCTATTCGAATATTAACCTTTGTCCTGTCTCCGAGACCAGCATGATCTCTCCTCCAGGGGAGTAGCAATTATGCTATATACTTACCTATGCTTGATAATATTCCTACCCGAATATTAACCTTTGTCTTGTCTCCAAGTCCAGCATGATCTCTCCACCGGGTGAGTAGCTCTTCAATGATCGCTTCGAGATGTTCTATGTCCAACAGGACTTCCCTGCCAGGGGGGCGGGAAGCAAGTTTATCATAGACTCTCTGGTAAGGACATGTTCTATAATTCTGTTCAAAGCCCTTGGCACTTGGATAAAAGGGGTAAAAATTCACGATACATTAATTCTCTGGTACACTTCCATCAGGACGTCATGGCTTGAGCCCAAAAACGGATCGCGAAAAATCTATTTTTGGGTGAGATAGCCATGACGTCCTGATGGACCCTCCCGTCTATTCTAGTTCAGCCTTTCAGGCCCCTCCCTGACCTACTGTATCGCAGAGATTGGTAGAAGCTGAGCTCAGGATGAGGACGGACGTGACGTCATTTAGCAATGGCGCCCGTTCGTTTACGTCTCGAGTACCAAAAGTAGCCACGGATGAAAGTAACTTTGGAACGGCCCTTAGTTACTCAGCCACCTTTCCATATCAAAGTGTTAACTCTATATGGGGTGCAGATAGCTATGTGGCGTGTTAATACATGCGTCCCCTGTTGATATACGATATCCTAGAGGGAAACCTTTAGGGTACTCGCACCAGAAGTTAGAATTCTGTGATAACCTTTAGTTTAATTCTCTTGGAATATCCACTGTTGTTAAATATACCCTAGGAAGCTACTGAAGGAACCTTCCATCAGGACGTCATGGCTATCTCACCCAAAAATAGATTTTTTGCTTTGCTCAAAATTCGTTATATATATATATATATATATATATATATATATATATATATATATATATATATATATATATATACATAATATGTTATTTTCATTAGTAAAATAAATTTTTGAATATACTTACCCGATAATCATGTAGCTGTCAACTCCGTTGCCCGACAGAATTCTACGGAAGGGATACGCCAGCGATCGCTATACAAGAGGGGGGTGTACTCACCAGCGCCACCTGTGGCCAGGTACTGCAGTACTTCTTGTTGACACCACCTCAATTTTTCCTCGGTCCACTGGTTCTCTATGGGGAGGAAGGGTGGGTCAATTAAATCATGATTATCGGGTAAGTATATTCAAAAATTTATTTTACTAATGAAAATAACATTTTTCAATATTAATCTTACCCGATAATCATGTAGCTGATTCACACCCAGGGAGGTGGGTGAAAACCAGTGTACATGTATATCAAGAAGCTAAGTATCCCGTATTTCATATTATCAGTTATTCAAAATAACAATGAAATTATAAGTACCTGGTAAGGAAGTCGACTTGAACCATTACTCTGCCTTTAATAAGTTCGTCTTCCTTACTGAGCGCAGCGTTCCTCTTAGGAGGCTGAACAACTCTAAGGTGCTGAAGTATCAAGGGCTGCAACCCATACTAAAGGACCTCATCACAACCTTTAACCTCGGCGCTTCTCAAGAAAGAATTGACCACCCGCCAAATCAACAAGGATGTGGAAGGCTTCTTAGCCTACCGTACAACCCATAAAAAGTATTCAAGAGAAAGGTTAAAAGGTTATGGGATTATGGGAATGTAGTGGCTGAGCCCCCGCCTACTACTGGATTCGTTGCTACTAATGGTCCCAGGGTGTAGCAGTACTCGTAAAGAGACTGGACATCTTTGAGATAGAATGATGCGAACACTGACTTGCTTCTCCAATAGGTTGCATCCATAACACTCTGCAGAGAACGGTTCTGTTTGAAGGCCACTGAAGTAGCCACAGCTCTCACTTCATGTGTCCTTACCTTCAGCAAAGCAAGGTCTTCTTCCTTCAGATGAGAATGTGCTTCCCTAATCAGAAGCCTGAATAGTAAGAAACTGAGTTCTTAGACCTTGGAAAAGAAGGCTTCTTGATAGCACACCATAAGGCTTCTGATTGTCCTCGTAAAGGTTAAGACCTTTTTAGATAGTACCTAAGAGCTCTAACTGGGCAAAGTACTCTCTCCAGTTCATTCCCCACCAAGTTGGACAGGCTTGGGATCTCGAACGACTTAGGCCAAGGACGTGAAGGAAGCTCGTTTAGCAAAAACCGAGCTGCAAGGAACATGTAGCCGTTTCAGATGTGAAAACTATGATCCTGCTGAAGGCGTGGATCTCACTTACTCTTTTAGCTGTTGTCAAGCACACGAGGAAAAGAGTTTTTAATGTGAGGTCCTAAAAAGAGGCTGATTGGAGAGGTTCAAATCTTGATGACATAAGGAACCTTAGGACCACGTCTAGATTCCAGCCTGGAGTGGACAACCGACGTTCCTTTGAGGTCTCAAAAGACCTAGGGAGGTCCTGTAGATCTTTGTTGGTGGAAAGATCCAAGCCTCTGTGGCGGAAAACCGCTGCCAACATACTTCT
The DNA here is from genome assembly GCF_036898095.1 of Palaemon carinicauda. NCBI lineage: Eukaryota > Metazoa > Arthropoda > Malacostraca > Decapoda > Palaemonidae > Palaemon > Palaemon carinicauda. The sequence continues at coordinate 104,302,556 of NC_090726.1, forward strand.
GTAACCCTTGATCGTAGGAGCTGAAAGGGATCTTACGTTCCTTAGATGTAACAGGAAGTCAGCAATCTGGGTTACAGTGGTACTGGTTGAGGAAACTGCATTGGCCTTGTACCAGCTTCGGAAGACTTCCCCTTGAGACTGATAGACTCTGAGAGTGGATGTTCTCCTTGCTCTGGCAATCGCTCTGGCTGCCTCCTCGAAAAGCCCCTAGCTCTTGAGAGTCTTTCGAAAGTCTGAAGGCAGTCAGACGAAGAGCGTGGAGGTTTGGGTGTACCTTCTTTACGTGAGGTTGACGTAGAAGGTTCACTCCTAGAGGAAGAGTCCTGGGAATGTCGACCAGCCATTGCAGTACCTCTATGAACCATTCTCTCGCGGGCCAGAGCGGAGCCAACCAACGTCAGCCGTGTCCCTTTGCGACAGGAGAACTTCTGAAGTACCCTGTTGACAATCTTGAACGGCGGGAATGCATACAGGTCGAGATGGGACCAATCCAGCAGAAAAGCATCCACGTGAACTGCTGCTGGGTCTGGAATCGGAGAACAATACAACGGGAGTCTCTAGGTTATCGAGGTAGCGAACAGATCTATGGTTGGCTGACCCCACAGGGCCCAAAGTCTGCTGCAAACATTCTTGTGAAGGGTCCACTCTGTGGGGATGACCTGACCCTTCCGGCTGAGGCGATCTGCCATGACATTCATATCGCCCTGAATGAACCTCGTTACCAGCGTGAGCTTTCGATCTTTTGACCAGATGAGGAGGTCCCTTGCGATCTAGAACAACTTCCACGAATGAGTCCCTCCCTGCTTGGAGATGTAAGCCAAGGCTATGGTGTTGTCAGAGTCCACCTCCACCACCTTGTTAAGCTGGAGGGACTTGAAGTTTATCAAGGCCAGATGAACCGCCAACAACTCCTTGCAATTGATGTGAAGTGTCCTTTGCTCCTGATTCCATGTTCCCGAGCATTCCTGTCCGTCCAAAGTCGCACCCCAGCCCGTGTCTGATGCGTCCGAGAGGAGACGGCGGTCGGGTTTCTGAACAGCCAAAGGTAGACTTCCTTGAGAAGAAAGCTGTTCTTACACCACGCGAGAGTAGACCTCCTCTCTTCGGAAACAGGAACTGAGACCGTCTCTAGCGTCATGTCCTTTATCCAGTGAGCAGCTAGATGATACTGAAGGGGGCGGAGGTGGAGTCTCCCTAACACGATGAACAGGGCCAGCGATGAAAGTGTCCCTGTTAGACTCATCCACTACCTGACTGAGCATCGGTTCCTTCTCAGCATGCTCTGGATGCATTCTAGGGCTTGGAAGATCCTTGGGGCCGACAGAAAAGCCCGAAAAGCTCGACTCTGAAGATCCATACCCAGGTGGACAATGGTCTGGGATGGGACGAGCTGGGACTCCTCAAAATTGACCAGGAGGCCCAGTTCCTTGGTCAGATCCATAGTCCATCTGAGAATCTCCAGACAGCGACGACTTGTGGGAGCTCTTAAAAGCCAGTCGTCTGACGGAGCCGGACACAAGATCATGGTACTGCTGCACAGTCTGTGAACTGTCAACCATGGGGAAGCGAGGAAGTACAGTGACAACCCGAAGCTGTCTAGACTGTCTGGGTCGTACAGACAACTCCTTATCGGGTTGCTGAGGTTGCCGCACTGCGTCACAACAAGTCACTTCTGCTGGTTGTTGAACGTCTTCCCAGTGACACACTGACTCCGTAAACAAAAAAATCCTCTAACAAGGACTAAGCTTGGACTGCATGTCTTGCAACACAGCTCAAGGTCTATGGGAGCAGGTGTGGTAACAGACGGGGTTAGCGACTGAAGTGGAACCATTACCTTCCCTGGAAGCATGTTATGCTTAAATAAAAGTCCATAGGAGGCTACGCAGCTAAAGGCTCCTCTCCAAATGACAGAGTCCTCAAGGGAATATCAGAAGGAGGGAGAATAGCACTTTCTCATCTACAGGAACCATATCCGAGAAAAGCTAAGTTCTCTCAGTGAGGGTTTCACTGGTGCAAAAGCAGCAGACTAGAAGGCAACGTTATGAAACTGCTTGACAGTCTAGTGAGTTGGCAACAACCAAAGATGTGTGACTGAGAAGCATGCGGTAAGGTATGCAGAGCATGCTGTATGCAGAGCATGCTGTATGTAGAGCATGCTGTAAGGTAAGCAGAGCATGTTGCATGGCGTGTGGCTTATGCTGCATGGGATGAGGCTCATGCTGCATGGGATGAGGCTCATGCTGCTTAAAAGAAATCTGAACCTGACACTAATCTAGCTGTCCGAGGATTAACCTGGTGAGACATCAGTCTCTTTACCAGAGAGTTTTACCAGATTTCCCCGGGCCACCACGTGACACAATTGGTAGTAATTCAAATGCCAACAGCATCTGGTGTTACCAGGCGGTCACCCATCCAAGTACTGACCAGACCCAACGTTGCTTAACTTCGCTGATCGGACGAGAAGCGGTGTTTTCAACGTGGTATGGCCGTTGACTTCAAATTACCTCTAATGAGTCAATATGGATAAATATCAACACAACATCGTGTTCAAATAGAAATAAATTTCTACCTCATACTTGGGATCGAACACTAGCCCCTTCTAATGAAAGGCCAGGTCGAAACCAACCATGCCACGAGAGCCCATTGTGAGGTTCCTGCCTCAAGAGTTGCGTCTGCCTCAAGGGTTGAGGGGGTAGCTGCGCAGAGAGAGGCTCATGCATAGACTGCGGTTCAAGTTGAATGGGAAGAGGCTCAAGCTGAGGAGAAAGTGGCAGATGCATGCGTTGAGGTGGCTGACTCATAGCATGAGGTTCCTGCCTCAAGAGTTGCGCTTGCCTCAAGAGTTGCGCTTGCCTCAAGGGTTGAGGTGGCTGCGCAGAGAGAGGCTCTTGACTCACGAGTTGAGGTTCTTGAGGTGCTTGCCTCGAGAGTTGAGGTTCTCGCCTCGAGGAAAGTGGAGGTGGTTGTTGCGAGAGTTGAGGTGGCTGCCTCAAGGATGGTAGAGGTTGTCGTACCTCAAGAGGTTGCTGCCTCGAGGGTAGTTGTAATGCAAGATACTCCTGCCTCAAGGGTAGAGGAGGTTGTAAGGCATAAGGCTCCTGCCCCCATTGTTGAGGAGGTTGCTGCGTGGTAAGAGGCTCCTGCCTCAAGGAAAGTGGAGGTTGCTGCACAGCGCTGGTATCTGGCAACTCCCAACGCGGCAGCTCACGCATGGAGGTAGCTTGAGGAACCTCAGCCTCATACGTCTGGCAGATTGTACTGCGCAGAGGAGGAGGAGCGTTCGCAGGAGGAGGTGTATTAACCTTCTCTGATTGAAACTCCTGCATCAACACCGCAAGCTGAGACTGCATTGTCTGCAGCATAGACCACTAGAGTTAAAGAAAGACAACAACAAACGGAGCTACTGTCCGTTGAGACTGAGGGTCTAAAACAGCTGGTGCGGCAACAGACGGAGCTACTGCCTGTTGCGATACCACCTTGCCTCTCCGGGAGGTGTGCAGTTGTCGTACTGCAGCAATTCCGAACTGACCCAGGGCTAATGGCTACACCTAGGAGTTGGACTTGTGCGGAAGGGACCGACTTGCACTTAAAAGCTGCAAGATTTGGTCCATGGTTTCTGCGAGAAACCTCTTCCGCAGACGAGGAATAAAAGGGCTCTCACGTCTTTGTGTGGGTGGGGTGATCACGTCGGCAACGTGTGTAGATACACCCGAAACCACGGAGGGAAAACGTCTGTTCGTCGATCAAGGCCTGCTGAACCCATAAGTCCTTCGACATTACTTCTCCCCTGAGCTTGGGAGCTTGTAAGAGGTCCCAGACTAGGCGAACAACTGGCACGAACAGACGAACCCTCGAACGCAACACTGTAACACTTTGCGCTTATCACTTATCACTTTTGATTTTCTGTTTGCACTTATTTCACTGAACTCGAAACTTTAAGTGGTTTGTACCTGAAACACGCAATTCTATCCTTCCTTAAAAGTTAGTAATTGCGAAAACAGAATTACAATGTAACAGAAAAATCTAATGAAAGATAAATAATTCAGTGGCTGGAAAGAGACTAAACACTAGATCAAATAAACTACGTTTAAAATCTCTCACCGCATAAAGCTTGAGAACAAGAATAAAACTCTAGAAACGTTTACCTTCTTCCCCTAAAGAGACTAGGGAGAAGAGCAAAAACGATAACAACGTTACTCGCTTGAACGAAACGTTTATCCTCCTCTCTCTCCCTCCGTCTCTATCTCTCTCTCTCTCTCTCTCTCTTGACTTAGAACCTGAGAGAAGAGCCCAATCATATATATCGTTAAAACATATTATTGTTAAAGGAAAAAAACTGAAAGATTTCCCAAATAAAAAGTTCCTTTATTAGATTAAAACCATTAAGCTAAGAAAGAATGAACAAAACGCTAGAAACGGTTTACTCTTACTGCAACGTGACACCGTGAAAATTCTCTCTCTATCGTAACGATAGAGCGCAAGTTGAACGTTCTGAACGTCAACAACTGCAGAGACAAAACAAAACGTTAGTTCAACTTTGAAAACAGTACGAGACTATCAAAGAAATTCTTTCAAAAACATTAAAATAGCATAATATGTTAACAGGTAAAACCGAAATGACGGGCTCAATGTTAATTAACTTCGGTACCAAGAAAAGACCGCCTACTATTAGGAAAGGTCGAAAATAAACAAATATAAAAATTAATTTTAATAAGTTTATAATAAAAGGAAGTTAATCGAAGAGGCCTATAAAAGGCGGAGAGATATAAAATAAATCTATAACTTTTGTTAAGCAAAATTAAGAAAGAGAGTCTATACTCTCTTAGACACCAACACTTCCGTCTAAGGGAAGGGTCGGCCATATAAAAGTGAAAGAGAGTTCATACTCTCTTCGTCACCATAATTAATCAAATTAATTCCAAAAGCTAGCTAAGCTAATGATAAAACTTCCTGAATAGCGAAAGCTAAACTCTAGAGCAAATACATCACCAAATCGTGAGCAAAAACTCCAGAATCAACAGCGTATCCATGTAGGTCTAGCCGGAGGCACGACAGAGGAAAAATTGAGGTGGTGTCAACAAGAAGTACTGCAGTACCTGGCCACAGGTGGCGCTGGTGAGTACACCCCCCTCTTGTATAGCGATCGCTGGCGTAACCCTTCCGTAGAATTCTGTCGGGCAACGGAGTTGACAGCTACATGATTATCGGGTAAGATTAATATTGAAAAAAATATATATATATATATATATATATATATATATATATATATATATATATATATATACATATATATACATATATACATATATATACATATACAGTATATATATATATATATATATATATATATATATATATATATATACATACAGTGGAACCTCTACATCCGAACGTATCTACATCCGAATTTTCCAACATCCGAAGTAATATTCGAGCAAATTTTTTACTCTACACCCGAATTTTATTTCGACACACGAAGTAAGCAATTTTCGTCGTACCGGTTGTATCCGAATTTTTCGACACGCGAAGTACAATTCGAACACGTTCCTACTCTACACCAGAATTTTTTTTTCGACACCCGAAGTGAACAATACTCGTACGCGTAGTCGGTGCTCATAGCGCCTGACGTGTTTTTTATTTCCGCCGATAGAAGGCAGCACTTCGACCTCGGAGGGACCCTCAATTAGCGTGGCTTAGGACATTCCTCTGTTCTCTCGGCTTCGTTTGGTTGTGCCCTGTGCGTTCTGCTATTAACTGTGTTTTAATCGTGATTTTTTACGTTCATCCTTTTACGGTATTTTACGTAAATCATGGGTCCTAAAAGGCTTAGTTTCGCAAGTGGTAGTGGTAGTGGTGAGAAAAGGAATAAGGGAATGCTTTCTTTAGAAGTAAAGCAAGGAATTATTAAAAAGCATGAGTGAACTTGCAATAGGTTCGGCGCAAATAAAAGAGGTGTAAGGAAAATATCAAGACGTGGTCGACTTCATCGACAAATACCATCCAAAGAAATTGCAGGTTTGTCGTGTAGTTGCGCAGTTTGATGATGTTTCCCTAACTTATTTTCGAAACATTCTGAAAAGCTGTACCAAGCAACTTTCTATCGATAGCTTCTTTAAAAAACTACGAAGCAAACTCGTGATGAAGAGGAAGGAAGTGGTTCAAAGAAAACCGCAAAGACTTAAGAGAAAAAAATTCAATCAATTTTAAGAGTAGAGAGTGAAAGTGATTAAAATTAATCATCAAAAATAAAAAAAGAAAATGTAAAAAAAAAATATAAAATATAAAAAAAAAAAATAAGCTAAGTTATGTTAAAGTTCACTTAGTGTAAGTTAGAATGAGTTACGGTAGTGTACGTTTATCGTAGTTAACCTCTCTACCTCCTCGCCGACCGTCCATTTCCTCTGCATAGCAAGACTAACAACACCTGCGCTGGAGTTTCTAAGGTAAAGTGACGCTAAAAACCCGTTTCTTATTTATCATTTTTTGATAATTCTTCTTTTTTACATGTCTCTTATCTAATTTAGTGTGCATTATTCTCATGGAAAATTATGTGTAGTAGTTTATTAAGAATTTATCATAGGTTTTTGGGCTCAACCACGGATTAATCCTATTTCAATGTATTCTTATGGGAAAATTCGCTTCGACATCCGAACATTTTCTACATCCGAAGTCGGTTGTGGAACGGATTAAATTCGTATGTAGAGGTACCACTGTGTATATATATATATATATATATATATATATATATATATATATATATATATATATATATATATATATATATATATATATATAGTCAGCGCCGGTCGTGATTGCCGCGACCCCCTTTGCAACAAGAAAAATCATACCCCTGAAAAAGAATGCATGAAAACTGTATGTGAACACTCACCAATTGTTCTTCTAGTATTTGCTGGGTAGGCCTTTCCTCTTGATAACTTCAGAGACCCTTTTTGGTATACTATCAATAAGGTTCCTGCAAATTTGGGGGTCAAGGGCAGCCCAACACTCCTTCAGGGCCTCCTCAAGCTTTGGCACAGTCTTTGTGTCCTTTTTCCTGAGCTTGGCTTTTATTATTGCCCAAAGATTTTCTAGAGACAAGTCAGGAGAGTTGCCAGGCCAGTCTTTTATATAATCCACTTCACAATCCCCCAACCACTGCTTAATAATTTTTGCAGTGTGACAAGGGGCACCGTCTTGCTGGAGGATTTCAGTGCCAGTCTTTTCAAATGCGTCTGGCAAATAAAAATTCAAAATTTCATAATACACATTCGCATTAACTGTTTGTCCTTTTGGCAACACCACAAGATCCGCAACACCACCGTATCCAAATGCACCCCAGACCATCAAAGAGGGGGGGAACTTTACTGTCTTAGCAGTGGCTTTGGGGTGATAGGGATCGCCACCCTTCTTGACCCAGACCTTTTTGCCTGCGGGGTCAGAAATGTAAAACGTGGCCTCGTCTGTAAACAAGACCTTTCTCACTCTCTCTAACGGCCACTCCTTAACCTTCTTACAGAACTCAACCCTTGCCTTCCTTTGTTTCTCAGTCACGAGAGGTTTCTTCTTTGCCTTCACCTTCTTAAATCCCAGATCGCCACTAATACGCTTCTGAATCGTCCTTACACTCGTTTCACCTAGCACTTTTGGATAACTTTCTTTCAATTATTATCATTATTATTATTACTATCCAAGCTACAACCCTAGTTGGAAAAGCAAGATGCTATAAGCCCAGGGGCTCCAACAGGGAAAAATAGCATAGTGAGGAAAGGAAATAAGGAAATAAATAAATTAAGAGAACAAATTAAAAATAAATCATTCTAAAATAAGTAACAACGTCAAACCAGACATGTCATATATAAACTATTAACAACATCAAAAACAAATATGTCATAAATAAACTATAAAAAGACTCATGTCCGCCTGGTCAACAAAAAAGCATTTGCTCCAACTTTGAACTTTTGAAGTTCTACTGATTCAACCACCCGATTAGGAAGATCATTCCACAACTTGGTAACAGCTGGAATAAAACTTCTAGAGTACTGCGTAGTATTGAGCCTCGTGATGGAGAAGGCCTGGCTATTAGAATTAAGTGCCTGCCTAGTATTATGAACAGGATAGAATTATCCAGGGAGATCTGAATGTAAAGGATGGTCAGAGTTATGAAAAATCTTATGCAACATGCATAATGAACTAATTGAAGGACGGTGCCAGAGATTAATATCTAGATCAGGAATAAGAAATTTAATAGACCGTGAGTTTCTGTCCAACAAATTAAGATGAGAATCAGAAGCTGAAGACCAGACAGGAGAACAATACTCAAAACAAGGTAGAATGAAAGAATTAAAACACTTCTTCAGAATAGATTGATCACCGAAAATCTTGAAAGACTTTCTCAATAAGCCTATTTTTTGTGCAATTGAAGAAGACACAGACCTTATATGTTTCTCAAAAGTAAATTTGCTGTCGAGAATCAAACCTAAAATTTTGAAAGTCATACAAATTTAAAGAAACATTATCATATTGGTGCTGATGTAATATTTATTATGAAAAGGTTTTAAGTGAAGAAGATTATATAAGCAGCAGTCAAAAAAAAAGTAAACAATTTGTACTGTGCGTGCACATCATTGCGATACGGTAGCATGACCTTGAGATCAGCTGATGCCTACAGCTGCTTTTCCGGTCCCATACAGCAGGGGAACCCAACTCTCTACAGGATCTCCACTGGTGTTTTACCTTGTTCGTTCAAAGTATTTAACGTTTCATATAACGTATTATTCATTTACTGTTAAATCGTCACTGTTATATAACTGATGAAATAAGTCTTCAGTTTCCTCAGGAAAATCTTAATGTCTTAAATCATTCGGATGTCTCGTGGGAGCTTATTGTGTAGTCTGGGGGCCGCATATTTAAAGGCTCTGGAGCCTACATTAACCTTACATCTAGGCTACAATAGTTTGAAACCACATGTAACTATTCACGTGTCGACACGATTTGTTGTCTGCGCAACATGTAGCAATTCTCCTAAGTATTTTGGACAACCGGTTCTGATAACTTGGTGGGTTATTGTACATATTTTAAATTCAATTCTCACTTTTATCGGCAGCCAGTGTAAATAAATTAGTATGGGGGTGATCCTTTCTCTAGATGGGACACCTTTCATAAGTCTTGCTCCTCTGTTTATTATGTTTTGTAATTTCTAAAGTTGCACTTTTGGTGAATTGTAATAGATGGAGTTGCAGTAGTCAATCCTGCAAATAACACAGTTTATCAAGTTTTTTTTACAGAATTTTCATCCAGGTACATTTTTATAAATGCAATATTTCTTAGATGATAACCAACAGTTTTTACTACATTATTTATTTGGGCATTGAGAGACAGGTTTCAGTCAAGAAATACACCTAGATCTCGAACTTTACTAGATATCGGCACCGAGTCATTATTTATGTGCATTTGAATATCACCCAAGCTTTTCACGCTGTTTCTCTTATCCACCACCATGTTCTCATTGAATTTTAGTTGTTTAAATCTCATCCATTCTCTAACACTATCAAGGATTTGGTTTAGAGTTTCAGTAGTGTCATTATATCATTTATGGAGAAGTAAAATTGTGTCATCTGCAAATAGTATGAACTTCAAACCATGCCTTTGTAGTACTTTCGACAGACCAATAGTATAGATGCAGAATAAGATTGGGCCAAGTACACTCTCCTGGAATACCCCTCTGTTTAAGAATTCATATGATGATTATGAGTTTCCAATTTGTACACAGTAATTTCTACCAACCAAGTAATCTTTTAGGTATTCGAAAGCTTGATTTTCAATGCCGATGAACAGTAGCTCATTTCGTAGCAGTTCATGCACAACTGTTTTAAAAGCAGCACTGAGATCAAGTAATATTAAAATACCACATTTATTTTCATCCATCATTTCCAGCATATCATTTACAACAAAGCAGATGGCTGTCTCTGTAGAGTATAGTTTTCTATAAGCAGATTGGTTGTCAGGCAAAGCTTCTATTACTTCTAGGTGACTGACTAGTTGTTCAAGAATTACATATTCCACCACTTTTGAGACAAAGGATAGATTTGAAATAAGTCTATATGAGCTTAATTCCAGGTAGTCCAGAGCATTATTTAGAACTGGTGTGACTATAGCCATTTTCTCAGATTTAGGAAACTTACATTCATCAATGCTTGCATGTGCTATTCTCACTTATTTTGGCTAGACTAGAAAAGTTTCTCTCCAAATACTTCAGATATTGGCATAGGATCGATCGCACAATTTGTTTTCTTTGCTCTCTTGATAATCCTGATGATGTCATCTTGTGTTATGTTGTTAAATCGTATTAATTTTGTGTTTGCCTGGTGTATCATTAATCTGATGTTGAGTATTTACAAATGACCTGGTTATATTTTCAATGTTGTTTTTAAAGAATACTAGAAATTTATTTGCTAGCTCCTGGTCACTGTATCCATCAGGTAGCTTCTTTTCTTTTACATTTCCCATTATACCATTCAGGAGACGATAAAACTTATTTATGTCTTTTGCTGCTTCGAGGATCTTTCTCTTATAGTATTCACTTTTATTCCTTCTTAGAAGGTAGTTATATTGACATGTAGCAGTTTTGTAACTTACCCAAGTACTTTGTTTTTAACCTATTCCACTTTCTTTACATCTTTTTTCCCTCTTTTTTACCGAAGTCTCTCCATCAAACCACGGAGATTGGTCTTTTACAGTTATAGTCTTTGCCATCGGTGGGCACATGGTATCATATACACTTTTACTCACTTTATTATAAGTGGTCGTAAGACAGTTAACACAATTAGCTCCCAATAAATAGGGTAGGAAAAAAATGTGATGTCTAAAGTTTATTTTTTTTACTAATGCATGTTTCCGTAGAGGTAGACTAAACGTAATAACTTTGTGCACTGGGGAGATAGTACATTCCTCTTCAACTTTCATATCAGATACAATATTATTCATGTCATCACTTAAAACTAGGTCCAACGTATGCTAAGTTAAAGTAGTTGTGCAATCAGCATTATTCACTAGTCGATATGATTCTAATAACTCAAATGCCAAAGCGTCAGGATTTGATGCATCATCCATCCAAAAACTGAAGTCTCCTAAGATAGCTAATTGGTTTTTCTCTATGATAATCATCTCAATGAGAGCAGCAAATTCTTCAAAAAAGATACTAGTGTTTGTTCTTGGAGGTTTGTAGACTGTTACAAAGGATTTTTTTTTTTTCGTAAGTTTATTTCTATATATTCAAAACTTGTTACACTAGTTCTTTTCAACATTTTGAGATTTGAGTAACTTTATGAATAAAGAGTTCATCACCTCACACCAGACCTACCTTCTCTCAGTATGTGAAAGTTGTGTGTGGTGGGTGTCTTTCAGTGATCTCTGCCTTGTCCAAGTTATTCAACCATGTTTCAGATAATGCTAGCATGTCCAAATATTTCTCGTTTATCAATTTTCAAATTTGAATAGTCTTATTACCTACAGATTGTATATTTACATAGCCACAGTTTATGACATCCTTAGTAACCATGATCAGTATTTTCTGCAAGTCTTTTCAATTCCTAGTCATAAGCTTTGCATTCTCTAGTATCTACTATATGGTCACTTGGTTTGTTTAACTTTGTGCAGTTGGTGTGCACTGACACTTGTGAATTACACTCCTTGGTGGAATGTTTTCCTGAACATTTCCCGCAGACTTTATCATCATTCTTAGACTTGCAATCATTTTCAAGATGTCCATACCTCTGACAGTAGTAGCAGGAGATCATCTGGTACCTATCACATATGTTATAAGTATCATGAATAGCCCTCCGAACTTCAGACTAACATTTCAGCACATAGTGGGTGGTCTAACCTGAAGCATTTTTCTTCAGGACTACACTTATCTTTCTCTTCTATATTTTGGATTTTTTCCAGGCAGCGATTTCTTTAAATCAAAGCATTGACTACATCATCATCATCATTTTACACATTGCATATCATTACTTTTGGTTTTAGTTTTCTGATTTTTCTCGTTTAAGTGTCGGCAACCAATGTCTGAATTTTGTTTGCCGCCTCCTCTCTGATCATTTTGTTTGCAAAGTTTACAACAACATTTCCATTCGTAGTTGACCTCGTGTCAAGTATAGGAATGTCTAAGTGCCTGTTCAACCTCGCATTTTCTTTCAGTAATTTTAGTTGTATTTGTTGATTTATTTACCAACAGATTTTTCCTTAAATTTGTCAGCAAATGTTGTTTTCTCCAGTTTTGGGTTCATCAATGTTTGAAGCGTTGCCTTAATTGATTCCATATTCATGGCAAGAATATCAATCTTTTCACTGAAGTCAGTAGTCTGGGTGGAATTTGCTGCGTGTGCGCTAAGGTCCGCAAGTTTGTTTTCCAAGTCATCTATTTTTGCGTCTTGTTCGCTCAGGGCCTCTTCTCTCATATTCACCTCTTCCTTTAATTTTGAAATATATAAATTGGCTTACCTGGCTTCACCTACACAGTGTGGGCATAACCAATCTAGGTTCTACCGTTCTTTATCCATGACGCCTGTCACTATATACACATTTCTTATGGTAAATCTATTGCATTTACAAACTATCCATTTTTTCCGGTCTCCATCCGTGTTTTCACATATGAGGCAGAAATAGTTAGGGACAGACATAGTGTACCGTTTCTTATCACTTAGGTTTCTCCATAAGATTAACTAATATCTTTTCAATGATATTCTAAGGGAGAAACAAACAGCTACAACATGACTCAGGGTGTTGAACGAGCTCCGCGCAGAACACGTCCACAATCTAGCCTCTCACTTCCACTCTTGATTATTGAAATGCTCAAGAAATTGAAAAATAGAATACAAACATGCTTTAATAAGCCACATTAATGAAATGAAATATGAAGGCTTAATAATGAATACAAAATTAAATACTGTATGAAGCTTTAATAATGAATTACCCTTAGGGCCCGCTCAAACACTGTCACACACACTCGCACAGTGTGTGACAACGTTTTCGCAACATAATAATAGCTATAAACAAACTGTATGAAAACTGATATCCTGTAACATATTGGTGCTGATGTAATATTCATCATGAGGAGATTTTGAATAAATTAAGTAATTACATAAAAAAAAATATGCCACTTGTATGTGCACAATCTTTCGATAAGGTAGCAAGACCTTCAGATCAGCTGATCATAACCAAAGGTAAACAAAATATTAAATAATTCTTGATGTTTAAAATTCTTTTGAAATTGAAAAAAAAGAGAGAGAGAGAGAGAGAGAGAGAGAGAGAGAGAGAGAGAGAGAGAGAGAGAGAGAGAGAGAGAGAGAGAGAGAGAGAGAGAGAGAGAGAGAGAGAGAGAGAGAGAGAGTGTGTGTGTGTGTGTGTGTGTGTGTGTGTGTGTGTGTGTGTGTGTGTGTGTGTGTGTGTGAGGAATGTTTCCACAAACACTTCCCTAATATGTGAAAGCTGGATAGTGTACACATAAAAGCATATACTGTATAGCTATCACAGGCACTAAGGTTTCTTGCTAAGGAAACAACCATCTTTCTTTTAAGAGTTACGTTAATGCCTAAGCAGTGGAATACACCACCTATTCTAAATCACTAATTATCATCATTATCATTACTTACTAAACTAAAACCCTAATGGAAAAGCAGGATGCTACTATAAGCCCAGGAGCCCCCAACAGGGAAAAGAGCCCAGTGAGGAAAGGAAACAAGGAAAAATAAATTATTTTAAGGACAGTAACATCAAAATAATATTTTCTACATAAATTATAAAAACTCAACAAAACAAAAGGGAGAGAAATCAGATACAACAGTGTGACCGAGTGTACCCTCAAGCAAAAGAAATAACCCAAAATAGTGGAAGACCATGGTACAGAGGTTATGGCACTAACCAAGACTAGACAACAATGGTTTGATTTTGGAGTGTCCTTCTCCTAGAAGAGCTGCTTACCACCATAGCTAAAGTCTCTCTTCTACTCTTACCAAAAGGAAAGTAGCCAATGAACAATTACAGTGCAACAGTTAACTCCTTGGGTGAAGAAGAATTGTTTGGTAATCTGTGTTGTTAGGTGTATGAGGACAGACGAGAATCTGCAAAGAATATGCCAGACTATTCGGTGTATATGTAGGCAAAGGGGAGGTGAACCGTAACCAGAGAGAAGGATTCAATGAAGTACTGTCTGACCAGTCAAAGGACCCCATAACTCTCTAGCGGTAGTAACTCAACGGGTTAAAAGCGTTCAGGTCCAAATGAGTGCTCAGTTGAGCCTAGTGATCGCCTTGAATGCTCACTGTTGTACGTCAGGTAAAGGAGGTCTGCAATTACTATGAGTTATCACTGAGCATGCTAGGAGAACGCTTGGTTTAAGCCTGTCTTTCAGGACAACAGAAGAGCACACTGATTGCGAGAGAGCACGAAACAAGGGTCACTTGGAACGCAACCACAAGTGAGCAAGCCTGGCTCGTGAAAAACAGGTAGAGCAAGCTTAATTTCACAAGGGCAATCACGAGCCATGGGGTGGTTGAGCTGAGAGTTAGCATATGAAGCTATGCTGTCAACCCAGCCAGTTGGGCGATGATCTGTGATCGCACCTAGAGCACCTACACAGATAATTTGAGCACTGAGTACTCACTCTGCATAAGCACATTGAGAGATTGCTTGTCATTAAACAACTCCCAGGTGAAAGGCTAATGCATGCAGATGACAAGTCGCGCTCGGGATTCAGAGCTACCTGGGGAGATGTGCTCCCAGGTGAGGACAGGCTTCTTGCCCTTACAAGGGCGTCTGTTAAAACACCCCAAAGGGTCGACGATCTCAGAAGTGTGAGGACAGTCAAGCCTGTACTTGCCGCCCTTAGGGGTGAGCTTGCTAGGAGAACGCTTACCTGAGCGTCTTGCCTGTCCTCGTGCTGAGGTTGCGAACACATCAAGGGGCGAGTGGGCTACACTGGTGGAACGCTCGCCGGAGCGAACTTGTGAGAGACAGCTTGTTAAGCAAACCTCTCAAATCGCCAGACTAAACCACGGAATGTGAAGCAATTGGCTTTCAATAAGTAATGCTGAAAACATTGAATCAACAGTACTCACTAGAACGTGTGTTGCTCACGTGTCCCCATTTGAAAACACCGAAGGGTCGGCGAAAAGACAGACGGAAACAAGTTTGATCCAAAGACTTCATGCAAGTCTAACTCCAAGGGGACAAGGATGAGCTTTCACCCTTGGCCAACCTAAGGAGTTAAAAGAGAAATTGATAGCATTAATCAAGCTCCCGACTCGAGGACAATACCACCGAAATGCCATAGCCTCATACTGGGAACAGAGACCGAGAGTAAAGCAATTTTTCCAGTGTTCAGGCAGCACTGCTGACTGCTGAAATCAAAGTGGAGTCGTAGAGAATGATAGGAGGGAGGGTATGCAATGATTTCCCACTATCAACTGGTCACAACCCGTATGGTTGTTGACGCCTTGTTAAATGTTATACTCTTAAGTAAAGAACAATGGTTTATATTCATGTCAGAACAAAAGTCATTCATAATTCACAAAATAATTTTTGTCCCTGGTGCCTACCCTAACAAATAGTGTTTATCGTTTATCATACATACAGCTGAAGTTAATGTTTTAGCTGTGAAATCTATAGGCGATAGATTTTCCAATGGTTAACAAATAAATACTCTCTAATACAATAAAACCACATCCAAATGCCAAAAAAGATCTTATTATTGGAGCCCTTTTAATACTAAAAGCCTTAAATACATCTATCATAATCCAGCACCTAAGACAAATAGATCAAATCCCAGATGTTTGAATAGAAAATTGAGCATTGATCTATATTCCTTAATGGTTAAGATTAAAAATTCTTTTCATTGACTACAAGGTAAAAAATTTTACCTGTATCACATTGGCTAGTCTAGTAATTGATACAGAATCGTATGTGATCTTTAACACTATTTCCTGACCTATAAAATCACAGCTACAACTCTGAGACATAGATGAAGCAATTCTGAACAAAGGAATATACAACTAATCAAAAACCAGATTAGACGGGGCAATTATAAAACCAAATAAATTTACATACAATTGGGACAAAAATATAACGAGGGTGTAAATGGGACTGCTGCTGGACCCCAACAAGATTATGCTGATGACCGAGGTCTAGGTAAGTCTTCGTGAAAGTCACTTGTGGTTCCTCAAAGAGCAAGATGATTTTTTTGGTTTTATATCATGTTCAAAAAGCCCTTACTTGAAAGGTAACAGCACTGTCTACGTAAAGATTCATCAAAACAAGGGAAACTATAATGGGATTATATAAATTAATTAGGCAGTTCAGATGCTTCCCCCTAAATAGCACGTCAGGTATAAAAAAACAAGGACACTTTCAAGAGTGCGGTCTACAATGCAATATTTTTCAAGTGTGTTTATGTGCCTTTGCAGGGTTTTCAACTAAGTAATTTGTATTTTTCCTAACAGTACTTACCTCGAACTACTTTCTTAGGAGTATCTGAGAATCTCCAAACCTACCAGAATTTTGTGTAGTTTCCCCTATCTCCGTTTTCTATAGTGGGTCCCTCTGTGGCAGATGAATACTTTGCCCTGAGGCGACCCGGGTCAGCGAGAGTGCGTGGCCAGGTCTCGGTCACCAGTAAGTTTTCGATAAATATGGTATCAAAGTCCTGTAAGACACTCAGGGAAGGATGGGCGGGCCATAACCCGAAAGTAGTTCGAGGTAAGTACTGTTAGGAAAAATACAAATTACTTAAAATTTGTGATTTGTTCCAACACTGAGTACTTACCTCGAACTACTTTCTTAGGCGACTTATACTTTGGGAGGCGGGGGTGGTCTTACGGGCCGAGAGACCTGCTGGGTAATAAAGATTGAACCTAGATAGCAGGCTAGGTTCTTCTGACCAAATACGGAATATGAGACCTGGGGAAAACTACGCAAAAAAACTATTTATTGTCTAACTCACCTCTGTAAGGAACTCCGGACATGGGCGCCTCCACTGAACATTTCCCACATGGGAGGGGTAAGGAAAAAGTGAATGAAGGGGAAGCAGGGACAAGGGGGAAAGGTAAGGAAGGAACTTGTGTCGCTTGCCATTACTTTCCACGGGCTTCCCCGGGGCTTCGACCTTAAATCTTTTGGAGCGCAGAAATGACCGGACCAATGGAGAAGCTGTCCAGAGACTTTCTAGTACAGTCCTTCAGGTAGTGGGCCGTAAAGGTGGACTGCCTGGACCATGTGCCCGCCTTCAGGATCTGGCCCAAAGCCATGTTCTTCTCGAAAGCTAGCTAAGTGCTCAGGCCCCTAATATGGGGTCTCGGCTTACCCAGCACCGAGGCTCCGGTACTGTCATAGGCTCTCTTAATCACCTGCCGTAACCAGAAGGAGATAGTGTTCCTGGACACTGTTTTCTTCACCACGCCCGAGGAGACGAACAGACTCTTAATCCCAGGGTGAAGCCTGGCTGTCCTTTCCAGGTATTTTCTAACTGCCCTGACCGGGCATAGAAACAAATCTCTCGGGTTGTCCAATCGCGGAATCGCTGGCACTGAGAATCCCTCGAACCTAGGGTCCCAGTAGACTGGGTCCTGCGTCTTGGCTACGAAATCGGGCAAGAACTTGAAACTCAACTCCTTCCAACCTTTCACGTGCGATACCTCGTACGACAGCCCATGGAGTTCGCTCACTCGTTTAGCCGAGGCCAGGGCGAGAAAGAAGACAGTCTTGAGGGTGAGTTCTTTGTCCAGAACGTCCCTGAGGGGCTCGAAGGGAGGCTCAGACAGAGCCTTAAGAACTCTGGCCACGTCCCACTGTGGCATTCTAGAGGAACGGGGAGAACATGATTGCTCGAAGCTCTTGATGAGCATCGAGATCTGCTGGGAAGCTCCTAGATCTAGGACCTTGAGGAGGAAGACCTGGCCCAAGGCAGCTCGGACACCTTTGATGGCCGGGATAGACATACAGTACCTACATCTTCTCTCAGGTAGACTAGGAAATCTGCTATTCGATGAATGGAGGCCTCCAACGGCCTGAGGTTCTGCGAGGAGCCACATTTTGTGAAAGTGGTCCATTTCGCTTGATACATCGCGACTGAGGACCGTCTCAGGTAACCCAACATCCTTGTTGCAGTCTTTGATAAGTATCCTTCCCTCTTCAGGAGTCGCTCGATAACCTCCACGCGTATAGGCGGAGGGACCGAGGGTTTTCGTGAGACATTTGGAAGTGGGGCTGGCGGAGGAGGTCTTCTCTGTCCGGAAGGGGCCATGGTGGAAGGCACGCTAGTTCCTTTAGGTCCGCGAACCACAGGTTCTTTGTTCGTCTCACTCTGTTGAGGACCTGCTTGAGCATCCCGAAGGGAGGGAAGGCATACACGTCGAGGTTGTCCCAAGGGCATTGAAAGGCATCCTCGAACGCTGCTGTTGGATCTGGCACAGGAGAACAAAACACGGGGAGCTGTGCGTTGAGTTTTGTGGCGAAGAGGTCCATTATCGGCAACCCCCACTTCACGATGACCGTCTGAGCCACTTCTGGGTGTAGGGACCACTCCAATCCTACTACTTGGCCCATCCTGCTGAGGCCGTCGGCTAGGACGTTCCGCTTTCCTGGAATCAACCTGGCTGTGGTCTCGATCAGCTCCTTTGAGGCCCATTCCAGGAACTTTGTAGTGAGACTGCACAACTTCGACTTTAGTCCTCCTTGCTTTTTCACATACGGTAGGCTACCACGGTGGCGTTGTCGCACATCAGAGCTACAGTGTTTCCCCGGAGAAGGTGGACGAATTCTACGCATGCCCTTTGAACGGCCATCAGTTCTAGGACGTTTATGTAAAGGTTCTTTTCCTCGGGGGACCACTTCCCCTTTGCTGACTCGTCGAGAAGATGGGCTCCCCATCCCTCCTTCGATGCATCCGTGAATAACAGCATCTCCGGGGGATCGATCGCGAAGGGCATTCCCTTGAGAGCGTTCGTCCTGTCGTGCCACCACTTCGTCTCCGAGGACATCGTGACTATTTTGTGCGGGGCCTCCCCCGGGGTCCAGAATTCTTTTAGGTTCCACTGAACCGCTCCTAGTTTGAGTCTCCCTCGGGGGACTAACTTCTCCAACGACACCAGGTGGCCCACTAACCTCTGCCAGTCTTTGGCTCCCCTCGGAAGGTTTGCTAGGAAGGGGAGAATTATCCGGTCTAGATTTTCCAACCTCTCTGAGGAGGGGAAGGCCCGCACCAACTGGGTGTCTAGAACCATCCCCAGGTAGGTCATCCTGGTGGAGGGTATCAGCTGCAACTTTTCTAGGTTGATGGTGATACCCAAGTCCTTGCAGAACCGTAGAAGTTTCGCGCCTTGCTCCTTCAGTACTCCCTCTGAGGCTGAAAGTAACAACCAGTCGTCCAGATAACGAATCAGGCGGATGCCCTGTTCGTGGGCCCAGACTGAGACTGTTGTGAAGACCCTCATGAAGACCTGAGGAGCTGTCGACAGCCCGAAGCATAGGGTCCTGAACTGCAACGCCTGGGTACCCCATTTCACCCTTAGGAACTTCCTGCTGGACGGGTGGACAGGGATCTGAAAATAGGCGTCCTTAAGGTCTAGGGACATCATGAAGTCCCCCTCCCTCAAGGTTGCCATTACCGACTTCGGGGTGTCCATCTTGAAGTCGGTCTTGCATACGAACCTGTTGAGGGCCGACAGATCTATGACCGGCCTCCAACCCCCTGTTGCCTTCTCCACCAGGAAGAGTCTGCTGTAGAACCCTGGGGTGGGGTTCTTGACTGGTTCCAACGACCCTTTGGCGATCATGGCCAACACTTCCTCCTGTAATGCCGCCTGCTTTAAGGGGTCCTTGGGCGCCAACCACTCCGCCTGTCGGTCCGGAATTAGAGGGGGCGGGTCCGCCAGGAAGGGCAGCCTGTACCCGTCCCTCAGGACTGCTACGGTCCATGGATCCGCTCCGTAGTCCCGCAAGCTTTCCAAGAGTGTTTAAGGCATCCCCCTACCTGAGGCTTCGGCAGGAGTAAGGGGCCTCTCTCCCTACCTTCTCCTGGAGGCGCAGCTGGAACGTCCTCTCCTTGAGTTGGGGTAGGAAGTCCTAAAGGAGGCCTGCGAGGTCGCGCTTCCCCTACGGGAGGGCTGCGAGGCTTGATGCCAGGAAACCGACGGGGAATCTCTTCTGGGTTGGACTGGCGAGGAGTGGGGGCCATCTGGCGCGGTTCTTCTATGTGCCGGACGCCTTGCAGTTGGGGGCCTGGGCTCTCCTGCCTCCTTGAGCTTCCCGACTCTCTCCATCACTTCTTCGACTGCCTTCAGGGGGAAGACGGAATCGCCCCACACCGGGGAGCTCCTCAGGCACCTCGCCTCTCGCTCGGGTAGCCTACGGAGTAGTTTATTAAGGACAGTGTCTCTTTTCCGTAAGACCCAGTTAGCCGTCTGCGTGAGGGATTGGAACGTGAGGAACTTCATCGCCTTTCCCCCTGAGCGGATCACTTCTAGCAACAAAGTCTGATTCTCCGGTACAGAGAGATCATGGGAGTACTGGAAACCCACCAGGGTACAGGCCCACCAGTCCAGCCAAGATGTGACATTAACCAAGTCATGGGCCATGTCCTTCATCATAGAGGCCTCCGCTGGTGAGAAACACACTGGGGCAGAGGAGGCCCTGTCTTCCGCACTTCCCTGGTTCAGCGTGGCTATCGCCGCTTCAACCGCACGGGGATTCCCCCTAGAGGAAGGGTTAAGGACGTCTTCTGCTGCACCAGGTTGTCCACCAACCTGCCCAGACCGGAGAGTTAGGCCTGCTCCGTCGAGGGTTTCAGGTCGTCCAGCCTGTGGTGCCGCCTTATGAGCGCGAACACCTTCCGGTAGGAGGAGACGTCATCAGCGGAGCACTCTCCCCCTTCTATAAGGCCTTCAGCTACTTGATCTTCAATGTGAGACGCCTCGTCGGTCACGGATGGAGCCGCGCAGGAAGCCAGATCCCATCTCTCCCACCGTACCAATGGAGCGGAGACTTGCAGTACTGGTGGATCCGCTGGGACGTGAGTAGCCGTCATGGGTCTACTCCCTCCCGCGGAGCTCCGTGGAGCCGGAGGCCTACCAAGATTTCCCAGGTGCTCCTGGCGCTTGGGTAGAGCTGCCATAGAACCGGGGGCCAGGACCATGCTGCCGGGCCGAAGGAGCGGCTCTTTCCGCTGGGCGGATGGAGCCGGTGCCTTCGCGGGCTTAGGCTTGGCGAAGGAGACTTGAGACGAAGACTTCGGGCGACGGGCGGACCTACAGGAGGACCCGTGTCGCGAGGGTGATGAGGTGGCTCTAGGGAGCCACCAGGAAGAGCCTGGAGCGAAGGCTACCTTGAGGAGCTTGCTGCGCGGGATGGTAACTCGGACCCACTCGTCCCTAGACAAACGGCCCTTCTTATGTTTCTTCCTGGAGATCCTGGCAAGTTTCCTGGAAGGGGCTGACCGCGAGCGTGACCTCCTCCTACGGGACCTCTTCCGCTTCTTCCCAGAGTCCCGGGGACCTGAATCTTCTGAGGTGGACGAGTCCGACGAAGCTGATGAGTGAGGCTAATGACAAGGAGGAAGACGAGCTCGCCGAGTCCTCCGATACGTCCGATGCTGATGGGGGATCCTCGTGTCGTTTCATCGGCGAGATCGGCTGCATAAAGACGGGCGGGAGCGTCGACGACGGCGCCGGGGGAGACCGCACAGTCGTCTTGGGGCCGAACCAACTGTTGAACTCCTCTTCTAACAGCATCGGGGACCTGAAGGGCGTCCTAGGGGACGTCCATGCGATGGAGTCTGGATTCCACGAGCATGCTGGCGGACTCTCTTTGTCCGCTTCTCCCCCGGTCGCTGAAGCACCTGAAACGCACAGCCACGATGCGGGGCAAGGAGCCGGAGCAGCCTTCCCCCACACCAGGTCTTCAGTAGAGACGGGCCCTGTAGGCACCAGAACTTCGTCTCCCAAGCACACTCCTGCCCCCCCATCAGGCCCCCCACACGCCTGCACAGACACAACATCCCCCACATCAGGAACATCAGACTCATGGGGATCGGCAATGGGCCGCTTCCCCGCAACGGACTTACCTCGTCCCCTACTCTGGGTAGGGGAAGGTGGCGGAGAACTTTTCTCCGACGGAGCCGTGGGCGACGCCAAGGACGAGGCTGTACTCGCCTTCTTGGGGGATCTCTTGGACGCCTTCTTCTTCTTGGTACCGTAGAGCGCCCACTGGATCTCGGGCCAAGATTCGCACTCCAGACACGTGGCGGACGGGAACACACACTGCCCCTACACAACGAACACAAGGTATGGGGATCAACCTCCGGCTTAGAGAGGAACGCACCACAAGATTTACCGGCATTAGGCCCGGGGCAACGACGTGGGTGCTCCGTAACCGTACACAAAAGCACCAAGCAACACAAGAACACAGGGGAAAGAGGTGGATAAAAGGATATAAGGTAAACATTAAACACGTGGGAACCATGTGGGAACACAAAGGGTCGAGGACACAAAGGGTCACACGGGATGTGAGAGAGAGCGGCCAGATGTTAATCACGCCGCGACCAGAAACTTACTGGTGACCGAGACCTGGCAATGCGCTCTCGCTGACCCGGGTCACCTCAGGGCGAAATATTCATCCGCCACAGAGGGACCCACTATAGAAGACGGAGATAAGAGAAACTACACAAAATTCTGGTCGGTTTGGAGGAGATTCCCAGATACTCCTAAGAAAGTAGTTCGAGGTAAGTACTCCGTGTTGGAACAATAACAGTTTTGTTTTAACAATGAACTATGCTGTATTTGAAAAAGTTTCAGGCCATGTACAGTAGAAAGAAATTCATTGTCCTCATAGCCATCAAAAGGATTAAAATTCTGTCCAAAAATTATCTCATATGGCATCTAAGAGCATTTGTCTTATAAAATATAGTTTTTCTACCACATTATATTGGAAATTCTTAGCCATTATCAATATATGGTAAAATTGATTAGCAAGAAAATAATTAAAAATACACTTACAAATGTAGAAGGATGGGTGGTCATAGAACCTTCAAGATCAGCATAAACATCAGTCGGATGTGCGCTCTCATACATAACTGTAGGACTAGCTTCAACAATCCTTGTTGGTTTTACTGGAACCTAGTAAAGAAATAATCATTTCAATATAATAAAGTATACTCATACAGTGAATAATGTTATTTTTATAATAAAATAAATTTTTTAATATACTTACCCGGTGATTATATAAGCTGCAGCTCTGCTGCTCGACAGAAAACTCTACGTTCAAAATCCGCCAGCGATCGCTATGCAGGTAGGGGGTGTACATCAACAGCGCCATCTGTCGTGCAGGTACTCAGTACTCAATGTAAACACAGAACTCAATTTTCTCCTCGGTCCACTGGGTCTCTATTGGGGAGGAAGGGAGGGTCCTTTAATATATAATCACCGGGTAAGTATATTCAAAAATTTATTTTATTATAAAAATAACATTTTTCAATATTAAACTTAGCCGGTGATTATATAAGCTGATTCACACCCAGGGGGGTGGGTAGAGACCAGCAATAAATGTTTACATTATTATGAGCTAAGGATTTTTTATTTCATTTTAGCAGTTATTCAAAATAACAAACATAAAATAAATAAGTACCTGGTAAGGAAGTCGACTTGAACAATTACTCTGCCTTTTTAAGTACGTCTTCCTTACGGAGCCTCGCGATCCTCTTAGGATGCTGAGCGACCCCTAGGAGCTGAAGTATCAAGGGTTGCAACCCATACTACAGGACCTCATCAAAACCTCTAATCTAGGCGCTTCTCAAGAAAAGAATTTGACCACCCGCCAAATCAACCAGGATGCGAAAGGCTTCTTAGCCTTCCGGACAACCCAAAAACAACAATAAAAAACATTTCAAGAGAAAGATTAAAAAGGTTATGGAATTAGGGGAATGTAGTGGTTGAGCCCTCACCCACTACTGCACTCGCTGCTACGAATGGTCCCAGGGTGTAGCAGTTCTCGTAAAGAGACTGGACATCTTTAAGATAAAAAGACGCGAACACTGACTTGCTTCTCCAATAGGTTGCGTCCATTATACTCTGCACAGATCTATTTTGTTTAAAGGCCACTGAAGTTGCGACAGCTCTAACTTCATGTGTCCTTACCTTCAGCAAAGCTTGGTCTTCCTCACTCAGATGGGAATGAGCTTCTCGTATCAACAGTCTGATATAATAGGATAAGGCATTCTTTGACATAGGCAAAGAAGGTTTCTTAATAGAACACCATAAAGCTTCTGACTGTCCTCGTAAAGGTTTAGTTTGTCTTAAATAGAACTTAAGAGCTCTAACAGGGCATAAGACTCTTTCTAGTTCATTTCCAACCATATTTGAAAGGCTTGGAATATCGAACGATTTCGGCCAAGGACGAGAAGGTAGCTCGTTTTTGGCTAGAAAACCAAGCTGTAAAGAACATGTAGCCGTTTCAGATGAAAATCCGATGTTCCTGCTGAAGGCGTGAATCTCACTGACTCTTTTAGCTGTGGCCAAGCAAACCAGGAAAAGAGTCTTTAAAGTGAGATCTTTAAAGGAGGCTGATTGTAGTGGCTCGAACCTTTCTGACATAAGGAATCTTAGTACCACGTCTAAATTCCAACCAGGTGTAGCCAAACGACGCTCCTTCGTGGTTTCAAAAGACTTAAGGAGGTCCTGTAGATCTTTGTTGTTGGAAAGATCTAAGCCTCTGTGACGGAAGACTGATGCCAACATGCTTCTGTAACCTTTGATAGTGGGAGCTGAAAGAGATCTTTCTTTCCTCAGGTATAATAGGAAGTCAGCTATTTGGGTTACAGAGGTACTGGTCGAGGATACTGATACTGACTTGCACCAGTTTCGGAAGACTTCCCACCTCGACTGGTAGACTCTAAGAGTGGATGTCCTCCTTGCTCTAGCAATCGCCCGGCTGCCTCCTTCGAAAAGCCTCTAGCTCTAGAGAGTCTTTCGATAGTCTGAAGGCAGTCAGACGAAGAGCGTGGAGGCCTTGGTGTACCTTCTTTACGTGTGGCTGACGTAGAAGGTCCACCCTTAGAGGAAGAGTTCTGGGAACGTCCACTAGCCATTGAAGTACCTCGGTGAACCATTCTCTCGCGGGCCAGAGGGGAGCAACTAACGTCAACCTTGTCCCTTCGTGAGAGGCGAACTTCTGCAGTACCTTGTTGACAATCTTGAACGGGGGGAATGCATATAGGTCTAGATGTGACCAATCCAGTAGAAAGGCATCTATATGAACTGCTGCTGGGTCCGGGATTGGTGAGCAATATATTGGGAGCCTCTTGGTCATCGAGGTTGCGAAGAGATCTATGGTAGGCTGGCCCCATGTGGCCCACAGTCTCTTGCACACATCCTTGTGTAGGGTCCATTCTGTTGGAATGATTTGTCCCTTCCGACTGAGGCAATCTGCCATGACATTCAAGTTGCCTTGGATGAACCTCGTTACTAGAGAAAGGTTTAGATCTTTTGACCAGGTGAGGAGGTCCCTTGCGATCTCGTACAACGTCATAGAATGGGTCCCTCCTTGCTTGGAGATGTACGCCAAAGCCGTGGTGTTGTCCGAGTTCACCTCCACCACTTTGCCTTGAAGGAGGGACTTGAAGCTTTTCAAGGCCAGATGAACTGCCAGTAGCTCCTTGCAGTTGATATGTAACGTTCTTTGATGCGCGTTCCAAGTTCCCGAGCATTCCCGATCGTCTAATGTCGCACCCCAGCCCGTGTCCGATGCGTCCGAGAAGAGAACGTGGTTGGGGGTCTGAACAGCCAGGGGCAGACCCTCTCTGAGGCTGATACTGTCCTTCCACCAAGTCAGGGACGACTTCATCTTCTCGGAAATGGGGATCGAGACCGCTTCTAGCGTCTTGTCCTTTTTCCAGTAAACAGCTAGGTGAAATTGAAGGGGACGGAGGTGTAGTCTCCCTAACGAAACGAACTGTTCCAGGGATGATAGCGTCCCTATCAGACTCATCCACTGTCTGACTGAACATCGTTCCTTCTTCAGCATGTTCTGGATGCATACCTGGGCTTGACTTGTTCTGGGGGCCGACGGAAAAGCCCGAAAAGCTTGACTGTGAATCTCCATCCCTAAATACACAATAGTTTGGGATGGGACCAGTTGAGACTTTTCCATATTGACCAGGAGACCCAATTCCTTGATCAGATCTAGAGTCCACTTTAGATTCTCCAGACAGCGACGACTGGAAGAGGCTCTTAGAAGCCAGTCGTCCAAATAGAGGGAGGCTCTGATGTCCGCTAAATGAAGGAATTTGGCTATATTCCTCATCAGCCTCGTAAACACAAGAGGAGCTGTGCTTAGGCCAAAGCACAGGGCTTGAAATTGGTAGACAACCTTTTCGTAAACGAATCTCAGAAAAGGTTGGGAGTCTGGGTGGATGGGGACGTGAAAGTATGCGTCCCTTAGGTCTAAACAGACCATCCAGTCTTCCTTTCTGACCGCTGCTAGAACGGACTTTGTGGTCTCCATGGCGAACGTCTGCTTTGTGACAAAGACATTCAGCGCACTGACGTCTAGCACCGGCCTCCACCCTCCTGTCTTCTTTACCACTAAGAAGAGACGGTTGTAGAAGCCCGGGGATTGATGGTCCCGGACTTTGACTACCGCTCCCTTTTCTAGTAAGAGAGACACCTCCTGCTTCAAAGCTCGTCTCTTGTCTTCCTCTCTGTACCTGGGAGAGAGATCGATGGGACACGTTGCTAGAGGGGGTTTGCGTACAAACGGGATCTTGTACCCTTCTCTGAGCAACTTCACAGATTGTGCATCTGCGCCTCTTTTCTCCCAGGTCTGCCAGAAGTTCTTGAGTCTGGCTCCCACTGCTGTCTGAAGAAGGAGGCAGTCAGACTCTGCCTTTAAAGGACTTGGTACCTTTCTTCTTCCCACGTCTCCCTTCGGCACGAGCACCTCCTCTGCTGGAGGCTCTGCCATGAAAGGGCGGAATGAATCTGGACGCTGGAGTGTCCATCCTGGGTCTTGACAAGGTAGGCAAAGGGGTGGCTTTGCGGGCAGAGGACGCAACCAGGTCATGGGTGTCCTTCTGAATCAAAGAGGCAGCAATCTCCTTAATCAAGTCCTCTGGAAAAAGGCACTTTGAGAGAGGAGCAAAAAGAAGTTCTGATCTCTGACACGGTGTTACTCCAGCTGACAGGAAAGAGCAAAGGTTCTCCCGTTTCTTGAGGACCCCGGATACGAACGAAGCCGCAAGCTCACTAGATCCGTCACGTATGGCCTTGTCCATGCAGGACATTATGAGCAAGGAAGATTCCTTGTCAGACGGGGAGATCTTCCTGCTCAAAGCTCCTAGACACCAGTCCAAAAAGTTAAAGACCTCGAAGGCTCTAAACACTCCTTTCAACAGATGGTCTAGGTCCGTAGGAGACCAGCATATCTTAGAGCGTCTCATGGCTAGCCTGCGGGGAGAGTCTACCAGGCTTGAGAAGTCGCCCTGGGCAGAGGCAGGAACTCCCAAGCCGAGAACTTCTCCCGTGGCATACCAGACGCTCGATCTGGAAGAGAGTTTCGCAGGGGGAAACGTAAACGCTGTCTTCCCTAGGTTCTTTTTGGACTGCATCCAATCTCCTAAAACTCGTAAAGCTCTCTTGGACGAGCGGGCGAGGACGAGTTTCGTAAAGGCAGGCGCGGATGACTGCGTACCTAAAGCAAACTCTGACGGAGGAGAGCGTGGAGCCGCAGACACAAACTGGTCCGGATACATCTCTTTGAACAGAGCAAGAACTTTTCTAAAGTCCAAAGAGGGTTGCGTGGTCTTGGGTTAGTCAAGGTCCGTATGTGGGTCATCAATGTGTGCCGCGTCGTCATCATCAGAGAGTCCATCATCTGAGAATTGAGGAGGAAGCGGCAAAGGAGTAGGAATCGGCTGGTCAGCTGAGTCCGGCAGCACGGGTGCACGCGTGACTGAACCGGACGCAACGTCATGGAACTGTTGCCCAGTCTGTGAACTGGCAACAACCATAGCAGCGCGGGGACGCATAGCGTCTACTCCAGACTGTCTAGTCTGATGTGGGCGAGCAGAGGTAACCACACTGGGTTGCGGAGGTTGACGCACCGCGTCAAAACAAAACAACTTAGACTGTTGTTGTACCTCGCGAACGTCAACGGAAGGTTCCGTGCGTCGCTGAACGTCAACATGCGGCTGGCAGGGTACACTGGAACGCATGGGTGGCGGGACTCTCTCAGCTGGAGTGCGGCAGAAGGTCACCTCAGCGTCCACAGGACGCACAACCGTGGGTGGTTGTAGGCTAGAGGTTGGTGCAGCGTCAACCTTCTCCGCACGAAAGTCCTGCATCAATGACGTTAACTGAGACTGCATGGTCTGCAGCAAAGACCACTTAGGGTCTACAGGAGCAGGTGCGGCAACAGACGGTGTGACTGCCTGATGCGGTACCGCTTTGCCTCTCTTAGGAGGTGAGCAGTCGTCGGAAGACTGCAGCGAGTCCGAACTGACCCAGTGGCTACAACTGGGCCGTTGGACTTGCGCGGAAGGGACCGACTTGCGCTTAAGAGGCCGCGAGACCTTGGTCCATGGTTTCTTACGAGAAACCTCTACCGCAGACGAGGAATAAATGGGCTCTCTCGTCTTTGTGTGGGTGGGGCGATCTTGGGTAGATACCCCCGAAACCACGGAGGGAACGTCTGTTCGCTGATTAAAGCCTCTCGAACCCTTTGGTCGTACGACATTGCTTCTCCCCTGGACTTGGGAGCTTGCAAGAGGTCCCGGACTGGGAGGACGACAGGCACGAACAGACGAACCCTCAAGCGCAACACTATCCACAACACTATCACTCACTTTATCACTACCCACTGCACTCTTACACTTCAGCTCCTTGACGTCTGCCATGAGCTGGTTACGGTCACTAGCCAAGGACTCGACTCTCTCACCCAGAGCTTGGATGGCACGCATCATATCTGCCATCGAAGGTTCTTGAGTGCTAGAAGGGGGATCAGGAGCAACCACTACAGGGGAAGGAATAGGTTGTGGGGCATGAGGAGAGGAAAATTCAACGGAGCGAGACGAACTTATCCTGACTCTATCTCTCTCTAGCCTACGTGTATATTTCTGGAATTCGATAAAATCGAATTCCGAAAGCCCAACGCATTCCTCACATCGATCTTCCAATTGACAGGTTTTATCCCGACAATTGGAACAAACGGTGTGAGGATCGATAGAGGCCTTCGGAAGACGCCTTGAACAGTCCCTAGCATTACACTTCCTGAATTTAGGGACTTGAGAAGGGTCAGCCATTTTGAATTAGTCAAAGGGGAATTCAAAACCTATCCAAAGTCATCAACAAATAATCCGATATCAACAAAAGAATGCAAGGATGTATTGAAGATAAAGCCTGCAAAGCGAAAGCTCAAAACTAGAAACGTGTACTTCACCAAAAAGATGTGAAAACCAATCCAGTTAGCAACAGCGAATTAGTAGGTCTTGCCGGTGGCACGACAGAGAGAAAATTGAGTTCTGTGTTTACATTGAGTACTGAGTACCTGCACGACAGATGGCGCTGTTGATATACACCCCCTACCTGCATAGCGATCGCTGGCGGATTTTGAACGTAGAGTTTTCTGTCGAGCAGCAGAGCTGCAGCTTATATAATCACCGGCTAAGTTTAATATTGAAAAATTATATTTACTGGATGTACAACAACACATTATAATAGGATGATCTAAAAAAAAAAAAAAAAAATCTAAGTAATAAAACAAGACATAAAAACAGAATTTTAATAAATTTATTATTTTGATACCAGAGAGATACACTGCTATTATAATTTAAGAATGAGCTTCATTACCTTGAAAATAATCAAAAGTATCCACTCTCTCTCCCTTATAATGCTCTCCTACAGGAGACAAGCCAGCGTGAGATCACACTCATTTAGAAGAAACCCCGAACCAGTTATGCTAATTAGAGCAAAGTAACTTTTTGTGTCATTACCGAAGTAGTAGGGAAGAGAAGGGTTATATGACTGGTAGTAAAGTATCAAAATAATAAATGCTATTAATTTCTTAAATTTCAATAATTGATATCTGGACTTCTACTGTAAATACTGACTGCCACATTCCTTAGGATGTGAGAAAGGCATGAAACTAACAAAACTATATTCTCAAAAGAATTGATGTACAGCATCTATAACCTTTATTAATATTTTATATTTGTCTTGATTTTTTGGAATCATTAAAGATACCTTTAATCTTTTTGCCATACAATCCCTGAAAAAAATTCTTCGTAAAATTACTGAAACATTGGATTTCCCCTTCCAACTATAAATTTAAAGCTATTTGAAACATTGGATTTCCCGTTCCAACTATAAATTTAAAGCTATTTGAAACATTGGATTTCCCCTTCCAACTATAAATTTAAAGCTATTTGAAACATTGGATTTCCCCTTCCAACTATAAATTTAAAGCTATTTGAAACATTGGATTTCCCCTTCCAACTATAAATTTAAAGCTATTTGAAACATTGGATTTCCCCTTCCAACTATAAATTTAAAGCTATTTGAAACATTGGATTTCCCCTTCCAACTATAAATTTAAAGCTATTTGAAACATTGGATTTCCCCTTCCAACTATAAATTTAAAGCTATTTGAAACATTGGATTTCCCCTTCCAACTATAAATTTAAAGCTATTTGAAACATTGAATTTCCCCTTCCAACTATAAATTTAAAGCTATTTGAAACATTGGATTTCCCCTTCCAACTATAAATTCAAAGCTATTTGAAACATTGGATCTCCCCTTCCAACTATAAATTTAAAGCTATTTGAAACATTGGATTTCCCCTTCCAACAATAAATTTAAAGCTATTTACCAAACAACTGAGTAGCTTCAAAACCATTCTAGCAAAAATATTGTAAAAAAAGCAAAATACTGTACATAATTAAAATTACTATATGCCCTTCCATACAGTGTATATAAAGAAAATTATTACCTGTACGTGAAATACATCTGCTGAAACTATATGACCAGATTTTAAACAATGTTAATAAGGGTACAAAAGAATCTACAGAATAATGCTTGGTAAAAACTGATTTGGTATACAATTAAGCTACAGCTATTACTTTTCCCAATGAATAATTTTTAAATAAATTATGCCCTGTCCCTAATTCTTGAGTTCTAGCTTTCAGGACTGGGATAGTCTATCCAACTCTTCATATGCCTTAGTAACAACTGTATATCCTTACCCCACAAAGTAAATTTAATACACTTCCTCTTAACTGAATTCCATTAAATGTACTTGAATAAACTTTTAAATGTACTTGAATAAACTTTTAAATGTACTTGAATAAACTTTTACAGCTCTGAGTCCTTTTTCACTTTGTGTCAATGAAAGAATACTAAAGTGGATAGCTAAGTTGTTGGCCGTAAACTATATTTTTGCTCTAAAACCTGGCAAAAGTAATAGAAAAAACATTACCCACATAAGATCCAGCATGCTTGGGAAGAGCTTTCCGTTCACTAATAAATTTGGCCAAAGACTATGAGTCTCTTTATACTCAATAATTTATAACTATATCCACATAATAAACAATGAGTTACAGGCTTTTCAATACATATATTTAAAAGATTGGACAATATCTGATGTAACATTAGAAGCTGGTGAGTCTAATACAAATGTTTCATAACTAAATTAAGCATTGATCTGTAGCCTTCAAGCTCATAATGAAGGCTTCTTTAATAATCTTGATGCAAGGTGTAATTTTCTCACCACTCAGAGCCAAACCCTTTTCAGACAACCAGAAATCATAAAAATCTTTCAATTAAGAGCTCTAGTGCCATAAGTTTCTATGGTTGGAAAGTAATTTTGTTCTTGTTTTTATGCAATTAACGTACATTTTACAACCACAAATATTTCATAAATATACATAAAAAATCTCTACAAACTTGAGAAATCTCTATTTACCAAGGCACTTCCCTAAATTTTGGGAAGTAGCCTACATAAGAACAAACACAAGAGGACTTTTCTTCTCTTCGCTCTTCCCAGCCTGACAAAGGATTCAGCCGAGTTTGGTTGGTACTGCATGGGTGACACAGCCCACCCAACCAAACGTTTCACCACAAATGAAGATTCATATACTGAATTCCTATTGCTGCTACCTTAACAGTCACCAAGGCGACCGGGGAAGTACCAGGGTCTACCAGAACTTCGTTACAATTGCTGGCTCTTCATTTTTATTTCTAGCATGCTCTTTTGCCTCTTATCATCACATCTATCCTCCTATCACCTAGAGCTTTCTTCACTCTATCCATCCACCCAAAACCTTGGCCTTCCTCTATTACTTCTCCCATCAACTCTGGCATTCATTACCTTCTTCAGCAGGCAGCCATTTTCCATTCTCTCTAAATGGTCAAACCACCTCAACACATTCATATCCACTCTAGCTGCTAAATCATTTCTTAAGCCCATTTTCCCCCTCACTACTTCATTTCTAACCCTATCTAATAGAAATACATCAGCAATACTCTTCAGAAACTTCATCTCCAACACATTAAATTTCTGTCTCTCCGTCACTTTTATTCTCCACAACTCCGATCCATACACCACAGTTGGTACCATCACTTTCTCAAACAGAACTCTCTTTACATTGATTCCTAACTCTCTATTCTTCACAACTCCCTCCACTGCCCCCAACGCTTTGCATCCTTCATTTACTCTGATGTACATCTGCTTCCACTCCACCACTTGCAGCAATAACAGACCCCGATTACTTAAAACTGATCTACTTCCTCAACATAACATTCAACCTAGTACCGCCCTCCTCTCTCGTGTATCTTATAACCTTACTCTTACCAATATTAACGCTCAACTTCCTTCTCTCACACACCCTTTCAAACTGTCACTAATTAACCCAGCTTCTTTTCCAAGTCTGCAACCAATACAGTATCATCCGCAAACAACAACATTTACCTTCCACTCATGATCACTCTCGTCTATCAGTTTCAATCCTCAACCAAGCACTCAAGCATTCAGCTCTCTTACAACTCCATCAGCAAACAAATTGAACCATGCTGACATCACACATCCCTCTCAGCCCCACTCTCACTGGAAACCACTCGCTCACTTCATTTCCTATTCTAATACATGCTTTACTGCCTATGTAGAAACTCTTCACTGCTTGCAACTACCTTCCACCAATTCGATATAACCTCATTACATTCCACACCACCTGCCTATCAACTCTATCATAAGCTTTCTCCAGATCCATAGATGTAACATACACTTCCTTGTCTTTTGCTAAATATTTCTCGCTAATCTGCCTAACAATAAAAAATCTGATTCATACATCCCCACCTCTCCTAAAACCCCCTTGTTCATCTTAGACTGCATCTCTTGTTTTATCTTTAATCCTATCAATTACTACTCTACCATACAATTTTCGAACCACACTCAAACTATTACCCCTTGAATTACAACACTCATGCATAGCAAAACCCTTTCAAACTGTCACTAATTAACCCAGCTTCTTTTCCAAGTCTGCAACCAATACAGTATCATCCGCAAACAACAACATTTACCTTCCACTCATGATCACTCTCGTCTATCAGTTTCAATCCTCAACCAAGCACTCAAGCATTCAGCTCTCTTACAACTCCATCAGCAAACAAATTGAACCATGCTGACATCACACATCCCTCTCAGCCCCACTCTCACTGGAAACCACTCGCTCACTTCATTTCCTATTCTAATACATGCTTTACTGCCTATGTAGAAACTCTTCACTGCTTGCAACTACCTTCCACCAATTCGATATAACCTCATTACATTCCACACCACCTGCCTATCAACTCTATCATAAGCTTTCTCCAGATCCATAGATGTAACATACACTTCCTTGTCTTTTGCTAAATATTTCTCGCTAATCTGCCTAACAATAAAAAATCTGATTCATACATCCCCACCTCTCCTAAAACCCCCTTGTTCATCTTAGACTGCATCTCTTGTTTTATCTTTAATCCTATCAATTACTACTCTACCATACAATTTTCGAACCACACTCAAACTATTACCCCTTGAATTACAACACTCATGCATAGCAAAACCCTTTCAAACTGTCACTAATTAACCCAGCTTCTTTTCCAAGTCTGCAACCAATACAGTATCATCCGCAAACAACAACATTTACCTTCCACTCATGATCACTCTCGTCTATCAGTTTCAATCCTCAACCAAGCACTCAAGCATTCAGCTCTCTTACAACTCCATCAGCAAACAAATTGAACCATGCTGACATCACACATCCCTCTCAGCCCCACTCTCACTGGAAACCACTCGCTCACTTCATTTCCTATTCTAATACATGCTTTACTGCCTATGTAGAAACTCTTCACTGCTTGCAACTACCTTCCACCAATTCGATATAACCTCATTACATTCCACACCACCTGCCTATCAACTCTATCATAAGCTTTCTCCAGATCCATAGATGTAACATACACTTCCTTGTCTTTTGCTAAATATTTCTCGCTAATCTGCCTAACAATAAAAAATCTGATTCATACATCCCCACCTCTCCTAAAACCCCCTTGTTCATCTTAGACTGCATCTCTTGTTTTATCTTTAATCCTATCAATTACTACTCTACCATACAATTTTCGAACCACACTCAAACTATTACCCCTTGAATTACAACACTCATGCATAGCAAAATATGGAACTTTCCATAAATTCTCCCCACTTACTTTGCCTGAAATAAAAAACTATTACAGTAGTTGTCAACTTACAACCTAAGCGACTTATGACTGTTCGACCTTACGACCATTTTTTTGGGGCTCAGGCCATGTCATCCTGATGGAAGTTCCTTTAAAGTAGCTTCCTAGGGTATATTTAACTACAGTGATATTCCCAGAGAATTTTACCTCAAGGTACCCAGAATTTTAACTCCTGGATTGAATATCCCTAATTTACTCTTATAGGGATATCGCATAATATCAGAGGACGAATTCTTGACATGCCACATAGCTATCTTCACCCCGAATAGTGTTAACGCTTCGAGAGGGAAAAGTGGCAAGAAACAAAAGGGGAGCCGTTATTAAGGTACCTTTTCTCCCCGTTTCGAGTCTGTATATGACGTCATCAACGGCGCCATGTTTATTCCTATCTCGTAGCTCTATTGCTCGGTGATTCCCTTGTGCTCTCTCGTTATTTTGGATATTATTCAACATCATGATGCTTTCTCCAGCCTCTTCTGCCTCTGGAAAGTTGAGTATTATCTTTACTTTGTATAAATGTAAGCTCTTGTTGTTTTAAATTAAATAAATGATATTAACGTAAACAAGAGCTGTTGCCTACCGGAGGCGTCATGGACGCTGTCGCTCGCTATGCACGAGTCATTTAGTTAGCCAGAGCGACTTTCCCCGATCTTAATGCTTTAATAAATTTAGCTATTTAGCCTTCATACTGGGAATTCTTTATATTATGCCGATAGTATTTATCAGTTTCGGCGATTTAGGTAACCAATCCTTGCTTACGCTAGGCTTAGTAGCCTAGGCGTTTTGCTTTTAGTACTTTCATGCATGATATATTAGATTCTCGTAGTGTGATAATTTTATTGAAGCCATAGGCAGTTATTTATACATGTAAGATAATTACTGAAATAATTTCCTCTTCCAAGATAGTATACGAGAGAGTTTCGGTGATTTAGGTAATCGATTCTCACCGCGCCTAGGCTAATAGCCTAAGGGGCTTTAGTATACTTTCGCATACTTCCCCGATTGTTCTTTCTCCTCTAGAGGTATAAGATCAATCCCTTCTTCCCTCTGAGTTAGCCTAGGCTTAACCCTAGTCAGTTTTATCTGGATTGTATTTGGGTAAAACTAGGCTAGGGTGTTTCTGTCCTTGTCCTGTAACTAGAGTGACTGGTTTTTGGGCTTAGTTAGAACATCAGAGTATTCTGTCTTGGGTCTGTAGCTGCCCGACAAAGCGAATGAGATTCCTTTGCTAGATTAGACTGCAGACATAGGAGGCTAGACCTCCCTAGGCCACACCTGAAGGTTTCTGTACGAGATGATTCCTTCTTTCTGTGGTTTAGCAGACTAGTCCTGTGCTGTTTTACCCTAGGTCGGAGAATAGAATTCTCCATTACCTGGGGAAATAACAGCACCAAACCCCATTCCTGTATTGCTGGAGGTGGCAAGGTGCTGCCAACCTCTTTGCTGTATTCGACTACCCTAGGCTAGGATGAGTTTTCTTAGCACTGGGGATAGTCGTATACTAGAGCGGAGTTTGTTAGGTGAGGTAGGGTAGGCTTCAGGGCTAACCCTTCCTCATCTTATAGGACCCTCATCCCTCCCCCTCTGTCCTTTGGTGATGGCCTAGCCATCACAAAACCTTGGCCACCGTCCTACATTCGACCCTAGTACAGGGTAGGTTGTAGGACTAGCTTAGACTTCTGCCGGCCGGCAGAAGCCTTTTTCTCTTTGGAGTGTTCTTCAGGCCTCTCTTGGTCTGCCATCCATATGTCTGTTGGTAGAGCCCGGCAGGTTATGGATGGATGGAAGCTTGAATGTCACATTCTCCCCTTCCATTTGTTCTCTCATTCTGGATGGAAGGCGGTAAGGCAGTGCCGCCTTACAGTCTGGCATCCATGCCTTTCCCTTGTTAGTGTATAGTACCATCGGGTCCCCATCTGCCGGTTTAGCGGCCGGCAGCCGGGTGAGCTGTAGATCTCTGGTTTATTAATGTCGCCGGCCGGCATAGACTGCCATCAGCCGCGGCCGGCAACTGGCTGCACACCTACTACTCTGCCGGCTACTACAATTAGTGGCCGGCAGCCGGGGTGCAGTTGGCTGCCGGCTTATTACCTATTGCCGGCCGGCAGAGATTGCAGGCCAGCACCCAGAGACCAGCGATCTGCCTCCCACTACTTCCAAAGTTAGTATACCTTGGAATTGTACCCAGGTACTTGCCAGCTGGCATATCGGCACTACAGTATATGATTATACAGTAGCCAGTATTTTGCAGTATAGTAAATAATGCAATAAGAAAACTACAGTACTGTATAGATTATACTGTAATACAAAACTTTTCCGACATACAATGTGTTGTCATGTACAGCCTATTGTGAGACCGTACAGTATAAAAGAAAGCGAGTTCTTTCTTAAAAATATTAAAATCCCTAACATTAAAACTTCTGGAAACTGGTGTTGAGTTACACTTATATATCCTCAGAGGATAACAAATTCCAAAGGTTTTCTAGAATAAGAAATAACCATAGTTTTAATGTTAAGGGAGGTCACAGCAATTGGCTGGGCAGGAAATACATGTATGTGTCTTTCCTTTTTTCCTTTCTAGCTTATCTATCCTAAGCTACATACAATAATAATAAATTGTATACTTAATTTTGTGAAACTTTTCACTGGATACTCATTGGAATCTCTTCTCTTTGCAGGAGGACCAACCCAAGTGCGGGAGTATGTTTTGTAACGTCTGCAGTAAGAACTTCAGCGGACATGAGCTGTGCAGGAAGCATGCACGCCGCGCAGTCTCCAAAGGCGATCTCAAGTATTGGGACCCTCAGGTATGTGACGTATGTAATAACCTGATTACTGAGGCATTTGACTCTCCTAAGTCGTCGGAGTCAAGGGATGCAGCAAAGGAAAAGTTGCGTAATTGGGTCGTGGGTTTTCAGTAAAACACCACGGGGCCTTACCTTCCAAGTGAGAAAATGCGGGCCTATCTTTTCCCCAGGGCATCTTCGGATGCATTCATTCCTCAGCCTCACTCAAGAGATCCCTGTCATCCAGATTCCGGTAGATTTGGAAGTCTCGGACGCGATACAGGACATCCAACTGGACGATAGGATGTCATAAGTGTCGGAGTACAGTGGAACCTCTACACACGAACGTATCTACATCCGAATTTTCCAACATCCGAAGTAAAATTCGAGCAAATTTTTTACTCTACACCCGAATTTTATTTCGACACACGAAGTAAACATTACGCCATTGAGCGTCGAGTGCTTAGTTCTCTATTCTTGTGTGTATCATGTGGTTGTCCTCTGTTTGGTCTGTTATTAACAGTGCTTATTTTCTTCCTTTTCTCACATTTCCTTTGTGATTTTACCTATAATCATGGTGCCTAAGAAGCTAAGTTTCAGTACAGGAAGAAGGCAATACTTTCATTAGAATTGAAGCAAGAAAATATAGAAAAACATGAGAGCAGTGTGCATGTGAGTGATACTGTATGGCTAAACAATATGGCCGGAATAGGCCTATGATCTCGAGGATCATCAAGCTGAAGGCAGCCATTAAAGCTAATAACCATCGAAGGTGATCACCATTATTACAAGACATCTTAGCAATACCCTGGAAGAGATAAAATGCCTTTTGTTGATAGGGATAAAGGACAAAGAGATTGTTGGCAACGATCATTTGTGAGAAGGGCCAGCGTGATGAACAGAAAGAAAGAAAAAAGCGAAGCAAAGAAAACCATGATAGCATTAGCAAGCTCTTTTAAATAAGACCTCTCTCTTTTTCTGTTTCTCTCTAAACATAGCATTAACATGTTCTTTAAATAAAATCTCTCTCTCTCTCTCTCTCTCTCTCTCTCTCTCTCTCTCTCTCTCTCTCTCTCGTTCTTCTTCGCTGTTATAGTGTTAGATACGTCTATTTTTTTTCCGAGAGAGAGAGAGAGAGAGAGAGAGAGAGAGGGAGAGAGAGAGATTAAACAAAAATGTGTTTAGAGTACAAATGATTTTTAACAGCGTCGACGAGTTGAAAAAATATTAAATGTAACTAAGAAAGTAATAACAGGTAATCTGAATTCCTTTATTAACTAAAACAAATATTGATACGAACACACTCGTGTGCTTATGCACAAACACACACACAGGTGCAAAAATTACTACGCAGTAAGAGAGACGGTCGGGGAGGAGGTAGAGATGGTGACTGCGATAATATACCGTAACTCGTCACTGAAAGTGATGAAAATAAAAAATCAAAAGAAAAAAAAATGTAAAAAATATGAAATATAAAAATAAAAAAAAAATAAATAAGCTGAGTTAGATTAAAATTTCCGTAGTGTAAGTTACAGTATGTTATCGCAGTCACCATCTCTACTTCCTCGCCGATCATGTCTCCTCGTACGTGTGTGTGTGTTTGCGCATACGCACACGAGTGTGTTTGTATCAATATTTGTTTTAGTTAATAAAGGAATTCAGATTCGCTGATATTGTTTTTTTAGTTACATTTAGCTGTCTTTCAACTCATTAATGCTGTTAAAAATGATATGTAGGCTACACAACACATTTTTGTTTAAGCTCTCATTTTTGTTTAATCTCTCTCTCTCTCTCTCTCTCTCTCTCTCTTTCTCTCTCTCTTTCTCTCTCTCTCTCTCTCTCAGAAAAAAATAATAGACGTCTCTAACACTAACAGTGAAGAAGAACGAGAGAGAGAGAGAGAGAGAGAGAGAGAGAGAGAGAGAGAGAGAGAGAGAGAGAGAGATTTTTTATTTAAAGAACATGTTAACACCATGTCTACCTTCTCGCCGATCGTCCGTCTCCTGGCGTAGCAAATCCTACACCTGCGTTGGCCTGTCTCTAAGGTAAAGTGGCAATAAAACACATTTTTTATTTATTACTTCTTTATAATTATCTTTTTTACATGCTTCTTTCATATTATGCAGTTATGTTATTGTTAAGTGTAATTATGTGTAGCCATTTATTAAGTATTTATTATGGGTTTTTACGCTGAGGAACGAATTAAATGAATTACCATATATTCTTATGGGAAAATTCGTTTCTACATCCGAACATTTTCTACATCCGAAGTTGGTTGTGGAACGAATTAAATTCGTATGTAGAGGTACCACTGTACACTGAAAAAGACCTTCTCACAGGAGGTCAGGAAGAGGAGCTGACCCAAGCTCCTGAGACCGAGGAGGAAGAGGTGGACAAGGTGTCGGTCTCATCGGTTCTGCCCCCAGAACCAGTTCCCTCGACATCATCTGCTATCCCAGAGGAACTGGGAAAGACTTTTTCTTCCACTGTTGAAATGATTCAGCAAATGCAGAAGAAAAATGATGAAAAAGAAGCTGCGATGAAGCTGGAGATGTGTAGACTCGCAGCATCACGCGGGCCTCAGAAGCTCAGCATTAAGGACCTTCCTTTGTGTTCGGATGCGAACCCGTGGCGATATGCCGAACACATGCCGATGACAATTGGGAAGATTGTCATCTCGGAGAAGCTGGGATCAGTCCCCATTGAAGAGGTGGAATTCTGGCCCAGCAAGGAGTCTTACCCGGACTGTTATGTCCACCTCAGGAAGGAACCAGCCTCAAAGGAGGAGACGGAGCCAAAGGAGGTTATAGTCTTTGACCATGGTAGAGCACAGGCTTTACTTTCTAGTTCGATGACAGAGGGGCTTCACCAACTCGAAGGTACCAGCGTTGAGTAAGAAGCACCCTTCCTTTGTGGCTTCTCCAACCAGAGCCTTCCCCTTTATGGAGAAAGGGTATAAGGCAGCCTTAAAGGCGGTCGAGGCAGGGAAGCCATGCCCCTCATTGGACGAGTGCAAGCCTTTATCCCTGACCTTACCTATGGACCAAAAAGACTGGAATGACGTCCACCTTACCTTCTCAGTCGGGAAGTTGGAAGCAGATATTGCCGGACGTCAGTTAGGTGAGGACTTTCCGAAGTTGTCTGAATTTCTCTTGTGTAGGGAGCAAGAGACTAAAGAAAGACTTGCAGCGTCCATGTCTCTACAGACTACTCTGGAGACGATGGCAAGTGACCCCAAAAACCAAGAGATGTTTATTTGGCCACTGTGACCAAGGATTTGTACAGTTTTATTAAAGCTAGGAGAACTTGTAGAGAGTTCGTGTTCGCCTCGGCTGTGGTGAGACACGAACCCAGGAAACTGATCTCATCCAGCATTTGGGGTAAAAACCTCTTCCCAAGCGAAGTGGTCAAAGAGGTAGTAGACAAGGCCGCCACGGAGAATAGGAACCTTCTCCAAAAGTGGGGTCTTATCTCTCAAGAGGAAGTCTTCCCCGGATGAGGGTCCCCCAACCTAAGAGGAAGACAAAGAAGCCTAGGCTACCCTCTCGGCCGGCCAAGCCTTACAGACACCAACAACAACAACTTCCTACGACCACAGTGCCCCAGATGGTGGCACAGCCTCCAACTACGTACCAGTTGGTACCTCAGCAAGTAGTGACAGAGTCGCCTACCTTTAACCCAACTTTCGAGACGCAGTCAACGACCTTTCGTCCGAAAGCTAGAGGATCGGCCAGAGGTTTCTCTAAACGCCCCTCAAGAGGAAGGGGATACAGAGGAGGATGTGGTCAAGGAGGCAAGCCCTCAGGTCCACAGCAAAAGTGAGATGCTTCCGGTAGGAGGGAGATTGTATTTATTCCGGGATCGTTGGACCTTCGATCCCTGGGCCCACAGCCTAATCAAGAACGGACTGGGTTGGAGCTGGAACAGCGCTCCACCTCTATTCCCACAATTCTTCCAACACTCCACCCCTGTCCTGGAAGGATATGTACGGGAACTCTTGGAGAAGAGAGTAATTCGGAGAGTAAAGTCCATCAAGTTCCAAGGAAGGCTGTTTAGTGTTCCCAAGAAGGACTCAGAAAAACTCTTAGAGTCATTCTGGACTTGTCGCCACTCAACAAGTTCATAGTAAACTCCAAGTTCAGGATGCTAACAATTCAACACATAAGGACCCTATTGCCCAAACGGGCTTACACTGTCTCGATAGACTTGGCAGATGCCTACTGGCACGTCCCAATCAATCGTCGACTCTCCTCCTACCTAGGTTTCAAGCTTCAAGGAAGACTTTATGCCTTCAGAGCCATGCCCTTCGGGCTAAACATAGCCCCAAGGATGTTCCCGAAGCTTGCAAATGCAGCCGTTCATCAATTACGCCTAAAGGGTGTCCAAGTAGTAGCCTACTTGGACGATTGGCTGGTGTGGGCAGCATCCAAGACAGAATGCATGCAGGCTTCCAAGAGAGTGGTCCAGTTCCTGGAACATCTAGGATTCAACATCAATATCAAAAGGTCTCGACTATCTCCAGCTCAAAATTTTCAGTGGTTAGGAATCCACTGGGATTTACAGTCACATCGACTTTCCATTCCACTAAAGAAAAGGAAAGAGATAGTAGGATCTGTCAAGAGACTTCTGGAATCCAAACGGATATCAAGATACAAACAGGAGAGAGTGCTGGGCTCTAAACAGTTTGCTCCAGTGACAGACCCAGTACTACGAGCACAGCTAAAAGATGCAACAGGAGTCTGGAGAAGATACGCATCAAACGCTCAAAGAAATCTGAGAAGACCATTACCGACTCAATTGAGATCGCTTCTCAAGAAGTGGTCCAAAGCCAAGCACCTGAAGAAATCAATACTTCTTCAGCCACCTCCACCTTCAGTCATTATCCCACACAAACGCTTCAAAGGAAGGATGGGGGGGTCACTCTCACCAAAGGAAAGTCCAAGGAGTTTGGTCCAATCTATTCAAGACCTTTCATATCAACATTCTGGAAGCCATGGCAGTATTTCTTACACTGAAGAAATTATCTCCTCGCCACTCGACCCACATAAGACTGGTCCTGGACAGCGAGGTGATAGTGAGATGCCTGAATCGCCAAGGTTCAAGATCACCACAAATCAACC
Organism: Palaemon carinicauda; assembly: GCF_036898095.1. Classification (NCBI taxonomy): domain Eukaryota; kingdom Metazoa; phylum Arthropoda; class Malacostraca; order Decapoda; family Palaemonidae; genus Palaemon; species Palaemon carinicauda. The sequence continues at coordinate 104,345,262 of NC_090726.1, forward strand.
AAGTGATGTTAGCCATCTTCCGTTTAGCGGAAAAGAAGAGATGGCACTTATCAGCAGTTCACCTTCAAGGGTTCCGCAACGTGACGGCGGACACTCTATCCAAGTTCACTCCAATAGAGTCAGAATGGTTCCTAGACGCAGGATCGTTCTCCTTCATCTTACGTCAAGTCCCGGAACTGCAAATAGACCTCTTTGCAACGAGTGACAACAGGAAGATACATCGTTACGTGGCCCCTTACGAGGATTCTCTAGCGGAAGCAGTGGATGCAATGTCCCTCGATTGGAACAGATGGTCCAGGATTTACCTGTTCCCTCCATCCAACCTTCTACTGAAAGTCTTCGACAAACTGAGATCATTCAGGGGAACAGCCGCGATAGTGGCTCACAAGTGGCCAAACAGCGTCTGGTTTCCTCTGGCGTTAGAACAAACGGCTGAAGTTTGTGCCGTTGCCGGATCCAGATCTGACTTAGCAAGTGCAGAAGTCGACTGTCTTCGCTTTATCACAGAAAACCTGGAACCTTCATCTCATGATTTTCTCTCCTTAGCGGTGAAGAAAAGATTCGCGATCTCGAGACAGTATAAACTTCTTAGAAGAATACAAATCCAAATCTACCAGAAGACAATATGAGTCATCATGGAAAAAATGGGTGTCCTTTGTCAAGGCGAAGAATCCAAAAGAAATCTTGACAGATTTCTGTTTATCTTTCTTTATTCACCTTCATGAACAAGGTTTAGCAGCCAACACGATATCTACGTGTAAGTCTGCCTTGACAAGACCCTTATTGTATGCCTTCCAGGTCGACTTCTCTAATGAAATCTTTAACAAGATTCCTAAAGCCTGTGCTAGACTCAGGCTGGCAGCGCCTCCGAAACCCATTTCATGGTCTTTGGATAAGGTTCTTCACTTCGCTTCAATGTTGAACAACGAAAATTGCGCTTTGAAAGATTTGACCCAAAAAGTTATATTTCTATTTGCACTAGCCTCGGGGGCCAGAGTTAGCGAAATAGTTGCCCTCTCGAGAGATGAGGGTCATATTCAGTTTGTAGAAGAGGGAGAACTGAATATTTTTCCTGACCCAACGTTTCTTGCCAAAAATGAGCTACCCACCAAAAGGTGGGGTCCCTGGAGAATCTGCCCTCTGAAGGAAGATGTCTCTCTATGTCCAGTAGAGTGCCTAGAGGTCTATCTTTGTAGAACTTCAGACTTTAAGGGAAGACAGCTTTTTAAGGGAGAAACTTCAGGTTCGAATTTGTCTCTGAGACAATTAAGGGCAAAGATCACCTACTATATTCGCAGAGCGGATCCGGACAGTACACCTGCAGGTCATGATCCAAGAAAAATTGCCTCATCCCTGAACTTTTTTAATAATATGGACTTCAAACACCTTCGCTCGTACACTGGCTGGAAGTCATCCAGAGTATTTTTAAGCATTACGCGAAGCAGGTAGAGGAATTGAAGGGGTCTGTGGTGGCAGCAGGTAGTGTTCTTAAACCTGTTATTAGTTCTTCAAGGAACAGTGAAATTAATTGGGACGATTAATTTAAGGGTGTGTGTGTGTGTGGTCCCTGGATGATACAACATGCTTCATATACAAAGGTGAAATAAGCATAATGCATAACACGTGTGCCATGCGTTTCTACGCATTTGTGAATAGACAGTAAAGACAGAAATTAATGAAAATTATTAACATATTCGTTTTCAAGTGGCATTAACCCTGGATAGGTACGGTGGGTCGTTTGCGACCCCGAGCGTCAAAAAAAAACAGGTTTTTCTCACGTGACTCACCCCTGTGACTGAATTTGTGGGTGATCGACCTGCAGGAGGTGTCTCCCCTACACGCTCTAGTAGTGTCCAGATGTGCATTGCTGTAGCTGTACTCCTTCCCCGATTTCTGAGACGCGTCGGGGTCGTTCGCGTCCGAGTTTACCCTTCTGAGGTAGTTTGCATAATTATCAAAGTTATTACGTATTATGAAATTGTCGTAGAATGGTGCAACTTGTATAGGTTATCAGTTGTGGAAAGTCTTGGTGGATTGTTTGGCTACCATGTGCATGTTTTTTTTTTTAGTTAAAATGTCGTTCATCACCACGAGGACCATTTTACCGCGAGTGCCCCTTTTTCATTTTTTTTTCATTTTTTTGCCAAGTCATTTTTCCGTAAGATATTGCCAAATAGTGTCGTAAAACATTTGCTTGTTTAGTGTTGGAAAGTGTGTCTAGATGATCTGGCTACCCATGCATGACTTTGTTTTTGTCAGATACGACGTAGTTATTGGTATATTGGGTATTTAACTGCGGTTACCAATTTCTGTTTTTTTTTCAATATTTGTAAAAATTACTACGTAGTAAGGAATTGCCGTATATTATTGATTTTTTTTTCATGTTTATGTGTTAGAAAGTGTGCCTTGATGGTTGGGCTAACACGTGCATGTCTTTTTTTTTATCTGAGATGTCGTATATTAGAATGTCGGGCATTTTACCGCGAGTGTCCCTTTTTAATTTTTTTTAATTTTTTTGCCAAGTCATTTTTCCGTAAGATATTGCGAAATAGTGTCGTAAAACTTTTGCTTTTTTAATGTTGGAAAGTGTGTCTAGATGATCTGGCTACCCATGCGTGATTTTGTTTTTGTCAGATACGACGTAGTTATTGGTATATTGGGTATTTAACTGCGGTTGCCAATTTCTGTTTTTTTTCAATATTTGTAAAAATTTACTACGTAGTAAGGAATTGCCGTATATTATTGATTTTTTTTTCATGTTTATGTGTTAGAAAGTGTGCCTTGATGGTTGGGCTAACACGTGCATGTCTTTTTTTTTTATCTGAGATGCCGTATATTAGAATGTTGGGCATTTTTCCGCGAGTGCCCCTTTTTATTTGTTTTGCATTTTTTTGCTTAGTCATGTTACCGTAAGGAATTGGCAAGTAGTGTCGCAAAACTTATATTTTTATAGTGTTGGAAAGTGTTTCTAGATGATCTGGCTACCCATGCCTATTTTTTTGTTAGCCAGATATGGCGTATATATAAGTATGTGTTCGATTTTCCTGTGATTGCCATTTTTTCGTTTTTTCCCATTTCTTTCAAAATTACTACGTACTAAGGAACTATCACAGAGTAATATTTCATTTATATGTTTATTTGTCGGAAAATATGCCTTGATGGTTTGCCTAGCACGTGGCTGAAATTTTTTTTTTCTGAAATGCCGTATATTAGAATGGCCATTTTTCCACGAGTGCCCCTTTTTATTTGTTTTGCATTTTTTTGCTTAGTCATGTTACCGTAAGGAATTGGCAAGTAGTGTCGCAAAACTTATATTTTTATAGTGTTGGAAAGTGTTTCTAGATGATCTGGCTACCCATGCCTATCTTTTTTTTAGCCAGATATGGCGTATATATAGGTATGTGTTCGATTTTCCGGTGATTGCCATTTTTTCGTTTTTTCCCAATTCTTTCAAAATTACTACGTACTAAGGAACTATCACAGAGTAATGATTCCTCTAGATGTTTATTTGTCGGAAAATTTTGTTTACTTTTTTTTTGATTGAATATCATCAAATTTTTTTAGCTAAAATATTGTTTTACATTTTTTTTTTTCGATTTTATTTCCCTTCAAAAAAAAATTTTTGGGTCAGAATTTTAATTTTATAGTCGTAAAATAATCGACAATTATCCAGCAACCCACCATACAATTTTTATGCATATCCAATAATAATTAGATTAGTAAATAACACCTTGAAATTGACACACCCTTCCTACATTTCAAGTGGCAGATTAGGGAGTCTGAGTCAGTGTGGTTGGCGGCCATTTTGTGGACATATCCGAAGCGTAAGCTGCCCTATCTATATATATTCTTGTTCCCTATAGAATTTGTGATATTTTGGTATATTTTTACCTGCATAAATATCATATTATATATTAAATATATGTATTTTTTTACGAAATTTCCAAGTACTCAAAAAATTACCTTTAGATATGGCCCCTGATATAAATGTAATTTACAAAATAATGAAGATTTTTTTACATATTTCTATTTTAGGATAACATATGTTTATTCCCTAAACAAATTAGCCACTTCCTATTTCATTTGGGTACCCAAAAAAATTCATGAAATTTGGACAATTTTTTTTTGGCCAAAAAAAGTTACCCTTTTTTTCTCATTTCAGATCTTCACCTCCATGGGTCTGACTTCATCCAAAATACATCAAGATGTGTCCTAAACATTCAAGAATCAATTCCTAAAAGGATTTGTGTATATATGTATAAACTTTTTTTTTTTAATTTTTATGTCAGGTCTTTTTTTTTTTCTACTTAATTTTTTAAAATATTTATAATAAATAGTTCTTCTGCAGATGAGTAGTATTTATCTTTACAGTTGTTTTAAGCATTCATTGAAGTTTTTTTTGGCAAAAGAAAAAAGGAGGTTACTACAAAAACTGATTTTTCAAGAATTTTTTTTGGCGTCGGGGTCGTTCGCATCCGAGTATACCCTTAAAGGGGTGTCCGAGGACCGTACCTATCCAGGGTTAATATGTTTCCTTTACAGATGAAACAAGGATTTCCTGTATTACTGTTTTTTTTATGCTTCAATTTATTTCATCCACATTTTATATCTCTCTATAAATGTTGATTGATCTATTAATTTATTGTTTGTCAATAAACTAGTTCTAAATGAACTTTGTCTTCATTCACCCCAGGTTCATTTTTATGAGATATATTGAGCATTACACTTCATCCTTTGGATATTGTTTGATAATAAAAGAAAATCTTGAAAGATTGTTCCTTCGTGTAGACAAACACTCATTGATTTTGGCCAGTCCTTATATAGGACAGGCCAGTATACTCTGAAAGTGATGATAACTGATATATAATCTTTGTTCCTATATGGATACAAACCTTTTGTCGGTACATAAGTCAAATTCTGTATACTGGGGGAGGTGTCAGTATTACATACGTACATTGGCGAGTTTTCAATACAAACTTTACTTTAGAAGGTATAGGTTGAGACTAATATACCAGTTTCTCTTCTGAGCATCCATAGGTAATATGTATTCCTTGAGACTTTTCCAGAGTCTAGCATGACTCTTCCCTGTAGGGGGCAGAAGCTCTACCATTGTTTATGTTTAGAAGGAATGATGTATGACGGTAACATCATAGGTCTCTAGGTCTAAATCGACCAAGGAAATTCTCTCTTGAGGACAAGGCACATAATAAAAATCCACAGATACAGTAATGCTCTGGTAAACTTCCATCAGGACGACATGGCCTGAGCCCAAAAAACAGATTTTAAGCTAAGCGAAAAATCTATTTTTGCCATGTCTTCCTGATGGACCCGCCCTTCCTTTTTATAAAAAGGGCTAAAGGACCCCTTCCAATGGTACAGTATCTGTAGCGCCTCGCTTATCGCTACAAGGAATAAACATGGCGCCGTTGATGACGTCATATGCAGACTCAAAACGGGGAGGAGAGGTACCTTAATAACGGCTCCCCTTTTGTTTCTTACCACTTTTCCCTCTCAAAGCGTTAACACTATTCGGGGTTAAGATAGCTATGTGGCGTGTTAAGAATACGTCCTCTGATATTATGCGATATCCCTGTAAGAGTAATTTAGGGATATTCGCTCCAGGAGTTAAAATTCTGGGTACCTTAAGGTAAAATTCTCTGGGAATATCACTGTAGTTAAATATACCCTAGGAAGCTACTTTAAAGGAACTTCCATCAGGACGACATGGCTATCTCACCCAAAAATAGATTTTTCGCTTCGCTCAAAATCCATTTTTTCACTGTGATGACATCACAGTCAGAAATATTACACTAATGGGAAAAACTTTCCTTTGAAATAATCTATTTTATAGCATAAAAATGAACTGATTAATCTTGGTAAGTTAGTATTTTTTTATATTGATAATATACAGTATTAATTTTCAGTAAAAAAATACACTAAAGTTTTAATGTATGTAGAATTCATATCATATGTCTGGTAACGTCATATTACCGGCGGAAAGCAGAGATTTCCTTTCAATAGGTTAATGATTAATGTTAGTTTTCCCATTATCAAACTATCAAGTAACAGTACAGAATATCTTGTGTATATCGGTTGTTATGAGTACTACTTAGCGCAAATTTGATTCTACATTATTTTTATTTCATCTCTGATAATAGATCAATATTTATCTAAAGAAAGTACACTACGGTGATGCCTCCCAACAAGAAATTAATTGGTTCCGTGAGGGTTTCGTAAAGTGATTTTTTCGTGTAGCGAGTTGCCTTTTACATGTAAATAGGCTAATTCATTCCAGACCCTATAAAAACACCACATTAAATTATTATAAAAAGGATATGCACCACTAAACAGTACTAAATATACAAAAAGTACTGTATTTTGATCATTTAATAAAAAATTAACATTGATACTGTAATCTGAAAAGAAGTGTTTAATTAGAGCAAACAGTAAAAATGCAGTAACAAAAATGTAGAACCTTACCTTTGGAGTGAGGCGATTTCCAAGAGCGAAGTGCGGGGCAGTAAAGGAGGATGAAAACAGCGAAAATCGTTAACGTACAAGTGGCAAAAACGTAAAGACTCAACTTTACAAAACATATTTATAAATGACAGAAAACATTAACACTTGATTTAAGGAAACGCATCTACAAATGGCATTAAATATTAACACTTAACTTTACGATAAACTTAAAACAAAATTTCTTCTTTTTCCCTTTCCTATTTTTTTTTTTTAAATTACGTTTTCTATTTTCTAAATTTAATTACACTACATATTTTCTTCATCACTGCCATTTTTTTTTCTTTTCTTAGCTGGCGCTTGGTCTGCTTCAACCAAAGGGTCTTATTAAAATATTCGTACAAAGAAGCTTGTTTCTGACTGCTTCTTGAAATTTTCCTAAAATAACTCATGCAAACTTCATTACAGTACTCAAGCGCACGACCTGTGACAACTTTTTCTGGGCGTCTCTTTTCTACGAGAGCCACCATTTCAAAGTAGTCATCTAGACCTTTAATTTCTGCCGTTATCAGTGGGTCATAACCCCCCCCCCCCCGTACTCTTCCTGAACGATGTTCACGTGCATGCCCTCTAACTCCTTCAGGTCATCTGTCGTAAGTTCCTCTTGGTGCTCCTGGAAAAGCCCATTGATGTCGGCCTCATCAACTTACAGACCCCTGGACTTCCCGAGTGTAAAGATTTCGGCAACTTCAGATTGAGTAAGAGGTTCAGGATCATCAACATTTTTGAAATCGTCTTCAATTGGGTTTGCATGGAAGCCATCAAAATCTCGTGCTGAGACAGCATCAGGCCACAGCTTCCTCCAAGCTGAGTTCAAGGTACGCCTCGAAACCTCCTGCCAAGCTTGACCGATCATTTTGAGGCATATGACAATATCAAAATGCTCCTTCCAAAATTGACGAAGCGAGGTTTGTGCTCTCAATGATTTCGAAACATCGCTTGAAGAGATATTTCGTGTACAGTTTCTTAAAGTTGGAAATCACTTGCTGGTCCATGAGCTGGAGGAGAGGGGTGGTGTTTGGTGGAAGATAGAGAATCTTGAAGGAATATTGAGCTGCAATATCTCCATGAAGGGAAGGAGGTTGAGCAGGGGCATTGTCCAGCACCAGCAGGCATTTTATAGGGAGGCGCTTCTCTTCCAAACACTTTTTCACAATCAGGCTACAACAAATATTTATCCACTTGATAAACAATTGTCTTGTTACCCAGGCTTTTCCATTAGCCCTCCACAACACATTTACATGTTCCTTAGTGACTTTGTGGGTCTTGAAGGCTCAAGGATTATCAGAGTGATACACCAGCAGGGATTTCACCTTGCAATCCCCACTGGCATTTGCACAGAGTGCAAGGGTAAGCCTGTCCTTCATAGACTTATGCCCAGGTAACCTTTTCTTTTGCCGTGATGTACATTCGACGAGGCATTTTTTTTCCAAAAAAGCCCAGTCTCGTCGCAATTGAAGACTTGCTGGGGACTGTAGCTTAACAATGGCTTCGGCCGCTTTCGTGTCCGAGCTTGCAGCCTTCCCATGACGCACCACTGAATGAATGCCTAAGCATCTCTTAAATATTTCAAACCACACACGAGAAGCCTTGAACTCTGGAGGTTCCTATTTTGATGTTCCTTCTCCTGCGTCGGCTTCGGCCTGAGCGAGCACGAAATCACCAAAAAATGGCGCTGGCTTTCTGGCAGATTATCATTTTGGTGATAGTATCTCCAGCCATTTCTTTATCCATTATCCAGACAAGCAGCAAGCTCTCCATCTTCCTTTACTAGCTCCTGAGGGAATAGAGGAGAAAGAGGCGCATAGAGAAATTCTGACCTCTGGAACGGAGTGACCCCCCCTTGGAAAGAAAAGAGCACATGGTTGCCCTCCTCTTAACAACCCCGGCTGTGAACAGGGCTGCTAACTCATTCGAGCCATCTGTAACTGCTTTATCCATGCATGACATTACATGTATAAAGTTACCAGTTTCAGAATCTTTCATCGCAGAAACTTTCTTCCCCAAGGCCCCCAGAGACCAATCAAGAAAGTTACACATCGAATGCTCTGTAGATGCCTTTGAGGAGATGATCAAACTCAGACATGGACCATAAGACTTTAGTCCTTCTCATAGCCAGACAACGAGAAGAATCCACTAGACTCGAGAAGTCGCCCTGGGCAGAGGCAGGAACTCCCAAGCCAAGGACTTCTCCTGTCTCGTACCATATGCTAGACTTGGAGGCTAATCTCGCCGGGGGAAAAGCGAAGCCAGTTTTGCCTAGAACTTTTCAAGATTGCATCCAAACTCCCATTAATTTTAACGCTCTCTTTGAGGAACGCGAGTACCATCTTAGTAAGAATCGATGCTTTTGCTGTTTTTCCTAAGGTAAACTCCGAAGGAGGTGAACGTGGAGCTACGGGAGTAAAGTGATCCGGAAATAATTCCGTAAAGACCAACATAATCTTTTTGAGGTCGACAGAATGTTGAGGTGTCTTATTCTCTTCTTCCTCCGAGACTGCATCCAAAGGCTCTTCCGGAGAGAAATCATCATCCGGTTCTTCTTCCGAAAGAATTCCAGTAGCCGTAGCAGCGTTCTGTTCAGAAAGGCGCCGCTCACGAGCATAAGCATCAGCGCTGCGGTGCGCGCACTTGAGCCATTCGGTATGGCTGTCCCAATGACGATCGCTAACCTTGCGTTCAACGTCGCGTTCGACTGCATGTTAAACCATATCTGACTGACGTTGGACATCACGGGTTGACAGACGTTCGACTTCACGAGGTTGTCGCCACGTCTAGCTTGACGCCCGGCATCACGCTCTGCTGCCTGGCGATCGTCGCCGCGCTTGGAAGGCTGACACTCGGCGTCAAGCTTGGTCGCTTGACGTTTAATAGCTATGGAAGCAGGAACTCGATGAGATATAGCTACCTTATCACGCTGTTCAACATTGCGGTTGCTGGTAGGCTGCCTGTGCGACAACGCGTCATGATCGGAATCATGACGAACCACCGCTTCGTCAACAGCAGACAAGACTGCATAAAAGGTGAGAGCTGCTTCTTCATGTCTAGCAGCATAGACAAATTAGGATCAATATTAGGTGACACAGGCAAAGAAACTTTGATCGCGAACTCGCCTTCCTTATCGCTTACATAACGCTCTGCATTTTCAGGAGACGGAAACCAGTCTGGCAGAAGTGGCGGTGCATGTACTATAACACCAGTCTCAGGGACAAGATTCGTATCAGTCTGAACTAAACCTTTGTCCACCTCTGACATTCTGTCAGGACGTTTAGCAGGAGAACCTTCGACTGATGACTGAAAACGCTCTGGAGTGTCCCAATGGCTACAGCCAGGCGCTAGCGGTGACGAATCGCGCCGTTGCACCACTACCTTCGCTCTTCTATTAAGAGGTCTGGAAGCATGACGCAAGACCTTGCCGTGCGCAGCCTCATCCGAAGATGACGACAATAAACTAACCTCATCTTTCCCATGGTGAGGGTGAGCTCGAGGGGACGTCTGCGCGAGCGATGACGCCTCTTGTTCCCTTTCGCCGATTGACATTACTTCTCCCATGGGTTCAGGAGCTTGAAAGAGGTCTAAGGCTAGGTGAATGACAGGTTCGCGCAGACGCACCCTCCACATCACTGAACACATTAATTGCACTTTTAACACTAACACTTTTAAGTTGGTTAACGTCGGACATGAGTTGGTTTCTGTCCGCCGCGACCGATTATACCCTTAGGCCAAGAGCATGAATCGCGGTCTTCATATCTTTCATTGTAGGTTCAAATAAAACTGTATTAGATATTGGATACCACTACAGGGGAAGGACTAGGTTCAATGATATTAGAAGTAGATAAATCTCTAGAACGAGAAGAACTACGCATAACTCTGTCTCTCTCTAATTTGTGAGAGTAGTGTTCAAAAGCTAACCACTCACTCTCGGACAATGAAATACATTCTTCACACCGATCCCCATATTCCCAAATTTTACCTCTAATCTAAAACAAATTGAATGGGGATCCACAGAGGCTTTTGGAAGCAGTGTCTTACATCCTTTCACACACTTCCTATATGAAGGAGAAGGGTCGGCCATATTGAAAAGTTACAGAGATCAAAACAAGCAAGGGTCAAAATAATCCAAGTAATCCAAATAAAAAAAGTATTCAAGAGAATCTGAAAGCGAAAACCAATAATGCGAAAGCCAATAGCCAAAAACAGTGTACATCACCAAGATAACTGTCCAAAATTCAAGGTAGATAGCGAGTGAATTCCGAACGTTGTTGCCAGCAATGTCGGCAGGGAAGATTTGGTGATGGATGGAATAGTTCGGCCTATCTCCTGTGAGGGCGCAAGTGTACACCTGGCAACTCTATCTGCGATTGCCGCGAGTTTTTTAATTTCTGCTGGACGTCAGGGACTAAAGCCATTTTTATATAACCAGCGGGTAAGTTTAATGTTTAAAAATTAATTTTAATTTTTGGCCCTACATTAGTATTTTGAAAGTTTATTGAAAGTTGAGGATAATAGGTAGGCAGATATAATTGCTGTTGCAGGTGTTGAGGTGCCGGCGATGGCAGATGAGAATGAGAGAGAGATTACAATAGAGGAAGTGAGGAGAGCACTAGATGAAACGAGAGTAGGAAAAGCATCTGGTATGGATGGTGTGAGAGCTGAGATGTTAAAGGAAGGGGGTGTGACTGTACTTGAACGGTTGGTGAGATTGTTTAATGTGTGTTTTGTGTTGTCAATGGTACCAGTAGATTGGATTTGTGCATGTATTGTACCCCTATATAAGGGTAAGGGAGATGTGCATGAGTGTTGTAATTCAAGGGGTATTAGTTTGTAGAATGTGGTGGGAAAAGTGTATGGTAGAGTACTGATTAATAGGATTAAGGATAAAACAGAGAATGATATCTTAGAAGTACAGGGTGGTTTTAGAAGAGGTAGGGGTCGTATGAATCAGATTTTTACAGTTCAGATATGCGAAAAATATTTAGCAAAAGGTAAGGTGGTGTATGTTGCGTTTATGGATCTGGAGAAAGCGTATGATAGAGTTGATAGGGAAGCAATGTGGAATGTGATGAGGTTATATAGAGTTGATGGAAGGTTGTTGCAAGCAGTGAAAAGTTTCTACAAAGGTAGTAAAGCATGTGTTAGGATAGGAAATGAAGTGAGTGATTGGTTTCCGGTGAGAGTGGGACTGAGACAGGGATGTGTGATGTCGCCGTGGTTGTTTAACTTGTATGTTGATGGAGTGGTGAGAGAGGTGAATGCTCAAGTGCTTGGACGAGGGTTGAAACTGGTAGACGAGAATGACCATGAATGGGAGATAAATCAGTTGTTGTTTGTGGATGATACTGTACTGGTTGCAGATGCGGAAGAGAAGCTTGGCTGATTGGTGACAGAATTTGGAAGGGTGTGTGAGAGAAGGAAGTTGAGAGTTAATGTGGGTAAGAGTAAGGTTATGAGATGACGAGAAGGGAGGGTGGTGCAAGGTTGAATGTCATGTTGAATGGAGAGTTACTTGAGGAGGTGGATCAGTTTAAGTACTTGAGGTCTGTTGTTGCAACAAATGGTGGAGTGGAAGCAGATGTACATCAGAGAGTGAATGAAGGATGCAAAGTGTTGGGGGCAGTTAAGGGAGTAGTAAAAAATAGAGGGTTGGGCATGAATGTAAAGAGAGTTCTGTATGAGAAAGTGATTGTAACAACTGTGATGTATGGATTGGAGTTGTGGGGAATGAAAGTGACGGAGAGACAGAAATTGAATGTGTTTGAGATGAAATGTCTAAGGAGTATGGCTGGTGTATCTCGAGTAAATAGGGTTAGGAACGAAGTAGTGAGGGTGAGAACGGGTGTAAGAAATGAGTTAGCAGCTAGAGTGGATATGAATGTGTTGAGGTGGTTTGGTCATGTTGAGAGAATGAAAAATGGCTGTCTGCTAAAGAAGGTGATGAATGCAAGAGTTGATGGGAGAAGTACAAGAGGAAGGCCAAGGTTTGTGTGAATGGATGGAGTGAAGGAAGCTCTGGGTGATAGGAGGATAGATGTGAGAGGGGCAAGAGAGTGTGCTAGAAATAGGAATGAATGGCGAGCTATTATGACGCAGTTCCGGTAGGCTCTGCTGCTTCCTCCGGTACCTTGGATGACCGCGGAGGTAGCAGCAGTAGGGGATTCAGCATTATGAAGCTTCATCTGTGGTGGATAATGTGGGAGGGTGGGCTGTGGCACCCTTAGAAGTATCAGCCGAACTCGGTTATGAGTCCCTTGTCAGGCTGGGAGGAACGTAGAGAGGAGAGGTCCCCTTTTCTGTTTCATTTGTTTGATGTCGACGACCCCCCCAAAATTGGGGGAAGTGCCTTGGTATATGTATGTACATTAGTTAAAGCCAATCTCTTACCAAGGGGTTATAAAAACAATGAGTGATGCCTCATAAAGATAAAAAGAAATCTCTCATTGTAAAGGTGAAACCCAAATGGAGGGTAGTGAATTATGATAGTAGTCTTAAATTAAATGAAAAATAACAGAGTAGGATAGATTATCCAATTAATGTTCGAGAGAAGTTCAAGTGTTTGTGTTAGGGCATGGAGTAAATGTACTTATTAATCATAAAAATTATTGTGATTTTATTGTCCAAGGACTATGGTTGATGACTGAATGAAAGAAATCTTAGAATCCTAAGAGTACTGGATGTTTGTCCAGGATTTAACGGCATTATTGGTAGGTTTAAGATGATAGAAGAAGGATTATATAAAAAAGACAAGAAGATGTTAAGAGAATTATCACTACCAATACTTTGTTTCAGTTGGCAGGAAAGAAACTTAGATTTTGGAAGAATCAAGATAAAACAAGGGTTAATAGAAATGTAGGTGACTTACTTCCATAATAAGAATCATAGTACAGAATTCCATAATACGCAAAGGAATACATATAAAGATTAGGGAGAAAATACTTGTTTAGAAATAGAGATTCCTGCCATACTAACACAGTATTAACAATAACTCAGGCTTAAGTTAGTAGGACATCCAGTAATAAAAGAATGTATTTAAAGATGAATAAATTTTTTACCTAAAACAGGTTTAGATTGTAAATTTATGCCTTTATATAAGAAGTATAAAGGTCATGTAAAGGTAAGAATCCCTTTATTATTATTATTATTATTATTACTATCCAAGCTACAACCCTAGTTGGAAAAGCAAGATGCTACAAGCCCAGGGGCTCCAACAGGGAAAAATAGCCCAGTGAGGAAAGGAAATAAGGAAATAAATAAATGAAGAGAACAAATTAACAATAAATCATTCTAAAAACAGTAACAACGTCAAAACAGACATGTCATATATAAACTATTAACAGCATCAAAAACAAATATGTCATAAATAAACTATAAAAAGACTCATGTCCGCCTGGTCAACAAAAAAGCATTTGCTCCAACTTTGAACTTTTGAAGTTCTACTGATTCAACCACCCGATTAGGAAGATCATTCCACAACTTGGTAACATGATATTTTCATAATAAAATAAATTTTTGAATATACTTACCCGCTGGTTATATAAAAGAGCTGAAGTCCCTGACGCCAGGGCAGAAAATTCAAATCTCGCGCTATCGAAGATACGCCAGGTGTACCAACCGCACCCTAGCGGTAGAACAGGTGGAACTATACACCAACTCCAGTTCTTCCATGCCTCATAGCCATACCATAGGTAGTCTCTAGAGGGGAGGAGGGAGGGTGTTAAATTTATATAACCAGCGGGTAAGTATATTCAAAAATTTATTTTATTATGAAAATATCATTTTTAAATATAAAACTTACCCGCTGGTTATATAAAAGAGCTGATTGACACCCCTTGGTGGCGGGTCAGAGACAGCTACATACAGAAAATTCACTTAAGGGTTACATACAATAAACTTAAGCAGTTCTCACCTGATAAGGAAGCTGACAGCAATGATACTCTGCCTCATTTCGTCCGCTATCCTTAAGAGATCCAGTAATCCACTCGGGCTGAAAATCTCTAGGAGCTGTCAAACGGTACAAACACCTATAACATGACAGGACCTCAACCAATACCCTTGTTCCGGGTGCACTCAAGGAACAAAATGACCACCTAGCCAAATCAAAGATTGCGGAAGACTGACGCCCAATCTCCACAAACAACCATAAAAAACGAGTTCCAAGAGATAGAAAAGGGGTATTAGGAAAAAAGGGAACGTAGTGGTAGATCATTCACCTACTATCGCATTAGCAGCTATAAAAGGACCCAACGTAAAAAGGTCCTCATAGCGAGTCTGAACATTCTTCAAATAATGGGATGCAAAAACAGACTTACTTCTCCAAAATGTTGTATCCATCAGACTTTGCAGAGAACGGTTCTGTTTAAAGGCCACTGAAGTCGCTACCGCTCTGACTTCATGTGTCTTGACTTTGAGGAGCCTCTGATCCGACTCATCACACTGAGCATGAGCTTCTCGAATCAACAATCTAACGAAAAAAGACAAGGCATTCTTGGACATGGGCATCGAGGGTTTCCGAACTGCACACCACAGAGCGTCTGAGTTACCTCTCAGATTCTTAGTTCTGTCCACATAACAACGTAGAGCTCTAACTGGACAGAGAACCCTTTCCAATTCATCGCCAGCCAAATCCGAAAGGTTAGAAATCTCGAAGGATTTGGGCCATGGTCGAGAAGGGTTTTCGTTCTTGGCCAGAAACCCCAGTTGCAAAGAACAAATGGCTTTCCCATTCCGAAAACCAATGTTCTTGCTTAAAGCGTGAACTTCACTAACTCTTTTCGCAGTGGCGAGGGTAACTAGAAAAAGGGTTTTCAAGGTTAAGTCCTTAAATGAAGCCGAGTGTAAAGGCTCAAATCTGTCACTCATGAGAAATTTAAGGACAACATCCAAATTCCAGGCGATGGGAGCCGTTTGAATCATCTTGGTCGTATCAAAAGACCTAAGTAAATCTCGTAGATCCTTATTATCAGAAAGGTCTAGGTTCCTGTGTCGAAAAACCGTCGCCAACATACTCCTGTAACCTTTAATAGTTGATGACGAGAAGTTATGCTTAGTTTTAAGGTCCAAGAAAAAATCTGCTATTTGGGAAAGCGATGTACTGGAAGAGGAAATCGCGTTAGTTCTACACCATTCCCTGAACAACTCCCACTTGGACTGATACACCTTGATGGTTGAAGACCTTCTTGCCCTTGCAATTGCCTTGGCTGCCTTCTTCGAAAATCCTCTAGCTCTAGCGAGTTTTTCGATAGTCTGAAGGCAGTCAGACGTAGAGCTCGGAGGTTTTGATGATTTCGGGCCAAGTGAGGTTGTCTGAGAAGATCGGGTCTCATGGGAAGGCTTCTCGGGACATCCACCATCCATTCCAGTACCTCTGGAAACCAGCTTCTTGACGGCCAGAACGGAGCTATCAGAGTCATTCTGGTCTCCTCGTGTGAAACGAACTTCTGAATCACTTTGTAGAGGATCTTGAACGGAGGAAAGGCATAAACCTCCATGTGTGACCAGTCCATCAGAAAAGCGTCTATGTGAAAAGCTTCGGGATCTGGAACCGGAGAGCAATAACACTCTAGTCGTTTGGTCTTCGCGGTGGCAAAGAGATCCACGAGAGGTCGACCCCATAACCGCCACAGACTCTTGCAGATGTCCGGGTGCAGAATCCATTCTGTGGAGAGAACCTGACCTTTCCTGCTGAGTCTGTCTGCGCTCACATTGTTGACTCCCTGGATGAACCGCGTCAAAAGAGTCACCTTCCTTTCCTCCGCCCAGATGAGGAGCAGTCTTGCAATCTCGAACAGAGGCCAAGAGTGGGTCCCGCCTTGTTTCGCAATATAGGCCAGAGCTGTCGTGTTGTCCGAATTGACTTGGACTACCTTGCCCCTGATCTGCTTTTCGAAGCCGATGAGAGCCAGATGAATAGCTAAAAGCTCTTTTTGATTGATGTGGAGAGAGGTTTGCTCTACCGTCCAAGTCCCCGAAAGTTCCTGCTTCTCTAGAGTGGCTCCCCACCCCGAGTTGGAGGCGTCGCAACACAACACGAGGTTTGGGTTCCTCTGAAGTAAAGACAAGCCTTCTTTCAGTCTGGGCTCGTTGTTCCACCATTGAAGATGAGACTTGATGGAAGTCGAGATGGGAATGCAATCCCTGTCGAGGCTGTCCCCTTTCTTCCAATGGCGGTTGAGATGAAACTGAAGAGGACGCAAGAACAACTTCCCCAGGGTCACGAACTTCTCTAACGACGAGAGAGTCCCCAGAAGGCTCATCCAATCTCTGACGGAGCAAAGATCTCTCTTCAGGAACGTTTGTACTTTTAGGAGGGCTGCTTGGATTCTCACCGACGACGGAAAAGCCCGAAAACTCCGACTGTGAATCTCCATCCCCAAATAAAGAATCTCCTGGGATGGAATGAGTTGTGATTTTTTCGAGCTCACCAGGAGACCCAGTTCTCTGGAGAGATCCAAAGTCATCTTGAGGTCCTTCAAACAACAATCGGCTGAGGAGGCTCTTATCAGCCAATCGTCCAGATACAGAGAGGCCCTGATTCCCCTCGAATGCAGCATGCTTGCCACGTTCAGCATGATCTTGGTGAACAATAGAGGAGCCGTGCAAAGTCCGAAACAAAGAGCCCTGAACTGGAAGACCTTGTTTCCGTCCATGAACCTCAGATAACGTCTGCAGCTGGGATGAATCGGAAGGTGGAAATAGGCATCCTGAAGATCTAAAGAGACCATCCAATCGTCCTTCCTCACAGCTGCCAGAACTGTTTTCTGAGTCTCCATGGTGAACGTCGAGTTTTGGACGTAACCATTGAGCACACTTACGTCCAGAACCGGTCTCCACCCCCCGGAACTCTTGGGTACTAGAAAAAGGCGGTTGTAAAACCCCGGAGACGTAACATCTTGCACTTCCTCTATTGCTCGTTTCTCTAATAAAAGAGACATCTGTAGAAGCATGGCTTGTTTCTTGGGACCCTCTCTGTATTTGGGCGAAAGATCCACTGGATCTGTGACTAAAGGAGGATTGGTCAGGAAGGGGATCTTGTAGCCTTCCTTTAACACCTGGACGGACCAGGGGTCCGCTCCATTCCTCTCCCAAGCCTCCCAAAAGTGAGTCAACCTGGCCCCCACTGCTGTCTGAAGGAGAGGGCAGTCAGACTTTACCTCGGCCGGACTTGCCCCCTCTGCCTCTAGGTTTCCTTCCTTCTGGTTTAAAAGAGCCTCTCCCAGAGGGTTTCCCACGAAAGGACTGAGGACGAAACCCAGAAGAAGATTCCTTAGGTTTTCGAGAGGAGAAAGACGGAGGCAAAACTTTCCTAGTCGAATGAGTAACTAAGTCATGTGTGGCCTTCTGAGTGAGAGCAGTAGCCACCTCGCCCACTAATTCCTGAGGAAATAAAGAATTAGACAAAGGTGCGAAAAGAAGGCCTGTCTTCTGATAGGGAGACACTCCTGCGGAGAGGAAGGAGCACATCGTGGCCCTTTTCTTGAGAATTCCAGCTGTAAACAAGGCAGCAAGTTCGTTGGAGCCATCTCTCACACCTTTGTCCAAGCAGGACATCAAATGAACCAAACCACTAGTGTCCGTTTCCGTCATATCAGAGACCCTCTTACTCAAAGCCCCCAAAGCCCAGTCCAAAAAATTAAAAACTTCGAAGGCCCTGAAAAGACCTTTAAGCAAATGGTCGAACTCTGGAATGGACCACCAAATCTTCGTCTTCCTTAAGGCAAGACGGCGAGAAGCATCTACCAAACTTGAAAAATCCCCTTGGGCAGACGAAGGAAAACTCAAGCCCAACACTTCACCAGTCTCATACCACACACTAGATTTAGAGGCTAACCTAGCGGGAGGAAAGGCAAAGGCCGTCTTGCCAAAAGCTTTCTTGGAGTCCAACCAAGAACCCATTAACTTCAAGGCCCGCTTAGAAGATCGAGAAAGAACCATCTTGGTGTAAACTGGAACCTTAGTAGCTTTACCTAAGATGAATTCAGAAGGCGGAGAACGAGGGGCCACAGGGGTAAAAGAATCCGGGAAAATTCCAGTCAAAATAAGCATAAACTTGCGAAGGTCCACAGCATGCTGATAATGCTTCTCCTCCTCATTCTCAGAGACTTCCTCAATAGGATTATCCTCATCCGACTTTTCCTCTGGTTCGTCTTCTGGCAGTGCAGCAACAGCTGCAGCCTGAACCGAAGGAACAACGTCTGGATGGGACTGCCTGTCAAGGCCAACATCTGAGTCAATTGGGTGGGGAGTAGAAGAAGTAGATTGATGCGAAACACGGACATGTAGACGATCATCCTCAACCAACAACTGCTTAGACCGCTTAGAATTCAACTGTTGTTGAACAGAAGAACGCTTGAAATCAGACGGTAACTGTTGAAGATCGCCGCGAGGTCGCGTAAAGTCCGAGGATTGTTGCTGCGAGCGATCAAAGGAGTCAGGATGTCGCCGCTGTAAACCAATGTTTTGACGCGCCGCGTCCAAAAGTTGTTGCCGCGGGCGATCCACTACTTCAAATTGTTGCCGCGTCTCGTCCACTTGTCGACGCCGACGCTCTTCCCCGCGACCAGAAAACGCAAACTGGTCAACCAAAACTCTCTGACGCGACTCATCAAAATCAACCTGGCGTTGAACACTGTGAATGGGAGACCGTCTAAGTGATAACTCGTCAAGGCCATATACCATCGAACGTTTGTGCGATAACTGGTCTGACATCGAACGCCCAGACACAACGCCAACACTTGGTTGATAAGAATCCATCAACGAAGAGAGTTGTTCCTTCATAGACAAAAGCGCAGTCCATTTCGGATCAACAGAACTCCTAGAAGGAAGATTCGCACTAATGTCACCACGCATTTCAGGGGAAGAAAGCCAATCCGATGGAAGAGGAGGTGCATGAATAGTTACAAGGTCCGAATCGGAAGGAATCATATCCGCACGAACACGGTGATCTGAACGTTTGGCCGGAGTGCAAGCGCTGGGAGAACGGAAACGTTCCGGTGAACCCCACGAACTACATCCTGGCCGCACAGGCGATTCCCGACGCTGTGTGTTTTGACGCGCCGCGTCCAAATCAACATGGGAGCGTTTAAGCGGTCTCGACGCTCGCCGCCAGATCTCACTCCCCGACCCTTCATCGGAAGACGGGGATAACGTATGAACCTCACCTTTCCTACGATGAGGGTGAACGACCTGAGCTACGGCAACAGGAACGTTCGAGGGGACGTCTGCACGATTGATGATGCTTCTCGTTCCCTTAAGCCGTTCGACATTACTTCTCCCATGGGTTCGAGAGCTCGAAAGAGGTCTAAGGCTAGGTGAACGACAAGATCGTGCCGACGCACCCTCCGCAACACTAAACACATTATCAACACTTGTCACAACACCGAGAGAGTCACGATTCTTCGGTACCACATCAGACACTCGAGTCGACGCACCTTCCGCAACACTAACCACATTATCAACACTTGTCACAACACCGAGAGAGTCACGATTCTTCGGTACCACATCAGATACTGAAACACTTTCCACAGTTCCGATAGGATCACGGTTTTTCAATACCTTTAACTCTGAAAAGATAGTATTTCTATCGGCTGCTAAGGACTCAACTTTCTCACCAAGAGACAAAATAGCAGTAAACATGTCCTTCATAGTAGGTTCCTGATCTACCACCACAGGGGAAGGAACAGGATTAGGAACAGGTAAATTAGGTAAGGTTCTATCCACAGATCGGGAAGAACTACGCCTAAGTCTATCTCTCTCTAATCTCCTAACATAACGATCGTAAGTACCAAAATCATCATCAGTTAAGGAAAGACACTCATTACACCTATCATCTAATGAACAAAATTTACCCCTACATTTTACACAAATAGAATGAGGATCAATAGATCCCTTAGGAAGTCGTGTACGACAACCCTCACTAACACACCTACGCTGAGCAGGGGAGGAGTCGGCCATTTTAAAGTTAACGTGAGAGACCGACAAGCAAAAAGTAAGGGAAAAAACAATAAAGAAAATCTCAAACAAAAAGATTTCAAGATAAGAACCAAGGAAAATTAATCAACGATAGCTTAAACTCAAAAAAGAACGTTGTACATCACCAAACAACTTCCCAAAAGAGTAAAAACACGAGAGCGAACTTCTGTATGTCAGTCAGCTATGACGGCAGAGAGAAGAACTGAAGTTGGTGTATAGTTCCACCTGTTCTACCGCTAGGGTGCGGTTGGTACACCTGGCGTATCTTCGATAGCGCGAGATTTGAATTTTCTGCCCTGGCGTCAGGGACTTCAGCTCTTTTATATAACCAGCGGGTAAGTTTTATATTTAAAAAGCTGGAATAAAACTTCTAGAGTACTGCGTAGTATTGAGCCTCGTGATGGAGAAGGCCTGGCTATTAGAATTAACTGCCTGCCTAGTATTACGAACAGGATAGAATTGTCCAGGGAGATCTGAATGTAAAGGATGGTCAGAGTTATGAAAAATCTTATGCAACATGCATAATGAACTAATTGAACGACGGTGCCAAAGATTAATATCTAGATCAGGAATAAGAAATTTAATAGACCGTAAGTTTCTGTCCAACAAATTAAGATGAGAATCAGCAGCTGAAGACCAAACAGGAGAACAATACTCAAAACAAGGTAGAATGAAAGAATTAAAACACTTCTTCAGAATAGATTGATCACCGAAAATCTTGAAAGACTTTCTCAATAAGCCTATTTTTTGTGCAATTGAAGAAGACACAGACCTTATATGTTTCTCAAAAGTAAATTTACTGTCGAGAATCACACCTAAAAGTTTGAAAGAGTCATACATATTTAACGAAACATTATCAATACTGAGATCCGGATGTTGAGGAGCGACCGTCCTTGACCTACTTACAATCATACTTTGAGTTTTGTTAGGATTCAACTTCATACCCCATAATTTGCACCATGCACTAATTCTAGCTAAATCTCTATTAAGAGATTCACCAACCCTAGATCTACATTCAGGGGATGGAATTGATGCAAAGAGAGTAGCATCATCTGCATATGCAACAAGCTTGTTTTCTAGGCCAAACCACATGTCATGTGTATATAGTATGAAAAGTAATGG
This sequence comes from Palaemon carinicauda, assembly GCF_036898095.1. Taxonomy (NCBI): domain Eukaryota; kingdom Metazoa; phylum Arthropoda; class Malacostraca; order Decapoda; family Palaemonidae; genus Palaemon; species Palaemon carinicauda. The sequence continues at coordinate 104,366,865 of NC_090726.1, forward strand.
GCCAAGAACACTACCCTGTGGAACACCGGATATCACATTCCTATAATCACTATGGTGCCCATCAACAACAACTCTTTGAGATCTATTACTTAAAAAATCAATAATAATGCTAAGAAACAACCCACCCACTCCCAACTGTTTCAGTTTGAAAACAAGGGCCTCATGATTAACACTGTCAAAGGCAGCACTAAAATCAAGGCCAATCATATGAACTTCCCGACCACAATCAAGGGATTTCTGTACAGCATTGGAGAAATTACAATTGCATTTCTCAATCCCATGGTGGTGGTACCAATGGACTACCAGTGACTTTTGTTCCCATAACTTGACATATAACAAAACACTGGTCTTCATCGAATTTTATTTGACAAAGAAAGGGTTGAGGAGTATGACGGAATAAATTGAGACCAGGACAAATAACTAGACTTTCAAGTTTCGAGACATTTCTCTCGGACAATGCACCCAAAATTACTAGTGATTAATGAAAACTCTGCAATATTTTTCTTAAAGTAAGAAAGGTGAAATAAGCCATAAGTCAAGTTTAAATAGAGAAATAAAAATAGAAAGGGGTTGAGGATCCCCTGGGAACTATAAATAGACCAACATAGAAGACTGATATCAATTAATCTTGAAGATGACTAATTTACTTTGAATTAACTCAGCATATTGAAAATATCCAATTTTTGTTAGATAGATTTAAGAAAGACTACAAAAATCCTTGCGAAATGACATGAAAATCTCTTGGCACTCATACAAATACAGTATTGGGCGTAACAAATGAATAAATTTTGTGTAATCCTAAAACTTAAATATGTATGTATTTCATGAATATCAATGAAGGTCCAAATGATAAATGTCTCCAAATAATTAAGGGACCACACACAGTATTGGAATACAAAATAAGGTGAAATAAGAATTTTTTTATACTGACATACAAGGGAAGGTGAAATGAGAATTATTTTTTGATAAAGTTATGAGTAATAATGAAAGTTGAGGATTAGAAACAGTCAACAAAAACAAAGTACCGCTAATGACAGTATGATCTGACGAAGAAGATGGTGCTTGATTGGTGAAAGAGTGAGGACAATTTGAATCATGGTGGATTTTTAATGAACAAATAATTATGCTAATCTAAATGATTACTACCGTTATTAACAATACCATTAAAATGATCGAAGGCTAAGGAAGGAAAAAAGTTAAAAGATTGCTGAGAATGCAACCATAACTCGATGATTACATTTGTCAGCTGATACTTATAAGCGAAAGTCAAAGCATTCCAGTTTAAACTGCTTTCATTTTAAAGAATTCATTTTTAAAGTACCAGTAATAATACAATAATACCAGCAACAAAAATAAAATAAGGATGCATGGAGTTTAATGCAGGTAAAAGTACCTCGCATAAGCTGGGTTAGATTAGCCTAAGCCTACAGTAGATCTCAAACTTTACCTATGACGTATAAGACACAGGCCGATTTTTTTAGCCAAAATTTTGGGGAAAAAGTGCGTCCTAAAGGCCGTCAAATACAGTATGATTCTTTGATAATTTGGCACAAATATACTTGAATTTTGGGATATTTGAATGTAAAAGAAACCCTGTGTTTTTACTCATTATTTTATAACTAAGAATTTTTATGCATTCTTAAAAATATGATGATGTGATTTGATGAGAAATGTTTCTTTCTAAGCAATTAAACAACAACGTCTTATCATGATGACATTGATGAGTATCTTATTTACCATAATGATGTGTAATGTTAGGAAATGTTTATTGATATTTTGATTACAAATGAATAATACTCTTGATGAGTAATATTGTGCAAGACAAATAATTTTTTTGCTTGCAGAAATATTTTTGATAAACTTGAATTGATAATGTGTTTAAACATTAATTTTCTGCCATTTATTGCATTGCATTTGGGAAATGAGATTTGTCTTTACACCAATAAGACCAAGATTTTTGAGGTCACAGGTAATGGAAAATATGAGCTGAATAGAATTTGAATGCAAAGGTATTCCATAATTGCTTGCACAGTTTATCACAGTTAACATTATTAATTTTGCCTTATGTACCCAGCGGTTTAAGGGGTAAATATTCCATTACCCAGAGTTATGAAAATAACATGTGTCAATTTTGTGTTGAATTATTTGAAGGGAACAGGAAGTTTTCCTAAATATATTGATGATAAACATATTAGGTGTGTATAAGTATGCAAATGCATTAATTTTAACTATGATGAATATTTTTTTGATGATTTTGATTTATTGTGTTGAGATGCATTTTCTTTTGATGATAATGATTAAGTAATGAATTCTTCTTGGGTAAACTGTGATATGAGCTATTAAAATGTTGAATTCCGCAGAAATTCAGGTAGGTGACCGAGTGATGTGATGTCAGGAGAGAATTACACATTGAAAAAGTTATGTATTTGATTAGCTATTTTTTAAGTTTTGTTCATTAACTAAACGATAGAGACAAATCAAATTAGTTGATTTCATAAAGTGAATTGTAAACAGAGACTAGAAACGAGAGAGATGGTGGTGGAAAGGCAGTGTGCGAGTTAAAAATTTACGTTGCAGTTTTGATAGACATAACAAATAGTCCAGCACAGGATCTTAATTGATTACTCATGGCATGATTAATTGCCATGCGAGGCTTGCCAGCCACCGGAAGTCTTGCAAGGATGGTGGTAACAATAACGTCACCAGGACGCCAAGCACAGTGTATGACAACACCATTACATCAGAAGAGGGGACCAATAGAACACAAGAACAGTCATATGACATGACATAATTTGCCACACCTAGATTGGTCTACTAAAGGCCACTTGGAGAAGGCAGACTACTCTACCCTCCCAAGCATTCAAAAGCGAAAGGTTTCCCCTTCTCCTGACATGACAGGAACTTAATTAACTCCAAGAATGCGGCCAAATTGGCCGCAAAAAGAAATAGGGGAGAAGTCCTGTTCGAGATGCCCTTTTGCCTTTCAACCGAGAGGTGGATAAAATAACTAACTCCTGCCGAGACGATGTGGGAGGAATTTTACATGTTCATTTGGATGACAAATGTCTTTGACAGAGTTCCTTTTCTGCCTAAAGGGGGACTCATGGATCCAGCAATCCACAGCAAATAGATGTTCTAGTCCACAGTTGCAGCCTCCAATCTTCAAGAGAATTAGTGTTGTTCCAGTTTTGGGCATTTATCAACTCGACAACGTAGAAGATATGTGTAAAATTTTTGTTCACCAAAGTTTACTAGTAAATTAAGAAAACTAAATGGCATTTTATCTGCACCCGCATATCTGAGGGTTTTAAATATAAAAGTAATTAGTGCACCGAAGATTAATGATATTAACTCAACATAACATTTAAAATAATAATGCATAATAAAAGAATTAAAGCTATTTCATAAAGATTCTGTCTCAATAGCTTCACACACACACTATGTATATCTATATATCTATATAAATATATCTATATAAATATATAAATATCTATCTATCTATCTATCTAAAGCAGATGGAGAATCCAGAAATTTACCAAAACTGAAGACAATGGAGAAGAGAGAAATAGCTCCTTGGCTACTTTTCATTAGAAAATAATGATGCAAAATAATAAATATACTAAAGTAATATTTTACCGATTTATCATTCAACACGTTAAGTTATACAACATGGAATTATCCATACATTACTTACATAAACAGGTGTAGACATTGGAACAAGACGAAACACAGGTGAATGGTCCACAGGCCTGTCAGTATATCCAACTCCATTACTTGGTGCATAAGTTGCTGTGGCATCTGGGAAAATGGGGGTGAGCAGAGATGGAATAACCCTAGTCTCAGGCTCATCATAGTCAGGCAAGAAACCACCATCTGATGTGCCATAGTCATCATAATTATAACTGTAATCATAATCATCATAGTCACCAGAATAATCAGCTTGTCTTCGGACTCTCTTGGATGATGGATTAACCTAAAAAGGAAAATTAAAAACAATATAGACAAGGATCTAAATATCAGGCTCGGGTTAAGCAAAAAACAAAAAAAAAAGGACCTGGATAGGATTGGAATGGATTATAAAATTTATTCCAGAGGCTAGGCACTGTGACTGATGAGGAAATTAAGACTATTTATTAATAATAAAATCCTGTTAAAAATATAGTCTGATTGAAAACTCTTCTTATTGGCATTAGGGAGTGAGCTATCATTCATGCCATTTCATTTAAACATCATTTAAGGTGGCTTCTTTTGCTTTCCTTCCTGAACCTTATTACTATCAAATTCTCTTGCATAGAAGTTAACAATTTGTGACAACAAGAAATGAGAGTCTACTTGACCTCTCTGAACTGATGGGTGTAGACTATTGAAACCTCTGTTTAAAGAACTCAGTATTTCACAAAAATGCCAAAAATTTATCAATGAGGTCATCTCTGCTACACCTATAGAGGCAGTCGGGTAACATAACTAAATATGATAGACCCATATGTATTCCCTTTTCTGACTGAGCCATTGGTAAATGTGTTTGAATGACCTTAATGAGCATCATTATGTTCAAGGAGTATGAAGATGACCTCTCCTAAGAGAGCCTCTTTGTTAATTATTTTGGGCATATGGATAACAAATTTGAATAAGGGTGGAACAAGGGGATGTTTGATTTTATAATTTTCTGTAAAGAAAAATTTAATTCACTAGATCACCTAGCCTAATCTGAAAAGGCTATGATGATCTTGCCCTACATAATCAGTTTCCAACATTTCTCAAATTGAGTAGTAGTTCATTAGTAACCACATATGCAGATGCTCTCTGTAGGCGTGTTACTGAATCCACCCAAACATATTCTAAGGCTTGTGTACAAAATCCCGCTATAAGAACTAAGTTTTAAATCCAGGAGGATATACTATGGAGCCTTACTCCAAATTTAATCTAAAGAAGAGAATCCTGAAACCTCGATAATAACTTCTTACTACGTTTCTTAATCTTCAATGAGTTTTAGACCATGTGAGTTTACAATCAATTATCACGCCCAAAAACGTTACTTTCTTTTTAATAGGTAAAACAGTCTTCTAAAGTAAATGGGAGTACTACTTACGTATGTGTACATTTAATAAATATGACATCAACAGTATTATGTGTAGGGAAATTCAATTTTCATAATGAAATAATTATTAAGGGGGCCAGCTGGCTAATGCTGTTTTTCAAGAACAGGACTTTGACATAATACCAATTAATAAGGTGACTTAGGACATCTCCAAACTGCATAGGATTTTTACCTCTAACCTTCAGTTTTGCAACACCAGGGAAATTTATCCTGGAAACGAAAGTTTTTCAAATTCTATCTCCTCCCTTCATAAATGATTGATTGAAAGTTTTCTGGCATCCTGACATCTAAGGTCATTGATGCCGATAGCATTTATTATATATGAAAAATAAAAGAGAATTCAATTAAAACCATAAAAGTTAAGATGTCATTATAAAAGTTGAATAATTTTCAGAAGACCTGCTTCTGAAATAAATCTAAAAATTCCGCTCGCATAGTAGGACACATCATATCCAACAATCTTGGCAAGGATGAACCTGCTATCCTCACCTCGAGCCTCAAACAGATATCTAGTTCTAAAGTTATAATTAGGGCATTCGGTCAACAAATGCCTCAGTGTTAAAGGTACTAAACAGTCGTCGCAATAGAGTTGGTGTTGGCCCTTCAGGAGAAGCTCGTGTGTCAACCAAGTGTGACCAATACGGAGACGACAAAGAGTCTTCTCCCTTTTTCGGGGCATCATGTCATACCTCCAAGGAGATATGATATTTGTTACTTCTCTCATTTTATTGCCCTCTAGACTATCCCAGTGCCGTTGCCATTTATTAAAAAACAATTTTTAAATGGTAGGCAGGAAATCATTACAGGGAATGGGATACCTTCTTGGTAGCAACTCGGATGCCGCATTCTTCGTCAGTAAATCTGCCTTCTCATTCCCACACACCTACATGTGCTGGAACCCAACAAAATCAAATCATTATACCTCTCAGTTTAATAATAAAAAGTCATTCTAAAATCTTTAAAACTAGAGGGTTACTGGAATTAAAAACAACTAAAGCTTGAAGAACACTCCTTGCATCACAAAAAATTGTTTTCCAACACTATTTTCTCAATAGCGGTTAGTATGCCATACAGTTCGGCAGTAAATATGGAAGCTGTTAGAGAAAGTGCACCTCTACAATTAAAACCATTACTATGTACTCCAAATCCAACGCCAGCATCAGATTTCTAGCCATCAGCATATATAAAAGTTGATCCCTATGTTCTGCAACATGTTCCATAAAAAGAGACCTGGATTCTACGTCAGTCATATTCTTCTTAACTCCAATAAAATATTTACAAAATGATACCTCATGTAATTTCCATGGAGGCGTTGGTGATACCTTAAATGGAAGCACCTTCATTCTAATTATATCAAGACTGTTTAGTAATTGTTTCACCCGAAAGCCATAAGGTTGAGGAGATTTCGGGTGCAGCTCAAAGTATGTTGAGTGCCTTACAAGGCTTGCAGCCTGAAAGGCTAAAGAATTAGTGTTTTTGCAATCTAAATCAATACCGAATAATAGAAGACGTCCGGTAAACGTCTAGAGGGAACTCTCCAGCATCAGCAAGGAGACTTGGGATAGGTGGGGTTCTAAACAATCCTGTGGACAATCTAATACAGGCATGATGTATTGAATCTAATATTTTCAACCGGCTTGGGTGGCTGAGGAGTATATTTCACATCCATAACTAATTTTGGAAAAAAATCAAGGCCTTGTATAATTTTAAAATAGTATTGCAGTCTGGCCCCCCTGATGTATAGGACAATACTTTTAATAGATTCAGAGCCTCAAGACGTTTAGCTTTAAATGCTATCTGAGAAACCCAGCCTACAATCAAATAAACCTAAAAATTTAGCTTCACTTACACATGGGATCCGTTGACCTTTAATGTATATATCCGGATCTGGATGTACTACCCGGATACAACAGAAATGTACAATAGTAGTTTTACTTGTCGAGAACTTGAATCCATTCATATTGGCCCACTAGATAATTTTGTCAATTGAGAGTTGTAGTTTTCTCTCAACCATTGCCATTCTAGCTCCAGCAAATGATATTGAGAGATCATCCACAAATAATGTTGTGAGAACATCCCAGGGAATGGCTGAGGATATCCCATTAATTGCTAGTGCAAACAGGGTTACACTCAGCACACTACCCTGAGGAACTCCTTCCTGAAATTTACTCTCTGATAGTTTCCCTCACTCTCACTTGAAAAAATCTCATGTGAAAGAAATGACTGAATAAATAGTGGCAGCTCTCCTCTCAATCCTAATTCGTGAATTGTTTTAAGTCTACCATATCTCCAAGTGGCATCATATGTCTTTTCAAGGTAAAAAAAAAAAAAAAAAAAAAAAAAAAGACTGTCACATGGTGCAGTTTGGAAGCAAACGCTTCACAACCAGAGGACTCAAGTCGTATCAACACATCAGTCGTTAGGTGCATTTTTCTGAATCCACATTGAATGGGTGATAAAATACCCTTCTTTTCAAGGTACCACATCAACCTTGCATTGACCATCTTCTCCATGATTTTACATAAACAAGATGTCAATGCAATAGGTTGGTAGTTTGCTGCTAAAAACTTGTCCTTACCGGGTTTCAAAAAGGCTAAAACAATGGCTAGTTCCCAAACACTTGGATAACTATGAGCATGCCATATTCTGTTAATAATGCTTAAAATAAATAACATTGTATTAAAATGTACATGTTTAATCATTGCATATGGAATTCCATCAGGTCCAGGGGCTGTATCGTTACAAGTGGCAAGTGCCGAATCATATTCTCTTTCAGTAAAAGGAGAATTATATGACTCTTCCCTTCCTGTTGCAAAATCTAAAATATTCTTTTCTTCAATGATCCTATATTGGTGACCAGGAGCTGCTACACACTTGCAAGATACATTTGAGAAATGATCGTCCAGGGCTTTGCTCACTTCCTTTGCTTTAGTTACATAATGACCGTTCACTTTCAGCACTGGTGGTGGGTTTGGGGTAAATTTGCTGGAAATCTTGTTTATTTTCCTCCATACAGAAGATGGTGGTGTTCTACTGTTAATGGAGGAAAAAAAAAGACACCCAAGACTGGTGTTTAGCTTCTTTCATGGCCAACGGAACTGCGCTCTACACTTTTTGTATGTTATCAAATTTTCATCACTACGCCGTCTACGCAATCTAGTCAAGAGATTTTCTGGTGGCTCTGTGCAAGGCTGTTAATTCTCAAGACCACCCCACGGGACTGGTCGTCGTTAGAATAATCCCATGGTTTTGGGAATCTAATTAATTCCTGCTGTATAAAGAGTTCCATTCAGTAGGTCTATGGCATCCTCAATGCTTTCAAACTGTTCTGCACTACCCTCGATTTCACTTAGCTCACGAAATTTAACCCAGTCTGCCTTGTCTAGATTCCACCGTGGCAATCTTTGTAAAGGCGGACCCTTGTTGGTGTTTATAATGATTGGTGCATGATCACTAGTATGCCAATCATCTTATGTCCTCCAATCAAAATCAAGAAGGCAGTTAGAGCTTGCAATTGAAAGGTAAATGCATGATAAGGTACCTGTCTGAACATGGAAGTGTGTGGGCTCTCCTGTATTAAGGAGTCCCACATCCTCATTCTCCACAATTGATGAGATAATATTGCCCCTGTGTTTGGCAAAACATCATCCCATAAAGGATGTCTCCCATTCATATCTAACAGTAAGAGAAAAGGTTGAGGGAGTTGTTGAATGACCTCTACTAAATCATCATATCAAATACGATCATTTGGAGTTTAGTACGGAGAGCATATTGTATATTTTCTCCCTATATCGATTTGTACAACCAATGCCTGCAGGGGTGTACGAATAGACAAAGGTATTTGGGGAACATCTCGACGAATATACATGAGACTTCCGCCATGGCTCCCTGCTTGTTGATTATATGGTGTTCTATAGCTAACATACTCTCGAGGACTAGGAGTGTTAGCATCAAGTTTACTTTCCTGTAGACATACAATTACAGGGGAATGTTCATGAATTAGGATCTTAAGTTCTTCATATATGACCCTTAAACCTTGACAATTCCACTGCAAAATGGAGGAGAAAACTATGGATTATTTCTGGAAGACATCTTGGATGAGGTCTTCCTATTAGCAGTTTTTAATCTAACATTATTACCTGTAGGTTTCTTCAGAGATAGTCTCGATATGTTGGATTTTACGTTTGTGTTTTTCTTTGTGTCCTTCTGATCTATTTGTTGAGGCAGATGGTGGACCTCAAATTGAATTTCTGATTTATTCAGTTTATCTTCTGGTTCATTAGAAACATTGACAGACAAAACATCAAATTTATTTGATGTCATAACTTTAATGTTTTTAATGGAGGGGGTGAGAGAGATGGAGGTCTCTCTCTCTTTTACGATTAACAGATAGTGGGATTCTAGGTTTTTGCACCTTTCCCACTACAGGTATCAGGCAAGTTGGTTTTAAGTGGAACCTTCATCAAATCAGGCAAGGACATGGCCTTTGAGAGCTTTGTACTACTTATTGTAATGGGGGACGAGGGTTATACAGAAATGGGCAATGCCTTCGTGTTAATACGCCGTGGTAAAGCCTCAGGAGGAAATATGCTTACCTCGTCATTTGACACTTAATCAGATGGTATATTTCTTTTTCTAGAGCTATTGGCAGTACTAGGTGGATTTGAATTTAATGCCTTAGTATAGGTATTTGATTCATTTAATAGTCTTTTGGCATGTCCCACAATTATATGTTCTAAATTAGATTTGTTGAGGGCAGCTTCGTCCAACTTATACAGCTCGCAGCTCTTGTCTGTGGATTTATGATTCAAATTGCAATTTAAACATCTGGCTCCAAGTACACATTCCCCGTTGTAAGATTTGGAGCAAATACCAGAGATTTTTTCATTTTTGCAAACTTTAGATGGGTGCCCAAATCTAAAAGAAAGCATTGCGGTGGCTTCTGCTTGGATGGTCTTACTTTAATCATTTCGTTTTCAATAATAATATGGAAAGGTACATCAGCATCCTGGAACGTAAGGATTATCATTGATGTACTTGGAACTTTGTGAACTTTCCATACATTTAGTGGACACATGGCCAGTATCTCTTCCTCTGTAAATTCATACAGATCTCAGTTAAAAACTACTCCCCTTCCGTAGCTAAAATTTAGTTGGGGTTTGACATCGAACTTTATATCATCATTAGTTATTTTCATGTTGGACAATACTGTATTACAGACTGTGTACTTGATTTAGGATGGATAAGGAAACTATTTTTTCCAAAACGAGATATATCGCCCGGTGCAATAGTTCCTACTTTCTTCTGAATTAATTTGCATATTTTAAAATAGTTCCCTGTAAACCCCTTTGATTCAGCTATAACCCACATTGGTGGTTTTGACTTTCTCTGGGAAAGCATAACTAAATCCGCTTTTTCCAACCAATCGGCAGGCCTATATACTTCCAAGTCCTATGGTACCTTATCAAATTAATAATTTTAATATTATTCATGTTACTGCACAAAAAGCTTTGTCAAAACTACTGTAAGATATGCATGAATGCCATTTTTCATCCTCAAGTTTCACTGTTTGAAGCGTCCATATTTAAGGGTGGGATTTTCTTTTTGGGTTTCATTGGTTGTTTTGCTGGTTTACCTGCTTGAGAATTTTAAGAAAGTATCATACGTTGGAAAGGAAATTAGCATTCTCCACCATTGGCACAATGAGAGTATACTTCCCAGATGGTCCACTCCATACCCTACCCAAAGGATAGCATCAAAACAGATATAGAGGCACAGGTGTAAGCTAAACCTGCCTGTTAGGACTGAGACCAAGAAAATATGGAATCATCCTCCTCATATCTGTAATAATGGGCTTCTGGCCAGAGGCCAAGAGTCCCACCTCAAGGATTGGATCTCCCTGGATTCCGATGACCCAACCCTTGAGAGTAAATCCGCCAAAAAAGGTCCAAACCATCTTCTGGATTATTACAAATGTGAAATATCCATGCCATTTAAATAAAATAAAAATAAATAAATAAATGAACAAATAAAATACACACATACTATATATATACACACACACATATATAGATATATATATATATATATATATATATATATATATATATATATATATATATATATATATATATATATATATATACAGTAGGGTCCCGAATTAAGCGTGTTCGAATTACACGATTCCCCTTTTCCGCGATAGCTATTTTTCAAAAATAAATTTTCTGTATCTGCGAGGCTGTTCAAAGTTCGCGAGTCAAGCACTACAAAATGTATCAAATCTATTGTCTTTTTAAGTATATTGGTAGCCCTAAATACGGTGATTTATAATAAATGTTACAAAACAATATTAACATTACATTTCATTAACATAATTTCATAATGAATAGCCTATTTAAGGATAAAATTCCACATCAACAATGAAATCAACTGTTAACTCTGCGAGTCCAGCTGACAAAATGTAAACAGAAATGTGGTTACGTTCTCGGCAATCTTTATCTTTCTCAAAACTTACGATAATTGTAATGGTAGTGTTAATGATGGTATATTAAAGCATCATTTTTGTTTAGTACAGTTTATTTAAAAGCCTTATTTTTCCCTCTGGGCGTTCAAGGTTTTCACGAGTAGACTGGGTTCGTTTATCGGCAGTGAATAGCCTAAACTTCGGTAACGAGTCGTCAATATTTTGTCATATTTTAAACAGTATACATTTGATTTGCAAACATTGGTTTTGTAGAGTAGACGGTAAAATCAAATCTAGAGAGAGAGAGAGAGAGAGAGAGAGAGAGAGAGAGAGAGAGAGAGAGAGAGAGAGAGAGAGAGAGAGAGAGAGAGATTTCTGCCATCAAATAAATATCTCTCTCTCTCTCTCTCTCTCTCTCTCTCTCTCTCTCTCTCTCTCTCTCTCTCTCTCTCTCTCTCTCTCTCTCTCTCTCTCTCTCTCTCTCTCTCTCTCTCTCTCTCTCTCTCTCTCTCTCTCTCTCTCTCTCTCTCGTTATACAATACTTACAAATAGATGAAGAAACCAAAATCGGTTTTCTTGAAGTGTCAATTAAATACAAAACGAAAAAATTATACCGTGTATACATCCATTTCAATCATAGCTTAAAATACGGTAACCGATTTCGTCCGCAAACCACTATTTTTTAGGAAACACCATTCTATTCCAGAAAATTTTTACTCTTTAAATGTCATTTGCGCTATAATAAAACATGTACTTATGTTGTTAAATTTCGGGTGTGTTTTAAAAATCGAGTATTGCTAACTTACTTTTGTTTTACTTTTGGCTGTGATCACATCAGCTGATGTCTAGCTTCCGCGCGAATACAATAACAAAGAATTGTTTACACCATTTCTTAACTTATTCAAACCATCTATACAGTTAATATTACATAAACACCAATGTGTTATAACCTATCATATTTATTGTTTAGTACTTTAAACCATCTCTCTCTCTCTCTCTCTCTCTCTCTCTCTCTCTCTCTCTCTCTCTCTCTCTCACATCGAACGTTATAGCGGTAACCTAATTGTTCGGTGACTTTAAAAATAGGCCTAGTACTTTCTTCTTTTACCTTTTTTGCATATGGATCCATAATTGAGGTGGGTACAAGTTGACTTATAACTGAAGTTAGGGAAAGTATTTTGGATATGGAAAGGACAATTATCTTTCGTAACAGGTTAGAATTATCGTAAGTTATCACTCTGTCATTAGCGGCAGTTTGCTATTGTGGATTAAACGCACAAGGAAAAAAAAATTTCCAGCTTTGCTACGAATTTAGGAATTTATATGGATACGGTAAGTAAAATATTTGTAATAACAATGTTTACTAAATGTTTGTAATATCATTAGTTATGACTTAGATCATGTGTGTTTAATGCATTCGTTTTTTTTATTATGATCGAAGATGGAGCGTAAACAAATGGAAGGTTTCCGTTTCAGGCGGCATCATAAAGAAAAACATTTCATAAATGGCATTCATTTCATTTATTTGAAAGTTCTAATAAAAAATAATTAGAACATTGGTAATAACAAATTCAACATATAATCTATACTTGGTAAAATTGCTGTCAATTCAAAAACACAGATGTATAAATGCGTCTGTTTCTTCGTTGTGATCAGAGATAAACGTAAACAAAACATTGGTTGTCGTTTTCTATTGTGCTTTTTAGCGTGTTTAGGAAACGCATGATATAAAATCGCCTTTATTTTGATATTTCTGGATTTTCAATCATACAACAAGCTAGTCTATAGAGTGATGGTTTTGCTATTCACCAGTAGTATTATACAATAGATATGACAAACATTAAAATTTGTCTGTATTTTGGGTTGTGTTATAACGGGAAATATATGGTGTTTACACCTATCCTGGTTGTAATTTTAACCATTTTTCAAGTTATTAGAACTTTAAAGTATATTAAATGTTTTATTTATTTACAAGAACAATTTGATATTATAAAGAAATACAGTATAGTACAAAGAAAGTATTGGAAATGGGTAGTAAACACATTCGAATAGGCAAATTGCTGGTTGCCATGGCCGCAATGGAATTATTTCTGTTAGTTGTGTGTTTCGAAATTCACGATTTTCCATTTACACGAGGTCATTAATCGACCAAATTCTCGCATAATTCGGGACCCTACTGTATATATAATATATATATATATATATATATATATATATATATACTGTATATATATATACGTATATACATATACAGTACACATATACACATATATATACAGTATAATATATATATATATATATATATAATATATATATATATATATATATATATATATATATACGTATATACATATACAGTACACATATACACATATATACAGTATATATATATATATATATATATATATATATATATATATATATATATATATATATATATATATATATATATATACAATATGTATGTATATAATTATATATATATATATATATATATATAAGCTTGAGAAAATAATACTCTGAGTTAGGACAGCAAGACTAAAGAAAGTTGATAGAATTAGAAGGTCCAAGTAATATTGAGCAGAAGAAATAGAGGAAAGGGAGAGAAATTTACATTCAAACTTGGGGAGCAATTTCCCCAAGTTTGAGAGCTCTCTTTCCCCGTCACAATTCTTCAACAATATGAAGAAACCACATGACTGCATCAAGGCATTCTCTCGTTAAGAGGGCCTCCCTTCAAAATTAATATTAAGACCTGGGATTTCTACCTAATATAGACCTGATGTAGACCGCCGATCAAATGGGTTTTTTTTTCTAAAAAGTAATCTTTTGGCTAAATATGAATTTTTTCATCATGGTACAAAAAATGAACCCTAAAAATCAAAGAAAAAAAATTAAAAAATTGGAAAAAAGGGGCAACATTTGTTTTTTTTTATAATATCTGTCTAAGTTATATACTGTACCAAATTACAATACTATCTTTAAAACTATGGGAGAAGATAGAATTTGAAGGTCAATAAGTAGTTTCAAGATACGGGCATTCAAAGTTTTTCTTTGTATTTTTACAAAGACAATATTAATAAATCATGATTATTATTAATTTTATGTTCCTTTTCGGGATATTAATAAACCAAACCAAAGTTATTATAATTTAATCATAAATGAAGATCCCTCTGCTCAATATCTTGCTGCTTTAGGCGAGACGGTCGCCTCTTCATCATCTCTCACCTTTACTATGCTAATTTTGCTGATATTACCCACTTCTGAACTCTTATTAGAACAAATTTCCTTCTTCCTTATGTTAGAGAGAGGTTAAAATTGTTTTCCTCTTTGGCATGATGAAATTCTTGCCGAATAGCCAAGAAAAAGCGACTTAAAAACGAGTGAATGTCAAGAGGTTAAACTCAAAACATGTACTCCCTATGAGGTTTGTGGTAGAACTGAAGGGCGAAGGGTGTAATATCCATGTAATACATAGTCTTGTGATTCATGAAATCTATACGGATGCCATTGATCACTATTTATTTTACATTAAAATGTAATTATCAAAATTTACAATAACAGAAGAAATACTGCAATTACTTGTCGTCAACAATGTTTTTGGTTTATCGAGTTACTTTTACTAATTACCCTGTAACTATGAAAGAGAAATTTTGACAAAATATTTTGTATACGCATTCTCCATTGCCATACCAAGCTCGGTAAATTTGTTCAGAATTTTGAGTTTCTTCCTATAAACCCCATATATTGGCATTCTGGCCGGGCCCCTTTAATAATACTTACATGGGTAATCTAGCTAGCCCTGAACCTCCTATTCCATCCCCCATTGGCAACAATTCCAGCTGAACTGTTTGTCCACCAACCTTGAAAATCAGTTGTGGCCTAACAGATGTGGAAAAGGCTGGAGGCAACTAGCTAAAATATCCAGGTAATTTTTATCAATACAAATTTTAAGAAAATTTCATATTAGTAAACATTACCCTAAGATAATCCATCAAGCCTGATTATCTACCGTCATGGCAGGAGGGATCTGGAACATGAATGATTTCAAAAAGAACAGAAAATTCAACTGAACCTTAATAAATGTTACCGGTTTACCAACAACCTGTGACAAAGAAGGCCAAGAAAGAATCCACAGCCAGTCAGTCAGGTTTTTGGCAGGAGTCCAAATACAGGGGGGGGGGGTCCCAATGCCAAGAGGAGAGGAGCAGGGAGTGTCGGGCAACCCAGTCACCATACGAGAGAACCCAGACATGTAAATCCCCGTTACTACGCTTGGCACTCACTAGGGAGGGAGCGACCAAGCTCCTAATGGCACGACGTAAGACAAAAAACCCTACCTGCCTCCCTATTCCTGGTGCATGTCAGATGCCCAGAGGAAAAGGTATGCCAAGCTGGGGACAGATAACCTCAAGCGCAACAAGCAGAAGGGAATCTGAGCATGGAGTACTTGAAGCACTCACCTGGTCTTTGTTTGGCAAACAATGAGGATGTGACAAAATGCCCAAAAACCCAGCAAAAGAACCAGGACTACATTCTGCCAGAAATCCTTCACGCCTAGTGCCGAGAGGAAAGTAGCTGCAGTAGCTGGACCTCTGTCACGAGGAGCGAGTGTTAAGATTGTCCATCTAATCTGTCAGGCAATCGACAGACAGGAGTGGACCCAACAGAGGAGTGCCAGGACAATCAACTGGTCTCATGACAGTAACCAATGGAGGGGGGGAAGACACCGCATTCCAATGGTACCAGCACAAACACAAGTGCTTCTAGATGCATAAATACATGATGACTCAATTCACTAGGAGTCCCTGGACCGACCAGCTGGTTTAATGTCAGGTGACATTAGGGGGTAATAAAAATGCAGTTCAAAGACACCTACACACACAAGCATTATCACATGCAACCTGACTCTAGGGTTTGACTGGCGCCAACAGGTAGAGGGCGACTCAGTCACAATTAGTGAAAGCCTGATCAGTCTAACTGGTCTAGAGTTAGAGGAACATTATGGGGGTTATTACAAAGCAGTCAAATGGTGCCTTCATGTACACCAGTGCTACAAAATGTCCCATCTATCAGGAGGGACTGATGCAGAGAGGAGATGGGCATAGAGTGGAAGGCAACTCTAATAAGAGCGAGTGCCTGGACAGGACAACTGATCTAGTGTCAGGAGACTTTGCAAGTTATTACAACACGCAATGGCACCACCACAACACCAGTGCTACCACATGCCCTCTAACTCTCGTGACTGATTGGCGCCAAGAGGAGGGGCACGAGTAGAAGGTGGCTCAGTCAGAAGGAGCGAGTGCCTAGTCAGTCCTGCAGGTCGTCAGGCAAACATTGGGGAGTTATTACCAAGTAACCCAAAGGTGTCGGCACCAACACCACCACTACTGATTGCCACCCGTCTCAAGTGAGTGACTGACTTCAAGAGGCAAGGGACAAAAAGTAGTTGATGACACGGTCGCCAGGAGTGTCAGTGGCATAACAACACTGGAAATCAGCATGCAACCTGAAGACCAAGAACACTGAAAATCAATGGACAAATAGTCAATCCAGGATAACTAACCCCATCATGATCAACCCATAACTATACAAAGCCATATGGAGCCAAATCAACCCAAAGCCCAAAAGTATGGCAATCTAATCCTAGCTCAATACTATGTACATACAAAAAGGCAACCTCCACCTGATGGAGAAGACAACTAACAAGTCTTGGTTATGACCACCTACCTAGCCCTCAACAACAGGACCAAAGAGGAAGGTCACCAAGAACCTGTGGGACTAGTAGTTGCCCTAAGTACTTTGGCAAGCACAGGCGTAACAACAAATCAATCATTAAAAGAGGAAAGCTTCCTTTCATAGTTCAGAGTCATGTACTGACACTTTAGTTAAATGTCTTTTCATCCGATAAATTTTTTGTTCAAGGACTTTTTATCCATTTTTAAACTGCTTACTGTACAATTCAAGAATCCTTGTGGCCTAATGAACCAGTGATGTACCATAATATTCCACATCCCCCTCCAAAAAACAGGAAAACCCTAGCTTAGGTAATCCTCAACCTTAACCTCCACCCAATAGAAAATTAAGATGATTGAAGGTCATGGGGCATTATACGCCTTATACCGCCCGTAAAAAAAATAACAGCATGAGATTCCCTGTATCCTTGAGCTGTGATACTACACCCAGCAACTTGTACATAAATGCAAAATAACTGATACCACTGTTCTGGAACAATTTTGAAGACTCCGTCACATGCCCAATGACCATATGATGCTTCATTCTGAAGAGCTCTTTCTGATGCAAATACTAGAAGGAATTGATCCTTAATCCTTGTTTCAGATTTTAAAGCTCATTTACCCAGAGGATCATAATTAATCAATAGTGTTTATGTTACAGGAAATTAGCTTTGTACTGCTCTGTGAGGCACCCATGATTAGGGAGATGTTCATCTTTGATTAGTAAAAGTTTTGCAGAGTAATATTTAACAAAGTAGTGATTTCTTGTAGATGGAAGTTTTTATTGATATCGTCGTTGGTGAGATGTACGCCAGATTAACTGAAACTTGTTGAATTTTTGAAGCAGTCATTATTACTGTGGGTACTTAACTACTGGATGTTATTACAAGACATATTACTTTATTTATTTCTGCACTAGCAGAATAATGAACAATTTAAAATATACTTTAGGCAATCCAGTACTGTATACTTTGAATATATCAATCTGGTAAAATCAATAAAAGAAAATGTAAATTTCAGTATTTGCTGTTTCACTGAAAATCTAGTTAATTCTAATAGCCAGTCCTTCTCCATCATAAGGCTCAATACTACACAATATTCTAGAAGTTTTATTCCAGCTGTGACCAAGCTGTGGAATGATCTTCCTAATCGGGTAATTGAATCAGTAGAACTTCAAAAGTTCAAAGTTGCAGCAAATGTTTTTATGTTGAACAGGCTGACATAAGTCTTTTTATACTTTATGTATGACATATCTGTTTTGACGTTGTTACTGTTTTTAGAATGATTTATTGTTAATTTGTTCTCATCATTTATTTATTTCCTTTCCTCACTGGGCTATTTTTCCCTATTGAAGCATCTTGCTTTTCCAACTAGGGTTGTAGCTTGGATAGTAATAATACCGTAATAATAATAATAATAATAATAATAATAATAATAACTGATTTTATTTAAGGTACAGTATTTCTTTTTACTGCTTGGGTCAATAAGAAGAATTGAGACAAGTAATTTGTATTTTTCATAGCTATACTTACGATGAACTTCCTTCTTAGGAAATCTGAGTATCTACCCTGTCACGACCAAAAAATTCCAATAAGCCTCTCAAACTTTCCTAAGCATCGCACATCTGGCTGCTCCTACCATGCCCCAGGTCAGGTCGCACTAGGGTACAGATCCACATTACAGTTTCCAAGACAAAAAAAAACTCCACACCCACCTTGGAACCCTGCAAGGAAGGGGGGGGGGGTGACTCGAAGGAAATTCATCGCTGAAATTGCTTAAAATTCGCTATTTGTTCCAATGAGATATAATTTCTCCAAACTTCTTTCTTAGGAGACTCATCCCTAGAAGACGGGAACAAGGGATCTAGGTAGCAAAAAAAAAAAGGGGGGGGGGGGAGGGCCGGACTGAGGTGGTCATGCAGATAATGAAGATACTAACATCCCAACAAGGGAAACACACAACAGGGATGAAGATTACGCTGAACCACACTCACCAAGGCTGTCTGATACTTCGTTTGGTACTCAATAGGGAAAATGCTCACGAGGCGTGGGTAAGGGAATAGGACACGCCACCATTCCACCATTCAGCATGGAGTATGGGGGATTAGATCAGCTACTGTGCAGTATGATAGAGCCGATCTTGAAGGTATCAAGGGACATGACCAAACAGCCTCTCAGATAGTGTGACGTAAAAGTGGACCAACTCTTCCACATGTGCCCGCCTTCAATACTTGACTGACTGCCATATTCTTGGAGAACATCAGAGAATTCCCATCCCACTAACCTTGTGGGGTTCGTAAATTTGGGAGGGGATTCTCCTGCTGACCTGTAAGCTCTTCTGATAAGTTCCCTTGGGCAAAATGAAACCGTAATAATCCTTGTTTCTAAAATCGTTATTGTTATAACTACCTTTACTATGTTGTGCCTTACTTGACAAAAGATAGTTTTTCTTTTTACTTACACTTAAAACCATGTGTGAGACTGTACTCAACTGCTAATCTCGTAGCATTGGCAAAAGATGTTTCACGCCTATCTTCTATATATAATTTGATGTCTGGGGATATGTTATCTTTGAAACTTTCTAACAAAACTAAGATCTTGAGATCTTCAAAATTATCGACTTCAGCGGAAGTCAACCAATCACAAAACAATTTTTCTAACTTCTTTCCGTACTCTACATAAGTACTAGTATCATCTCTTTTCAAACTTCTAAACTTCTTACGGGACACCTCTGGTACCAATCTGTATGCACTAAGTACGGTTTCTTTCACAGTATTATAATCTTCTTTCATCCTCAGACAAACAACTATACACAGAATGTGCTTTACCACTTAAAATTGATTGTAAAAACAAAGTCCACTGTCTTTTTGGAGAACCTACTCTGTTCATTAACTTTTCAAAAGACATGAAATATTTTGTAACATCTTCATCAAATTTCGGTATAAGTTTGAGCACTGCACTCATATCTAAACTATCAGAATCTGCTACCTGACCGTTTATTATGAAGAGTTTGTCTTAAACGAGCAATTTCTAACTCATGTTTACGCTCTTTCATTTTCTTCTCGGTCTTTCATTTTCTTCTCTTTCAGCTGCTCTTTCGTCTCAATCGAACACTTCCTGTTATCTCTTAAAAACATACTCACGGAGAGCATTGCCATCTAGACCAAGAAGTTTACCTGAATCTATCAAATCTCTCGTAATCTCACTCATTCTGCTTCTTTCTATATTCTCCGTTTCAATTGGTTATGTTGTCGAAAAACACTGGCATGGTCGCCAACTGTTACGATCCTGGAGAATCGAATCAAGTTCTTTAGAATTGATTAATTAAATTACGATAAATCAACGACCACCAAGAGAAAAAACGAATATAGAAAGAAAACTCGCAAAAAAAAACAATTTTATTTACAACTAGTCAAAGATCAATGTTTCTTCATTGAGTACTAGGGAAGCAGAGAATTGAACAAAGAAAATCATCTGATTAAACTACACTTCAGCAAATAGGGGAACAGCCAGGAAAGCAGACAAATTATACTTAAAAGAAATGATGGTACTCCTCACAGCAGATCTTGACGATTCAGGAACGTAGATATTTCAGGTCTGAGCGCTTCGTGGTCGGTAATGACGACAGGGGTCAACTGCTTCGGACATCTCGGAAAAGTTGTCGTAAGGCTGGTCACATCTGCATTCTGGTCCTTACACTTTCTCGTTCTCTCATTCTCTCTTGTTCCTTCTTTGTTCTCTCTTGTTCCTTCTCTCGTTCTCTCTTGTTCCTTTGTATCGTTCTCTCTTGTTCCTTTGTATCGTTCTCTCTCATTCTCTTCTTTTGAAGTTTATATACCTCTGTATGGGAGGGGCTAACTATGGACAATTCCATATAAGGAAATTTTCTCCTTTCTTCATCCTTATTGGTTTTCCTTAAAACCACGCCTACTTTGATCACATCTTCCCGAACGTTCTGTTGGTGCAATCATGATCCATATGGCACTATAATTGAAGCAAGACGTGTTTACCTTCCGTTAATGGATGTTTCGGCGACAAATGACCCCTTATGCTATGGGTCCTTCCAAAACGCTGGCTCCTCGAATTTCTTCAACAGACGACCCTTATGCCCCAGGTCTGCTGATCTAGGCACATCTAAATGTCTTGACCTCAATCAACGGCGGTGAGAGTTTCTGGTAAATACTAGCGGGACCTCTTCTCTCTGCTTCTTAAGAGTAGAAACTTTACATGTTTTAACATCCTTTTCTATATCATTCTATCTCCCCATGACAATTAAGCATTCTCCATTTGCACAATCGTCTTATTACGAGGAGTCACAACGCGCTTAGTGTCCTTGGAGAACATTATTGAGTTACTTTTACGTACAGTATTTTCATTTCATCTTTTTTTATATAGCGAACCGTCGATTCATTCACTCCATATATGAGGGCAACAGACGCATATCTACTGCCTGCCTTAGGCATGTCCAATAATTTCACTTTCTCATTCACCATCATTTTTCTCTTCTTCTTGGGTTCACTAGAGGATGTAGAGGGTAGAGAACGTTTAGGAGCCATTTTCAAGGGCGTCACCAGCACTACTGTGCACTAAAAAGGAACAAGAAAACAGCTAAAAGTTCCACGCGGCAAGACTAAGCAACACAAGCGAGAGACAACGATGACTGCAGTCTCCCTTCGTGGGGTGCACGGCAGGGAGAGGTGCTGGGTAAAGCGTCTCGGCCAATCAGCTTGCGAGATTCTGGAGCCGAGATGGCCAGCGAATCAGAGAGATGGATTTTGCGTCGTGCGCCATCTCCGTGTTGATACCCGATGTTCAATGTACTCTCCCTGCCTTCTGCCAGCACCCGCGTAACTTTCGCACCATTTTCTCTAATTTTTCATGAATATTTCTTAAAATCTGCGATGTACTTAGGGCGTGAAGCTTGAGCCGTGAAGTGGCGAGGGGTTACTGTATCTACATCAGGAATAAGAAATTTAATAAACCCAAAGTTCCTGTCCAACAAATTAAGATGAGAATCATCAGCTGAAGATCAGACAGGAGAACAATACTCGAAACAAGGTAGAATGAAAGAAAACACTTCAGAATAGATTGATCACTAAAAATCTTACTAGACTTTCTCAATAAGCCAATTTTTTGTGCAATTGACAGACCTAATGTGTTTCCCAAAAGTAAATTTCTTAATAAGAAGCACACCTAAAATTTTAAGAGTCTTACAGAGTTAAAGAAACATTCTCAATACTGAGATATGGATGTTGAGGAGCAACTGTCCTTGACCTACTTTCAATTATACTTCGAGTGTTGTTAGGATTCCTCTTCATGCCTCATAATTTGCACCATGCACTAATTTTAGCTATATCTTTATTAAGGGATTCAGCAATCTCAGATCTACATTAATGAGATTGAATTAATGGAATACCCGCAAGCTTAACTTGTCCGATCTTTTTCCCCGATTTACTTAATCTTTTTTCCTAAGGTTTTAATTTTGATGATGATCCCTTCGACACTACCCTTCTAAATGAAGCCTATTTACTTAACACTTGGAATATAAAAGTGTTCTAACACCAGCAAGAGCAATTCTTGATAAACTTTGTCAAAATTACTAAAACTATCTAGTAAAGTTGATTTGGAATGTGCATGTTGCTGCTAGAGAGAAGGTTCTGAGGATTTTGACAAACCCACAAAGATATGCTTTATACCTCCCAATAGATGGCAGTATGGTACCAATAATTTCCTGGAGGGATGGAGAATAAGGAGAAAAGCGTGACTTATCTAATTCTTTTTTAATTATAGAGGTTGGGACGCAGTGGCTTTATAAAAGGTATACATGACAATATGGTAAGATTCATTAAAATTATGGAAATTTTACATAGCCTCAGATTGTTAGTATTGAATAATAAAGCATTTAAATTATCAACACTACTAATTAAACATGTAAAACATGCATCAGGATATAAAAAACTGAATAAAACAAAAAATGACCATAAGGGGTTCTTACATCAATAAAGTCAAAAGCAAAGTACTGATAAGACTGAAAAAACAAATATTAACTACATATAAATACCTGACAAAACTGATGAAAGACAAGTTTACCTGAGTTATATGCCAACCAATGACAGGAACATTTATTATTCTTTGCAATTCTCCATTTTTGGCAGCTGATTCTGCATGATCCACTAGTGATTGCTGGTTCTTGTTGACTTCTCCCGCACATCCAACGGGCCACTGAAGCTGTGACATACTCTCAGACCTCCGACCTCCAATTCCTATTCTTGAACTACCTGGTCCAGCTAGGATAGCTGCATCATCAGCAAGGGGGTCAAAATCCCGAGGAGCAGATGTTAATGAAAGCTGTAAAATAAAAATAAAGTTCCTCTCGAGTAAAAATAATTTCTAATTTATTAAGGGCCACAAGCTCCCAAAAACACATTAGAAAAGCAAGGCAAGTACATCTAGATTACAAATACTTTCTCCTTGAAAAGGCCAATACTTTGTCGTTGGATCCTACCACCAGAAATATGATTCAGGAGGTGGGCTCTACAGGTAAAGTAATGTATTGATACACAAAAATAATCTTATATTTAAAATTATTTTTCTAATGCATATTCAACATTTCCTGATAGATCTTACTAGAATACTGCAACTTGCTTTCAATATAATTTACTCTGTAATCCATTTACCCAAGTACAAAACAGTGAACCCTCGCTACTTCGCGGTTCGACCATCGCGGATTCACCACTTCGCGGATTTTTTCCATAACCCATATATATACAGTAATATATATATATATATATATATATATATATATATATATATATATATATATATATATATATGTATGCATGTATTTATGTATATATGTATTTATGTATATATGTATGTATGTATATATGTAGGTATGTATATGTGTATACATATAAATATATATATATATATATATATATATATATATATATATATATATATATATATATATATAAAGTAGGAAGATGTGATGTAGTTCTAAGGGAAAAGTATGGGAAATATGTCTGGGTAATAAGCAAAGCTCTACCTCCAGTTTGTTTCTTCATTATGATCAGAGATAAATGTAAATAAAACATTGGTTGCCATTTTTTATCGTGCTTTTTAGCGTGTTTAGGAAACCATTGATATAAAATCGCCTTTAATATTTGTGCCTGTTTTAGTTTAGGGTACTGTAGTACATGCATTAAGTGTTCTGTACATTAAAGGGTAGTTTGTTAACAGTACTACGTACAAGGGAAGGTTTTAAAAGTCTGAATATACATGTTGAATAAATAGGTAAATATGGTGTCACTACTTCGCGGATTTTCACCTATCGCGGCCGCGTCTGGAACCTATCTACCGCGATAAACGAGGGTTCACTGTATACACACTATGCCAAATGATGTAGAATATAATTATGTATCAGTTAATTAAACAATGTTCATGATGTAGAATATAATTATGTATCAGTTAATTAAACAATGTTCATGATGTAGAATATAATTATGTATCAGTTAATTAAACAATGTTCATGTAAACTAAGGATAGAACTGTATTATTCCATGAACTTAAAGAGCATGTAGCATAGTAACTTTTCTAATAATTCTCTATGTAACCCATCTAATAAATCTCTATGCCACCAAATAATTTGTGGCAGTGATCCAGCTCAGAATCTGAATCATCCCCATCTCCAGCAAATATACCATCACAACACTTGTAATACCACCAATAGCCCCAAACCTCTCTCAAAATCACCTCTTACACAACTAGGCCAGTCAATAAAGGGAAAAAGGCTGAAAGAAAAAATTCATGGAAAGCTGGAATAAGCTTCATTATCTTAGTAATAGGGCACTTGATAACATCAATTTTGCATCCCTCTACCGCCACAGTTTTGGCCACCATCTTATAAAAATGATGGCGAAAAACTTTTTTTGCAAATATCTCGCTTAGGACTCAACTTCACTGAAAGTTTACTGCTACATAAAATAATTGTCATAAAATTTCCAATAAAATCTCATTCATTATTTTTTTCCTTTTCTACCATTTTGGTGCCAGGAGTAGGATAATATTCTAATTTAAATTTTACTACATTTTGCGCCTGAATACCATGTGGTTATTTTTCTTGCATGCAATATTAAATAATGTCTCAAGTTTCAAAGCTAAATGTAGTTCTATTATTTCAGGACTATGAAAAGACCCTTAACCTATCAGTGATTTGTATATTCTGGAAAAATGTCTTCATTAGAGAAATGTTTCATTTGTGAAGAACTTTCCGAAGGCGAGACTCAAGAAGTTAAAGAAAAAAGTGTGCGTTAAATGGAAAGATGGAAAATAACATCAATTAAAAGGCCTGAAAAGTGTGAGAGTTCATTGAAAATGTAGGAAGGTGTACACAAAAGCAAGGAGTGCTGAAGCTTTCCGGCTATGCCACGAATCCTCTCAAGTGCCTACAACGTCTCGGAGAAGTCTAGTCCCAGATTTTGACTTGCTTAATGATTGTGTTTTTTGGGGGAAATTAGGCTACATATGATTTTCTGAAAAAATAAAAAACAAGGCAAAAAACTTTCAAGTGACCGTGAATCTGTTCGTGTGAGACTTCATGTTAAGGACACTATTTTGAAAGCGGGTGAAACAAGAAATGATGAGTGGTGCCAAACAGTATGTACTCGCATACGTAATGTAGTTGATTTAGTTGCTGCTGAGGCAAGGTACCATTCAGCCTGCATGAAAAAATTCTACCAAGCATATCCTGGAATGAAACGTGGTCATCCCAAAAGTGATACAGTTATAGAGGCAATGACACATGCTTTTAACCACCTGGAGGAAAGGAGAAGAATGTCAATTTACTTTTAGTAAGATTTTTTTAGGCATATGAGGATGAGCTACCAAATGAAAAAACAAAGCCTATGGTATGTTTCCGCTACACAGGGAACAAAATTTTGACTTAATGCTTTGTATGAAAAAAAAAAAGTAAGAATGAGAAAGAAGAGCTACTCCGAGTACTAAATGTAGCCGCCTAAATAATTGCTGAAGATATAAGGTCCCAGATACACTACGGTCCCGAATTATGCGACAATTTGGTCAATCAAAACACGTAACGAAAATAATTCCATTAGAGCCATGGCAAACTGCAACTTGCCTATTCAAACGTATTTACTACCCATTTCCAATGCTTTCTTTGTACGATAATGTATCTTTTATAATATTAAAGTGTTCTTAAAAATAAATCAAACACTAAATATGCTTGGAAGTTTTAATAACTTGAAAAAGGTTAAAATTACAACCAGGATGGGTGAAAAAACCGTGTTTCCCGTTAAAACACGACCTAAAATAAGGAAACATTTTAATACTTTTGTCTTATCTATTGTATAAGACAACTGGCAAATAGCAAATCCATCACAGCATAGACTAGCTTTTGTTGTATCGTTGAAAATCCAAAATTATCATAAAGGCGATTTTGTATCATGCATTTCCTAAACACGCCAAAAAGCACTAAAAACGACAATCATTGTTTTGTTTGCATTCATCTCTGATCATAATGAAGAAATGAATGCATTCACACATCTGTGTATTGGTTAGTTTTTGCAACAACAGCTATCTTACCAAGTATTGATTATGATGATGATTTTGTTATTACCAATATTGTTCTACTTTATTTTTCTTAGAACTTTGAAATAAATGAAAGGAATGCCATTTATATAAGGATTTTCCTAAACACGCCGCCTGAAACGGAAACCTTTCATTTCTTTACTGTATGCTCTATCGTCAATCATAATGAACAAATGAACGCATGAAACACTCATGATCAAAGGGATAACTAATGATATCAAGAGCTTTTAGTAAATATTGTTACTAAAAATATTTTACTTACCGTATCCATATATTTTCCTACATACGTAGCGAAACAGGATTTTTTTTTTTTTTTTTTTTTTTTTTGGCGCGTTTATTCAACAATGGCAAACTGCCGCTAAATGGATTTTGAGCGAAGCGAAAAATCTATTTTTGGGTGAGATGGCCATGTCGTCCTGATGGAAGTTCCTTGTAGTGGCTTCCTAAGGGATATATGTACTACAGTGATATTCCCAGAGAATTTTACCTTTAGGTATCCAGAATTCTAACTCCTGGCGTGAATATCCTTAAAATTTCTCCTAAGGATATCGCAATATCAGCGGACACATTCTTGACACGCCTCCATAGCAATCTGCACCCGTAATAGCGTTTTACGCTTCAAGGGGGATGTGGCAAAATAAAAGGGAGCCGTATCAAGGCTACCCCGTTCTCGTACTACTATTGAGAATACAACAGCGCCATTCCCACGATGGCGGACATTCCTTGTAGCATTGAGCATGGTGTTACAGATACAGTACCACGGGAGGGATACTGAAGACCTTTTCTTTTAGAAGAGATGGGTGGGTCCATCAGGACGACATGGCCATCTCACCCAAAAATAGATTTTTCGCTTCGCTCAAAATCCGTTTTTTGGGCTCAAGCCATGTCGTCCTGATGGAAGCATACCAGAGCATTAGTGTATCTGTGGATTTTTATCAGTGCCTTAACCTTATAGCAACCTTTTCTATGGTCATGGGGACCACATGAGACAAGTGACGTTACAGTTATTCATCATCATCACTAACCATAACCAATGTTAGTGCTTCCTGCCTCCTACAGGGAAGAGTCATTCTAGACAGTAGAAAAGGGATCTTGAGGTTAACATACATAGTATGACCAAACAAGTACACACTGAATATACAAATAGTTTCATAGTTGTATATTTTGCTAAAATAACATCAGTGTCTCTTATATCTATTATTTGATGCATACAAATATATGAGGGATACTTACTTTGGTAAGTTGAAGAACTCTGGCATGTATACATACAATTGTCTGGCAAAAGTGGACGCACTACATTCTAATAGACATTTATTACTAATAAATGACTAAAAGAGATGTTTACTAAGACGAATGTAGTATGACAATGGGATTATACCTGTAATGAGTACAGAGACTATATTTCCTTCTTGAAGGAAGAAATGATGAGTGCCACTCTCAGACTGAAGAAAAATTATAAAACAATTTCTTTTCATAATTCCTGTACTGGTTACTTCTATCTGCAATGTGTACTTCGTACACCGGCACTAGTGCTGTCTGTATAATTCCACACATGGGATTTTTAACAGAGCTAGTGTTATCATGGAAACACTTAATCAAAAGAAGTCACACCTAAGAAGGATGACCTCTTCTCCCTTTAATTGACAGTCCCAGTCAATTAGCTGTTCATTGGAGAATTAGACGGCAGGTTAAATATTCTACCTGGCGTCACCACATATTGCTTCAGATCATGGATTTGTCTAGCATAGTGTTTGTAGAACACTCTGGATGATTCACATCCGTTACATGTGCGAGGACATGAGAGGTCCCAAACCATTAACTGTTTACCACAGTAATTAGGGGGCAGGTTTTAATACACTACCTGCCGCCACTACGAAGTGTTTCAGTTCATGCACTTGTTTTGCATAGTGTTTTTAAAACACTCGGGATGATTTCCATCCAGTGTATGAACGAAGGCGCTCAAAGTCCATATACTGAAAGAAGTTCAGTGATGAAGCAGTCTTTCTCGGTTCATGACCTGCGGGAGTACTGTTCGGATCCGCTCTACGAATAAAGTAGGTGAGCTTCGCCCTTAGTTGTTTTAGGGATAAATTTGATCCAGAAGTTTCTCCTTTAAAGAGCTGTCCTCCCCTGAAGTCTGAAGTTCTACGAAGATAGACCTTTAGACACTCTACAGGACATAGACATCTTCCTTCAGAGGGCAGATTCTCCAGGGACCCCACCTCTTAGTGGGTAGCTCGTTTTTAGCGAGAAAGGATGGATCAGGAAAGAGATTCAGTTCTCCCACTTCCGTGAACAATGTGACCCTCATCTCTGGATAAGGCCACTATCTCACTAACTCTAGCCCCAGAGGCAATAGAAAACAGAAAAATAACCTTTTGGGTTAGATCCTTAAGAGAACAATCTTCACTGTTCACAGATGAGGCATAATGTAAGACCTTGTCCAAAGACCAAGAGATGGGCTTTGGTGGTACTGTGGGCTTAAGCCTAGCGCATGCCTTCGGAATCTTATTAAAGATTTCATTCGCCAGATCCACTTGAAAGGCATATAGGAGAGGCCTAGTCAAGGACGACTTGCACGTATTTATCGTATTGGCCGCCAGACCTTGGCTATGAAGGTGGACAAAGAAGGGCAGACAGAAGTTCATTGAAATTTCTTTCGGTCCTTTTGCTTTGACAAACGCAACCCACTTTTTCCAGGAAGACTCATATTGTCTTCTAGTTGACTTGGCCTTGTATTCTTCTAAGAATTCTATATTGCCTTCCGAGATCCCAAACCTTTTTCTAACTGCTAGAGCGAGAAAATCATGAAATGAAGGGTTTGGGTTCTCTATGATAAAACGAAGGCAGTTAATTTCTGAACCTTCGGAAATATACCTAGGATCAGAGCTAGGACCAGCATCATCTAGTCTATCAGCCCCACTAGAGGATCCTCGTATGGGGCTATATAGCGAGGTAGTTTCTTGAAGACGTTCGTGATGAAGAGGTCGAATTGCAGTTCCGGAACTTGTTCCCATCTGGGAGGGAATATGTCTGCGTCCATGGACCATCCCAACTCTATCAGTTTAGATCAAAATAGAGTATCCACCGTCACATCGTGGATCAGTTGTAAATGAACTGCTGGTAGGGGCTGTCCCTTTAAGAAAGGGATGGGTAACTTCACCAAGACTGTATGAGACGTTCGATAGTGACGTCTTATTATCGCTTCGGTGTCCCAGATCAGTCGTAGGGAGTCTGATCTGTGTGGAGGGGGCTTCCCCACCCATGAAAGGACCAGCAGAGTCTTGGGACTTTCGTGCTCTAATTTCTGTTAGAGAAGCGATTAAAGAGGGACTGATCTCAGTCCTTTTTTATCTCTTCAAGCGTTTGATGTGTGTTCTCTCCAAGCTCTTAACGCATCTTTCCGGTGTGCCCTAAGCACCAGGTCTGTCACTATTGTGAAATGGGGAAAGTTTAGTGCTTTTTCCTGTTGGCATTTTGGAAATCTGATTACCCGAGTTTCTTGACAGACCTCGCGAGCTCCTTTTATATTCCCAAAGGAAAGGAGAGTTGATGCGACTGAGGGCTTCGATGTTTTTTAACCATCGAATCCCCTAAGCTGGAGAAAGTCGAGACTTCTAGAAGCTTATCTTGCATCCGTGATGTCCCGGGAACCGGGTCATCTCTTTGAATGCACATTGGCCAGACACTTCGGATGCTGCCCACTCCAGCCTCTTGATCAGGTATATAAATACCTGGACTATTTCTAGGCTTGACTTTGACGTGACTAAGTTTGTCAATCCTTTGAAGATACTTAGTAAGGTGAGTCCGACACGTATCTTTCCTAGGATGAATGATACTCTCTGTAACATGAATTCTAGATAGGAGGAAGAGGGGTGGTTGACTGGAAGGTTACGAAGGACGCCTTTCAGATCTGACAAGACTACGAACAACCCTAATTGGAACAAAGTCCATATGTTCAGAAGGATTAACATTCAGAATTTGCTGTTTTTTATGAACTTGTTGAGTGGCGACAAGTTCAGAATGACTCATTGATATCTTGAGTCCTTCTCGTGAACACAAAACAGCCTTCCCTGGAACTCTATGAGCTATAGTTTTCTTACCACCTGTATGCTCTATAGCTCTCAGGTATACTTCTCCAGGAGGGTTTTGAACTATAGGAGAAGGTAAGGAAATGATGGTAAGGACATTTCTGTTTCCCATCAATGGCTCATCTTGAATAGGCTTTGGACCGAAGGATCGAAGGTCTTGCGATCCTGAGGAAAAGTTCCTCCTAGCCGAAGCATCTTTATGCTTCGAGTAGTCAGTACGCTTAGACTTTTGAACATCTGCCTGTAGCACCGTGGTCACTGGAATAGTGGGATGTTGTTGAGCAGCCCGGATATTTCCAGCATTTTCGATCTTCTTTTTAGGTTGGGGACCCACAACCACAGAATATTTTCGCTTTAAAGGAATGCCCCATTTTTGGAGAAGACTTATGTTCTCCATGGTGGTGTTCTTAATTACTTCCTTAATGACCTCGTGTGGGAAGAGGTCTTTACCCTAGATGTTGGAAGATATTAGCTTCCTTGTTTCGTGTTTCACTGTTGCATCAGCGAACACAAACTCTCTACATGCTCTCCTAGCCTTCATAAAGGCGTAAAAGTCCTTCGCCAAGGTAGCCATATGCATTTTGGCATGTCTGGGGTACTTTCGTAGGTTGAACACAACTCTTATGTAGTTTTGTAGAGAAAGGGATGTCGCAAGTCTCTCCTTTGACTCACGTTCATTATACAAGAGCAACTCAGACAATTTAGGGAGACATACCTTGAATTGTCGACTTGCGACATCCTTATCTAATTTTCCTACTGGAAATGTCAAATGGACTTCCTTCCAATCCTTTTCCTGTCCGGGAAAAGCTGGTGACAAAGGCTTGCACTCATCGAGTGTGGGACATGGCTTACCCACCTCTACCGCTTTGGCAACAGAAGTAAATGCCTTCCCCATAAAGGGGAATGAGAGTGAAGTAGGAGCAAGAAAGGAAGGGTGTCTGTTATTCAGTGAGAATACCTTCGACTCTGAATAACCCGCCTTTTTAAGACTGCCTGAAAGGATAGTCTGTGCCTTATCATGGTCGAGAATCATGACCTCCTTTGGTTCCGTTCCTTTTCTTGACTTTGGTTCGTACTTCAGTCGAACCCAACAATTAGGGAAAGCATCAAAGCTTGGCCAAAATTGAATTTTGTCCAAAGGAACAGCACCTATTTTCTCTGAGATGTAGAGATTGCCATTTGAAATCGGCATCTGCTCCGCAAACCTCCAGGGATTGGTTATGGAGCATGTTGGTAGGTCTTGATTCATGGGTCGTTTGACTGACCCCTGGGAAGCAACAAGAGAAGCTTTACGAGGCTCTATCTTCCGTTTTACTTCCTGCTTTTCGTTTTGTTTACGAAAGCTCTCTATTTGATTCTTCAGCTGGATACATAATTGTACCACATTATCCAATAGAGGGGTAGAAGACGAAGATGTCGACATCGATGGCTCTATACCGGCGTAGGCGGAGGAAATTCCGACACAACATTTTTCTCTTCTACCCTGGGGCACTTCTTGCCCTTAATACCAAAGGTTTTCTGGCCGTCAGGGGATGTAGTTGGCTCCTCAGGCACTACTATTTCCTCACTTGCTTCCGGAAATAGTAGCTTACGCATCCTATCATTAGGTAGGAAAGATCCCGGAGAGATCTTTTGAAAGCCTCTCACCCAGTTGCGTAATTTATATTGAGCTGTATCCCTAGTCTCCGTAGACTTGGGATATTCAAAACCTTCAGACATTAATGTCCGACATATATTGCAAACCTGAGGGTTCCAATAATGTAGGGATCCGGAAATAATATTGCAGGGGGCATGAAACCTGCAAGTATTATGACCGTAAAAATACTTACTCTTGGCCTTGCAGAGGACTGCAGCCCAAGGTATCTGGTGTTCCTCCTGTAAAGAAAGGAAAACCAAATGAGTATACAATGGATTATCTCCTTGATAATCAACATGCAAATGTCATTTACAATAGAGTAGCTTAGGATAGTAAGCTATAAAGGGATAGTAGGAGATACATACTTGTGTACCCCTGTGAGCAAATGCTGTTACCTACACTCAGTATTAACTACATGGATGTTTCTCTATTGAGTAACTCCAAGTAGAAGGGCTCTTACCCCTAGGGGTAGAGAAGTATCAAATCACTGTCCCAAAATAATGTTAATACTGTGGGGTCAGGATGACTGATTCTGGATCAGAATATTGAAGAAAACTATTCATTCAATATATGAGAGGTACCAGCAGAATGCTAGTACAAGGGTACCCAAGGTATGTCAGAAAATACTACTGTATAATGGTACTGTAGTTTTCTAATTGTGGTAAGTCTATATTGCAATTTACTGGCTACTGTACATCATGTAATGTAGTCTAGTCATTATGCTGCCTTCATAGTAGCATATGACAGTACGGTCCATCTAGCAAGAAGCCAGCTGGACTAAGGAAAAGAAAGACATATTTGTATATCCCACTCAGCCTATTTGTTGAAGTCTTCCTACTATATTAAAATATAGAGTTTCCTGATCAGGGAGACTCAAGGATAAAGGCTCTACCCTTTAAGGGTTAGGAGTGTATTACTCCTGCCTTGATTGTTTAATATTGTAGGGTAATCCTAAAACTAATTTCTAATCAGGATATTGAAGAAATCATAATCAATATAGGATTGGGCTCAGCAAATGCCTGTGTGGATATCCAAAATATATTGGAAATAACTACTAGTATAAACTATATAGTAGTTTTCTATCTGCGGTATATTCTATACTGCAGATATACTGGCTACCTGTATAATATATACAATAGTTCAGAAGAGCTGCTTACCATAGCTGAAGAGTCTCTTCTAGCCTATTGGAAAGAAATCACTGTATTGCCCGGTCGTTTTCCACCAGTGATATGACGTCACCGGACATATAATATGAACTCGACAGATATTAAAACTTTTTTTAAATATATTTTTTACTGAAAATAGATACTGTGTATTAACAATAAAAGAAAATGATAATTTACCAAGAAAAATCAGTTTATCTTTATACAAGAAACTATATTTTCAAGGAAATATTCGTCCTATTTCCGATACATTTGTGACGTCATCGCCCTGGAAAAAATCATCGTAAAGTCGAATCGTCAAAAGTCGCATAGGTCGTAAGTTGAGCATTGCCTGTATTTCCCTGTTCTATATATAAGTGTGTGTGTTGTGTGTTTTTATTAATTTATCATCTTAGTTGCATTTAAGAACTATCCAAAATATTTTATGTCGTCAAAGTATACATGTAATAATTATTGTCGTCATCCATATATCAAATCTGTGTAGGACTAATATCATCATAAAATATCATATAGACCAATAATTAATGAAAAACATCTTTCTTTCTTTTATTTTATTTTTTATTGGCAATCGGTAAAAGATAACATGCAAGACAATGAGTCATATGTCATAACATGTAGTACAACTGTCATCTGTTTGTTTACTCAAGACAGACCACGTAACAGCAGATGATTATGCACACTATCTGTTTAAAGATTTGGTTAGGGAGAAAAATACTATGGCTGAAATTGAAAATACGCAAAGTTACGACAACGCAAACATAGAATTTTCAAGTTTGCGCCATCTTTTATCCTGTGAATTTAATTATAGCCTTTTCTCTAATGAAATAATATATTCCTGCATGTTAACTTGGACATGAAAGGGAGCTACAGGCATTCATGTAAAATTGTGATGAAGAATCAGGAATTTCAGGTGAAGAAAGCATAAGAAGGTTGAGGAGGAGGAGGCCTGTGGAGTCTAAGACTCGACTACAAACATCTGAAAAGTAGCAAGTAAAGGAGGCAGCGGAAGGAGCAGAGACCACACTGCAATCAGTTTCTTCCATTCCTGATGCATTAGTTCAAAAGAAAAAGCTGATTTTAGTTTCCCTGTATTTATAAATGTAGAGCCACTACTGCTGAATTATTATAAACAAAAGGCTAGATGAAATAAAAAAATTCAAGAGTTTACAAAACAAACTTTACATCACAAAATATTGTTGTTGCCACAGTCTTGAAAACTATCCTGTAATGCAGCTACTATACCATGCAACTCCTTTATGTAAATTTTGATGCTGCATTAAAAAGCCTGCCTTTTCTACGAAAAAATAGTTAACTATAACCCCATATCCAATGTCAACAATTAAAATCATAGAACATGAATATTGGGAGATTCATTGCAACAATCTACTTTTCATCTATGCTTTTAATTCTATTTTTCATTCCATGAATTGGAAAAGGTGGAAGTAAAGCGCAAGGTACGTGAGGCAAAGAGGGCAGCTGACCTGAGGTGGGGTCAGGGATTGGGTCAGTCATATGAAGAGAATAAGAAGTAGTTTTGGAAAGAAGTGAAGAGAGTAAGGAAGGCTGGCTCAAGAATTGAAGAGACAGTGAAAGATGGAAATGGAAGGTTGTTAAAAGGAGAGGAGGCAAGGAAAAGGCGGGCGGAATATTTTGAAAGTTTACTGAATGTAGAGGATAATAGGGAGGCAGATATAATTGATGTTGCAGGTGTTGAGGTGCTGGTGATAGAAGATGAGAATGAGAGAGAGATTACAATAGAGGAAGTGAGGAGAGCACTAGATGAAACGAGAGTAGGAAAAGCATCTGGTATGGATGGTGTGAGAGCTGAGATGTTTAAGGAAGGGGGTGTGACTGTACTTGAATAGTTGGTGAGATTGTTTAATGTGTGTTTTGTGCTGTCAATGGTACCTGTAGATTGGGTTTGTGCATGTACTGTACCACTATAAAATGGTAAGGGAGATGTGCATGACTGTTGTAATTTAAGAGGTATTAGTTTGTTGAGTGTAGTTGGAAAAGTGCATGGTAGAGTAATGATTAATAGGATTAAGGATAAAACAGAAAATGCAATCTCAGAAGTACAGGGTGGTTTTAGAAGAGGTAGGGGTTGTATGAATCAGATTTTCACAGTTAGGCAGATATGCGAGAAATATTTAGCAAAAGGTAAGGAGGTGTATGTTGCGTTTATGGATCTGGAGAAAGCGAATGATAGAGTTGATAGGGAAGCAATGTGGAATGTGATGAGGTTATATGGAGTTGGTGGAAGGTTGTTGCAAGCAGTGAAAAGTTTCTACAAAGGTAGTAAAGCATGTGTTAGAATAGGAAATGAAGTAAGTGATTGGTTTCCGGTGAGTGTGGGGCTGAGACAGGGATGTGTGATGTTGCCGTGGTTGTTTAACTTGTATGTTGATGGAGTGGTGAGAGAGGTGAATGCTCGAGTGCTTGGACGAGGATTAAAACTGGTAGACGAGAATGACCACGAATGGGAGGTAAACCAGTTGTTGTTTGCGGATGATACTGTATTGGTTGCAGACACAGAAGAGAAGCTTGACCGACTAGTGACAGAATTTGGAAGGGTGTGTGAGAGAAGGAAGTTGAGAGTTAATGTGGGTAAGAGTAAGGTTATGAGATGTACGAGAAGGGAAGGTGGTGCAAGGTTGAATGTCATGTTGAATGGAGAGTTACTTGAGGAGGTGGATCAGTTTAAGTACTTGGGGTCTGTTGTTGCAGCAAATGGTGGAGTGGAAGCAGATGTACGTCAGAGT
The DNA here is from genome assembly GCF_036898095.1 of Palaemon carinicauda. Lineage (NCBI taxonomy): Eukaryota > Metazoa > Arthropoda > Malacostraca > Decapoda > Palaemonidae > Palaemon > Palaemon carinicauda. The sequence goes on from NC_090726.1 coordinate 104,403,421, forward strand.
GAATGAAGGTTGCAAAGTGTTGGGGACAGTTAAGGGAGTACTAAAAAATAGAGAGTTGGGGAGGAATGTAAAGAGAGTTCTATATGAGAAAGTGATTGTACCAACTGTGATGTATCGAAATAGGAATGAATAGCGAGCAATTGTGACGCAGTTCCGGTAGGCCCTGCTGCTTCCTCCGGTGCCTTAGATGACGCGGAGGTAGCAGCAGTAGGGGATTCAGCATCATGAAGCTTCATCTGTGGTGGATAACTGGGGAGGGTGGGCTGTGGCACCCTAGCAGTACCAGCTGAACTCCGTTGAGTCCCTTGTCAGGCTGGGAGGAACGTAGAGAGTAGAGGTCCCCTTTTTGTTTGGTTTCATTTGTTGATGTCGGCTACCCCCCAAAATTGGGGGAAGTGCCTTGGTATATGTATGAAATGATTCAAGAAAATCTACAGCATACACAGGTACCTACTTAATGGTCTGATACATGCAATAGATCGGTGATTAAGTTTCCAAATAAGCTTCAAATATGAGGCATTTGGTTTCAAAATCATATTTTCCTAATAATACTATGTTTAGAAGTTTAATTTCCAACCATGTGAATAAAGAAATTGAATCTGATGTGAAACTGACAATTTAGTACTTACATCTTTAACACCAAGGAACATGCTAGCTGACTTTAATAATTTGACTCTAGACTTGGAATCCATTGTTGGGAGATGGATGTCCAAAACTATGGACATCATACTAAGGTCTTCCTTTGGACGACAACCTAATGACCTGGACATAGATGAACCTGAAATTAGGAGTTGCTGTAATGTAAGATTCTATACATATCCAATATACATGCATAATATAAACTTTATACTTCCATCCCTCCAACGAAGTTGAATGCTTCAAAAGAATATATGAAAAATATAGAAATACAGAAATGAAGATTTTCTTAACTAAGATATCAACATTCTTGTATAGTGATACCTCTTAATACGAACGTTTCTATATATAAAAAATTCATAAGAAACGAGATAAAGATTTTTTGCCTCATTTTAAGAAAATTATTTTGAAATTCCTACGACTCCAAACTGTAAACTCGCCACCATCATCCTGCTCTCCCCTCACTATCTCCCTACCTTGACGCTAGTTACTGCTGTAAGATCCTGCTCGCCTACTTTATATCAATAAGTACATTTTTAAGTTTAAAAACACAATGAACAGTATTGTATTGTATGTACAGTATGTATGTACGAACAATGCCACTACGCATATCAAAACATTAGCTATATATTTTTCTTTCTTTT